>NC_133153.1:42052232-42380732 GCF_048418815.1 Hemitrygon akajei
AAGTCAGAAAGAACAAATCTTACCTCTGGTGTACTAGAGAACTCAGAAACTTTAACAGGTATGCATTACATTTAGGGCAAAATTCCTTCAATACCAGAAGCACCCAATATCCTCTGTACAACAGATAAACTGCCTCCCTTTGATAAAACCTTGTAATTTATTTATGAACTCGATATCTGATTGAGCTGAGATGAACCCCTCAATTACAGGTTAAAGCAGGGTATATCGCTGAGATGCAAAGGGACTTGGGAGTCCTCATGCAGCATTCCCTAAAGGCTAACTTGCAGGTTAAGTCAGTGGTGAGGAAGGCAAATGCAACATTGGCATTCATTTTGAGAGGACTAGAATATAAAAGCAAGGATGCAATGTTGAGGCTTTATAAGGCACTGGGAGTATTGTGAGCAGTTTCGGGCCCCTTATCTAAGAAAGGATGTACTGACATTGGAAAGGGTTCAAAGGAGGTTCACAAAAATGGTAATCAGATTGAAAGGCTTATCATATGAGGAACGTTTGTTGGCTCTGGGCCTGTACTCACTGGAATTCAGAACAATGAGGGGGGATTTCCCCATTGAAACCTATCGAATGGTGAAAGGCCTTGATAGAGAGAATGTGGAGAAGATGGGGAAGTCAGGACCAGAGAACACAGCCTCAGAATAGAGGGATGACCATTTAGAACAGAGATGAGGAGGAGTTTCTTTAGCCTTGGGTTAAAGAGAGTTGTGAATCTGTGGAATTCATTGTCACAGGCAGGTCCGGAGACCAAAACTTTGGATATATTTAAGGCAGAGGTTGATAGATTCGTGATTAGTCAGGGCAGGAAGGGATATAGGGAAATGGCAGGAGATTGGGGTCTGAGAGGGAAGTGGATCAGCTATGATGAAATGGTGGAGTAGACTTGATGGACCAAGTGGCCTAATTCTGCTCCTAAATCTTATAGTCTTAAGGGGATTAACTACAAAAAGGATTTAAGGGATATTGAGAAGTACAATACCAGTGACAAGAGAAGGAAATTCATGAAACTAAGACTGTAGCTTATCCCACACAATTTCATTTGGAGGAGGTGGTGGAGCATGGGGAAGAGTTGGATGAAGGAGTTCAGATCATGTCTGGGAGAACAGAACCTAACCCCATTCTCATACGCATCTGAATTCAAATCATCTGGTGTTTTTGTAAACTGTGTCAGTATCCTCTCAAGCTTGAGTACTATAGAAAGACAATATATTCACTATTTTACCATGTGTACAAGATGATTTGATGAATACTGCTTGTAGTGGACAGGAAGCAATATTATTGAATAAATCCACAATTCTACAGATTTAAACTCACTGATAATCGACAGAAAATAAATTTCACTTTATAATGAAGAGTTCAGTTTTCATTAAAATATCCATGCATTAAAGATCTTTAAATAAAGCTTCTAATCAATAATTTAGTAATTAAGTAATCAAGAAATCATAGTGTCTTATATCTGCAAATGCAAGGTCTAAAAAATGCCACTGCAGAAGCTGAAGTTGTAAAACATTGGTGAGGCCTAATATGGGGTATTGTGTGCAACTCTAGGAATTTACCTATAGGAAAGATATCAATAAGATTGAAACAGTACATAGAAAATTTACAAGTATATTGTCAGGATTTGAGGACCTTGAAGATTGAAAAGGTTGGGAACTTATTCTCTGGAATGTAGGAGAATGAGAGAAGATGTGATAGGGGTGTACGGAATTATGAAGGATGTAGACAGGGTAAATGCAGGCAAGATTTTTCTACAGGTTGGGTGAGACTAGAACTAGAGATCACAGGTTAAGGATGAGAGATGAAAAATTTAAGGGGAACATGAGGGGGAGCCACTTCACTCAGAGGGTGGTGAGAGTATGAAACCAGCTGCCAGCATAAGTGATGGGTGCAAGTTCAATTTCAACATTGAAGAGAAATTTGGATGTACAGTACATCAATCGGAGAGGTATGGAGGCTATGGTCCGGGTGTAGGTTGTGGGACTAGGTAGAATAATAGTTCAGCATGAACTAGATGTCCCAAAGGCCTGTTTCTGTGCTGTAATACTCCATGATTCTATGACAAGTCCTGAGCTCGAGGTTAAACTCCAGCTTCCTCCTGCAGAAAAGCAGATTCAGAGAGAATCTGAAAATGGTGTCACAGCTGTCAACTGAATAGCCAGGTACAACAAATCAGTGTTTGACTAACTGCATCGCCACCAAGGTGCCTTCAAAATTAAGTGGTTAGGTTTTAAAAGCCCCCAGGAAGAATATATCTGTCCTGAATGAGTGACAACCTGTCTGCTCTCCAATCATAATGACCAGCTTGCAGAGTGGAGCCATCATTCTCAGCCTAACAGCTGAGACACAAGGGACCACAAAAACGCAACAAATTTCTGGAGGAGCTCAGTGGGTCACACATCTTCTGTAGCAGCAAGGAGAAATTAGTGCTGCAAGTTCACCAACCCCTTAGTTCCACAGATTTTTTTAGCAATTTCTTTTTATTTTGTTTAAGAGTAAGAGCAGTCATATTACTTCTGACGGGGGAATCCCCTGCACCATCCTATACACATGAACCAAATATAATACCTATGTGCAACACACAGAAAATGTTGGAGGAACTCAGCCAGTCAGGCAGCATCTATGGAGGAAAATAAACAATCAATGCTACTTACTTCATCCCAACTTCTCCCTTACCTGGTCTCACCTGTCACCTGCCAGCTTGTACTCCTCCCCTCCCCCCCCACCTACGTATCCTGGCTTCTGCCCCCTTCCTTTCCAGTCCTGATGAAGGGTCTCAGCCCAAAACGTCAACTGTTTATTCCTCTCCATAGATGCTGCCTGGCCTGCTGAGTTCCTCCAGCATTTTGTGTGTGTTACTCTGGATTTCCAGCATCTGCAGAATCTCTTGTGTTCATAATAGCTACAGTATGCCATCAGCAACAGGGGTTTTAGCACTGACCAGGTAGAACTTATTCTTTTAAAAACCTTCAAGTACTGATTAGCTTCTTGTGGAGTTACATATAGGAAGTCAAGAATTAATTTAGTCTTGGGACAAAAAAAGACTTTGAAGATAAAGTTACTTGTCTAGAATACCATTCACTGCTTCCAGACAAGTAAATATGTCCCACAGCATAACAAGAACACTTAAGCAGCCAGAATTTACACAAGCTGGAAAAATGAAATGAGTTTGGGTGAGATTAAAACTGAAGGTCCTTGGTTAAGGGTGAAAGGTGAAATGTTTAAGGGGAACATGAGGGGAACTTCTTCACTCAGAGGGTGGTGAGAGTGTGGAACAAGCTGCCAGTGAAGTGGTGGATGCGGATTTGATTTCAACGTTTAAGATAAGTTTAGATAAGTACATGGATGGGAGGGTAATGGAGGGCTGTAGTCTCAGCGCAGGTTGATCGGACTAGGCAGAAAATAGTTTGGCATGGACTAGAAGGGCTGAAAGGCCTGTTTCTATGCTTTAGTGCTCTGTGACTCTAAAAACTGCTCAAACACTCATTGTCTGTGGAAAAAGAAAAAGAGTCAATATTTCAACATTGATGACCATTAATAAAACGAGGAGAAATTAGATATCAAATGTGTTTTAGGTTGTAGAGTGAAAGTGGGGTGAAGGAAACAAAGGGAATGTCTGTAACATGGTGGCCATTCATTAAGGAATGAGATAAAACCATAAGACGTAGGAGCAGAATTAGGCCATTCAGCCCATCAAGTCTGCTGCACTGTTCCATCATGGCTGGTCCCAGATCCCACTCAACCCAGTACACCTGTCCTCTCATCATATGTCCTAACCAATCAGAAGATATTGCTGTTGTAGTGAGTTTTGGTCAATACTTCATCAAAAACTAGGAAACCAGAAACCAGAAACCATTGAAGATGAACTGGGTAAAGGAAACAAACAGAAATCCTAAATGAGAGAAGCACAGAGCATTGTCAGTATGGGCATTTGTGGAAGGGAAGTGGCAGCAAATTCAACAACACTGGAGAAGCGATAAAACACTAGATACTAAAATGGGAGGGAGATCTGAAATTAAAAGAGAAAACATGAGATATACTCAACAGGTCAGGCAGAATCTGTGGAGAGAGAAACAATGTTGATGATCTTTCATCAAAATTGGTAAAGTTAGAAATTAAGGAAATACAACCATGAATTACAAAATCTAATAAAAACAATGAGACAAAGAGTGATATAATTGCTAGAGATTTAAGTTTAAGTGTACATAACAGCTACAACACTGGAAAATGCCATTCTGAAGTCAGTTACTGTTATCTAAATAAACACTAATACCATTTGCACAATGGATGTTCCCAATGGAAGTAATGAGAGGTTTAGTATTGGTTATGAGATCAGTATTGGTCAGTGACGTCCACAATAAAGTGTTCAAATCTCAGGAGTGGAACTTGACCCGAACCGTTCTGACTCAAGAACAAGTCAGTGTTCATATGATTGGAGGGTAATTGTGGCTAGAGGGTACATTATAACTCAATAATGAAACAGATTACAAGATGATGTCTCATTTTTCTCCTGTATTCATAATGGCAAGGTAAGTCAAGTGGAAATTATGAGTAGCTGTGACATGACAGTAGGTTATCTATCAATACAGCATCACTGTATAGTCACGTGAAAACATTTTATGCACATTATTCATTCTACGGAGACAGTCTTTGTACATCTGGTGAAGCTCAGCATACATTGAGGAGTATATTCTTGCACTTCAGAACATGTGCTTGAGGAACACGTCAGATTAAGCTCATTATAACAAGCAATACTTCACGTTAAACTGAAAGAATTTAATCCCTGTAATATTTTTCACAATTTCAAGAAATGCTTAAAGCATTGTTACACCAGACAGATTACTTGCAAAGCTTAGTCACTACAGCAACTAACTCTCAGGAAATTGTTACTGATGATAACTAGATTGACTGATTTTATTGCTGTTAGCTGAGGGGTAAATACAGACTAAGACACAGGGAAAATTTCCCCTGTTCACTTTAAATACAGCTGTTGAACCTTTCAGAAAGGGCCTGGTTTAATTTTTTGCCCACATACCCACAATACTTGAAACATAGTGGTACAGCACTCATCTGTACTGGACTGCAGCATCGCTTTGTAATTCATGGGCAAGTCTGCTGAGGCAAAGACAAGATTGGGACCTGCTAAATCAAAATAGATAAATGGATGGGAGGGGAACAACAGAAGTCAAGGAGAGGTGAAAGTTGGCAACCACTTCTCTATCAACTGTTTTACCAGCGAGTGCATTCACAATACATTTGAATAATAGGATATGCCAAGTCACGAATTCCATAAGACCATAAGGCAGAGGAGCAGAATTAGACAATTTGACCCATTGAGACTGCTCTGTAATTCCATCTTGACTGATTTATTATCTCTCTCCTAATTTCTCCCTGTAACCTTTAATGCCCTTATTAATCAAAAACCTATCAATCTCCACTTTAAACATACCCAATGACTTGGTCTCCACAGCTGCCTGTGGCAATGAATTCCACAGATTCACCACCCTCTGACTAGAGAAAACCAGGAGTGTCTGAACACAATCACTGAAAGTTGAATGGCAGATCAAGCTCCACAAGCTGATGGTTCAATGCTCTTAATTCCTTTTTGCTGATCTGAGGCCTGTTGATTGTTTTGTCTAAATTCACATGGTATTAATGTCCTTTCCATTTGGATCCAATCTCTACTGAAACAGAAGCTTCCAATATTGTCCAGCCATTAAGCAACCATGTTGATTTCTCCTTCCAGAAAAAGGTTTCCGTCTTCTTCTATCCCCCACTCTGGCCTCTCACCTCTTCTCACCTGCCTATCACCTCCCCCTGGGTCCCCTCCTCCGTCATGGGCCAGGTGAGTTGGACTCCGTAGTGTATGTGATGTAGGCCAGGCGAATTGGACTCTGTAGTGTATGTGATGTGGGCCAGGTGAATTGGACTCTGTTGTCATGGTCTGGTCTGTGAAATCCACATTCTGGTTCATGGTCTGGTTCATCAATCCTTATTCCGGGTTTTTCTGTTTTCCCTTGTTCCATTGGGTGCCTTAATTGAGGCACCTGATTCTCGTTTTGGGCTGGCACCTCTGCAAACCAAGAATTCCCTGCTGGACTGTTCTCTTCCTCTCCCTTCTGAATCCCTGACAGTTACCTTGCCTGCTACCTTTGTCAAGTGTCCATGGTGGTCATCCTGGCCCCGAGCCCTAGAGCCTAACCCAGCCAAGTCCAAGAGCTGAGCCAAATCTAGTTCAACAGCCTTGCCCAGCCCTGTGCTGGAGTTCCCTCGTCTAGTCCAAATCAAGGCTTTGTGTACTTACCCTGTCCATGTGCCTCATCCTGTGCAGGAGTTCTATGTCCAGTCCTGTAGCCACGTCTTGTCCTCACCTAGATCTGGGGTCTGAGCCCGAGTCAGGACCCAGGTTCTGGGTCCCTGTCCAGTCTCTGGCTCGGAGTCCTAGCCCAGGCTCCTAGTTCCAAGTTCCTTGTCTAGTCCTGCTTACCTAGTCCTAGCCCTGGCCTTGTCTTGTCCAGGGCCTGTGTCCATGTCCAGTGTTGTTTCTTCCTGACTCCTCTTGTTTTCTTGATAAACCTTGTCCTGTTCCTAGTACTTCAGTGTCTCTGTCTTGCACTTGGGTCTGCTCCCAACACACCCTTATGACATCTGTAGTGTATGTGATGTGGGCCAGGTGAATTGGACTCTGTAGTGTATGTGATGTGGGCCCGGTGAATTGGACTCTGTAGTGTATGTTTGGTGGGCCAGGTGAATTGGACTCTGTGATGATGTGTTTCTGGTGTCAGGTTGCTCCTATTTTTGTTGCTGTTTTGTGTGATTTTGATCGGGGCAGACTGGCTCTGAGGCCTGCAGATAACAAACAACACAGCGCTAGATTGAATTGCGCTGAATATTCCTGGACTCTTTCGATGACTTTGTGGTTTGGTGTTTTATATTCTGTTTTTTGCTTGTTTTTTTTATGCTGTTTGTCTGATTTTTTTTGTGCATTTGGGGTTTGATGGGGGTCTGATTTCTTTGAATGGGTTCCATGGTTTTCTTCGTTTCGTGGCTGTCTTTGGGAAACTGAATCGGAGTGTTGTATACAGCATACACCATACACACTTTGATAATAAACATACTTTGAATCTGGTATCTTTTTCCTATGGACTACTCCCCTTTCCTATCAGACTCCTTCCTCGCCAGCCTTTTACCATCCCACCCACCTGACTTTGCCTATCACATTCTAGCTAGCCTCCTTTCTCTTCTCTTCCCCCCTCCCCCTTTACTCTGGTGTCTTCCCCCTTCCTTTCCACTCCCGGAGAAAGGTCTTGGCCCGAAACATTGACAGATTATTCACTTCCATAGGTGCTGCCTGACCTGCTGAGTTCCTCCAGCATTTTGTGGCTGTTGTATCCAATAGACACTTGCCTGAGTATAATGCAATGCAATTTTGATGATTAGCAAGTGAAATACTACAAGCAGAATGGTAATAAACTTCTACAGAGGTAGTGTTGAAAGTCTCTTGACTGGTTGTATCAAGGTCTGGTACAGCAATTCAAATGTGCTGAAATTAGAATTGGTTTATTATTGTCACGTACTGAGAAACAGTGAAAAGCTGCATCATTGTATCACAGATCAGATCATTACACGATGGAACAGGGTAAAACAGTAACAATGCAGAACAAAGTGTAATAGCCACAGACACTGTGCAGTGCAGGTAAGGAAAAACAGTGCAAGATCATAATAAGGCAGATCATGAGGACAAGAGTCCAACTTGTCATACGAGGGAACTATTTAATAGACTTATAAGAGTGGGGTAGAAGCTTGTGATTTCAGACTTTGTGGCTTTGTGACCAAGTCTGTGGACAAAACGAAGATAGTTTGGGGGGGAGGACAGGGCAGGTAGTGTTGACAAAGCAGAAAGTTTGCAGAAGAACTTGTACAGATTAGGGGAATGGCCAAAGAAGTGGCAGATGGAATACAGTGTAGGAAGTGTATGGTCATGCACTTTGGTGGAAGGAGTAAAAGCATAGGCTATTTCCTAAATAGGGAACAAATTCAGAAATCAGAGGTGCAAAGGGACTAGAACATAAAAGCAAGGATGTAATGCTAAGACTTTGTAAGTCATTGGTCAGACAGCACTTGGAGTATTGTGAGCAGTTTTGGGTCCCATATCTAAGAAAGGATATGCTGGCATTCGAGAGGCTTCAGAAGTTTATGAGAGGAAGAATAAATCAGCCATAATAGAAAGGAGGAGCAGATTTGATGGGCTGAATGGCCTAATTTTGTTCCAATGTCTTATGGTTGTTTGCATCTTCCCAGTGGAAGAGGAAAGAAAAGAGAAAATCAGTCTTTGATTATTAAGGTAGCAAGAAGTGTAGGCAGTCTATGGAGGGGTGGGTAGTTTCTGTGATTTGCTGAGCTATATCTAAACCACTCTGCGGTTACTTGTAGTTACAAGCAGTGCAGTTGCCATACCAAACCATTAAGCATCCAGATAGGATGTTTTCTATGGTGCATTGATAAAAATTGGTAAATATTCATGGAAACATGCTAAATTTCTTTACCTTCCTGAGGAAGTAGAGGGATTGGTGAGCTTTCTTGACTGTGATATTTGCGTGCTTAGGCCACAACAGGCTATTGGTGATGTTCATTCCTAGCAACTTGAAGCTCTCAACCACAGCACTATTGATGTAGACAGGAGCTTGTGCCCCCGGAAGTCAATGACCAGCTCTTTTGTTTTGTTGACATAGAGGGAAAGGTTGTCGGCATGACAACACATCACTAAACTCCCTATCTCCTTCCAGTAACCTAACTCATCATTGCTTGAGGTACAGCCACTGTGGTGATGTCATCTGCAAATGTGCAGATATGTAAGAAGCTGCCAAGAGTAGATAGATAGATAGATAGATAGATAGATACTTTATTCATCCCCATGGGGAAATTCCAACTTTTTTCCAATGTCCCATACACTTGTTGTAGCAAAACTAATTACATACAATACTTAACTCAGTAAAAAAATATGATATGCATCTAAATCACTATCTCAAAAGCATTAATAATAGCTTTTAAAAAGTTCTTAAGTCCTGGCGGTAGAATTGTAAAGCCTAATGGCATTGGGGAGCATTGACCTCTTCATCCTGTCTGAGGAGCATTGCATTGATAGTAACCTGTCGCTGAAACTGCTTCTCTGTCTCTGGATGGTGCTATGTAGAGGATGTTCAGAGTTATCCATAATTGACCGTAGCCTACTCAGCGCCCTTCGCTCAGCTACCGATGTTAAACTCTCCAGTACTTTGCCCACGACAGAGCCCGCCTTCCTTACCAGCTTATTAAGACATGAGGCGTCCCTCTTCTTAATGCTTCCTCCCCAACACGCCACCACAAAGAAGAGGGCGCTCTCCACAACTGACCTATAGAACATCTTCAGCATCTCACCACAGACATTGAATGACGCCAACCTTCTTAGGAAGTACAGTCGCCTCTGTGCCTTCCTGCACAAGGCATCTGTGTTGGCAGTCCAGTCTAGCTTCTCGTCTAACTGTACTCCCAGATACTTGTAGGTCTTAACCTGCTCCACACATTCTCCATTAATGATCACTGGCTCCATATGAGGCCTAGATCTCCTAAAGTCCACCACCATCTCCTTGGTCTTGGTGATATTGAGACGCAGGTAGTTTGAGTTGCACCATATCACAAAGTCCTGTATCAGTTTCCTATACTCCTCCTCCTGTCCATTCCTGACACACCCCACTATGGCCGTGTCATCAGTGAACTTCTGCACATGGCAGGACTCTGAGTTATATTGGAAGTCTGATGTGTACAGGGTGAACAGGACCGGAGAGAGTACGGTTCCCTGCGGCGCCCCTGTGCTGCTGACCACCGTGTCAGACCTACAGTCTCCCAACCGCACATACTGAGGTCTATCTGTCAAGTAGTCCACTATCCAATCCACCATGTGAGAGTCTACTCCCATCTCCGTTAGTTTGTGCCTTAAGATCTTGGGCTGGATGGTGTTAAAGGCACTAGAGAAGTCAAGGAATGTAAGAGTAGCTGACTCTGCTAAAAACATCACATGTACATCCCTCCCTACTGTCGGTAGCATCTACAGGAGGCACTGCTTTAAGACAGTATCCAACATCGAAGGGCTATCTGAGCCATACCACTTTCTCACAGCTACTAACAGGCAGGAGGTGCAGAGTTTGAATTCCTACAGCACCATGTTTTTAAAAAAACAACTACTTCCCTTCAACCAACTGGCATAACCTTAATCTCCAGAGTCCAACATCACTTTGCACCACAATGGACTGTTTTGCTTTGCTTTAGTTGTATTCTTACTTGTAAAATGTTGTATTTCATTTCTGTATGATTTATGTTTTTTATTATGTATGCTGTTTATCTGATGCTATGTGCCTGTGATGCTGCGTTTTTTCATTGCATCTTGTGCATACGTGGACTTGTGCAGATCACAGTAAACTCAACTTTGACTAAGGAGATTGTTCCACTGGAAAGGCAGAATTTTAAGAAAAATTGACAGTCCGACTCAACAACAACTCCAGAGTGGAGACAATCGGTCCTGCACCTGACATCTAGAAAAGAAAGGATACATAAATAGTGGACTACATCCTTCTAACCGTCTGCTGAGGAATGGTTCAGAGCAAGTTAACAAGTAGTTGTGTATATAACATTTTACAAGTATGAACACTGTTTTAGAAAGTTGAACCTTAGAATAAATGTACTTGTAAAGACATCCATAATCACACAGTAATAATTAAAAGATTAATTAAAGTGATGTTTGAGCTATCCATCAGACATTGTGGAGGAGCATCAGTGGAGGTCTCAGTCAATCTCAGAATCAGGTTTAATATAACCAGCATATGTTGTGAAATTTGTTAACTTTGCGGCAGCAACACAATGCAATCCATAATCCAGGGAAAAAACTGTAAAATACAGTAAGTATATATGAATACCAAATAGTTAAATTAAGTAAGTAGTGCAAAAACAGAAATAAAGAAAGCAGTGAGGTAGTGTTCATGGGTTCAATGTCCATTCAGAAATCGGATGGCAGATGGAAAGAAGCTGTTCTTGAATCATTGAGTATGTGCCTTCAGGCTTCTGTATCTCCTTCCTGATGACCAATGAGAAAAGGCATGACCTGGGTGATGGGAGTCCTTAATGATGGATGCCGACTTTTTGAGGCACCACTCCCTGAAGGTGTCTTGGATACTTGGATACTAGTATCACTTGGAGACTAGTGCCCTGTAAATAGAGCTGGCTCATTTACAACTCCCTGCAGTTTACAGTGATACCAGACAGTAATGCAGCCAGTCAAGAATGCTCCGTGGTACATCTTTCAATTAATAAACACAAGAGATTCTGTAGATGCTGGAAATCTCTCAGAACTGATATGATTTTGCAACACACATCTAATTTGTTGATAGCTCATTGGTGAACAGCACATTTGACAGGTAATTCTGTTTGTAGGATGATAAACATTGCCCAAATTAATATCATTAAACTGGATTTCATCCGTCTGTCTTTCAGCTGCTGACCCATAAAAAAAATTACTGTCTTGATGGGAGTAAACTATAAATTATAAAAATTACATTTTTTCAGTTTTGATCCCCTCTATGAAATTGCTGATGCTTTAATTTATTAAATACATTGATTATGTTAATGAGAACAAACTCATTTTTAAAATGCCAGCTCGTAAAACATGAATCGTGAAGAATATCAAAGGGTGAATCATAAAGACATTTGTCGCTCTCTCTAGTCAGTTCCCACAATCAAATATAATTTGCAATGACCAGAGGCAATTTCATATCAATTCAATTACAATAACTCTCAATCTTACTCACAGCAACAGTCAGGCGAAAGTATTAAAACGTGAAAGCTGACTGGGACGAGTCCCACTTCACTAGGTCAAGTACACCTTAACAGGGTAAATTGACGAAAGTCAATAAATTCACAATAAAGTGTTCAAAAGTATTTTGGAGACATTTTCCAGTAAGCAGTAGTGGAACTCATTGAGTCCTAGATTCAACACTTTTACTGGGTTTCATTTTTGGCTGAGTGTATGTCAAGTTCACACAATTACTCAGCTCTTGTCACTATTTTGACTTCAATGATAAAAACAATGCAATCTCTTATGACCTTAAAATTAAATTACATTTTTAACTTGAGAGAAAATTTACTTCAAAGTCTAGATTAGTTTTTGAATTGGAAACACTCAGTAACAAGGCAAGGAGGGTTTAATCTGTGTCCTCTACGTCAGAAGGCTAAGAGATCCCTCCAACGACTTAAGCAAGTGATCTATGATACACTTAGAGGAGTCCTGAGAGTGTCCAGATTGTAGTTATTGCCTGAACTTTCTCTCACTGACATTATCTTTGACTTACATCAATAAGCAGACTATTTAAATATCTTCACAAATTATTTACTTTTAAAATGAGTTTGTTCTCATTAATGTATTTAACTATTTAATAAAACAACAGCAATTTGACAGAGGGATCAAAATGAAATGCTTGTAATTTTTATCATTTATAGTTTACTCCCATCAAGACAGTAAATCTTTCTCATGGGTCGGCAGCTGTAGTAATTATTCTCTCAGATAGGTGAAGTCCTGTTTAAAGATATTAATTTTGGCAATGGTTATCATACTATGGGGGCAGCATAGCAGCGTAGTGCCTAGTGTAAGACTTTGCAGCACCAGCTGTAAGATTGGGGTTCAATTCCTGTCGCTCTCTGTAAGGAGTTTGTATGTTCTCCCCGTGACCGCATGGGTTTCCTCTGCGGTTTCCACCCATGGTCTAAAGGCGTTTGGGTTAGGGTTAGTAAATTGTAGGCGTGCTATCTTGGTGCCAGAAGCATGGTGACACTTCGGGCTCCCCCCCCCACCCCGCCCCCGCAATTAACACTATAAGATATAGGTGCAAAATTAGGCCATTTGGCTCATTGAGTCTGTTCCGCCATTTCATCATGGCTGATCCACTTTTCCTCTCATCCTCAATGCAAACAAGGTACTTCATTGTATGTTTCAATGTACATGTGCCAAGTAATCTTTTTTACATAGAAGAGATTCAGCAAATGCTGGAAATCCAGAGCAACACACACAAAATGTTAGAAGAACTCAGCAGGCCAGGTAGCATCTATGGAAATGAATAAACAGTCAACATTTTGGACTGACACCCTTCTTCAGGACTGAAAAGAAAGGGGGAAGACACCAGAATAAAAAGGTAAGAGGGAAGGGAAGGAGGACTAGCTAGATGGTGATAGGTGAAGTCAGAGTGGGGAATATAATGGGCTGGAGAGGAAGGAAATTAATTGGAGAGGAGAGTGGATCATGGGAGAAAGGGAAGGTGGAGGAGGTGATAGGCAAGTGAGGAGAAGAGTTAAGGGGCCAGAGTGGGGAATAGAAGAAGGAAGGGGGGGGAATTTTAATACATTTTTATTACTTTTTCATGAGATATGAATTCCTCTGGTAATGCCAGTATTTATTATCCATCCCTAATGTTTGAATTGAGAAGAATGTAGATCCAACCATATGCATGGGTCTGGAATCACAAACAGGCCAGAACAGCAAAGAGCATCATATTCTTTCCTTAAAGGTTATCAGTGAACCAGATGGATTTTCTAGACAATCTGGTGTTTTCAGTCATCATTACTGAAACTAGTTTTTCCTCAGAGCACTTGTTATTTCAGCTAAGAATTTTCTGAAGACTCACCAACCCATGGAAAAGGAGATGTTTGTTACTTTTATACATGGGCCTGAGGGAATTAACAAGATCACATTGTCTACCCTAGTCTGCACACACAGATAGAACATCGAATTCTGCTTGTTCGTACTCAGACTACTTGATCTCTCTCCTCCTTGGTTAGCACAAAAGTTGGATAATTATTATTGAGTTCTGATGAAGGTTCTTGGCTCAAAACGTATTCTTCTGTTCCCCTCTATGGATGCTGCCTGTTGAGTTCCTCCAGGATTTTGTGGGTGTTGCTCTGGATTTCCAGCATCTGTGGAATCTCTTGTGTCTTTAATTTTAATTGAACATGATTTTTGGTGAAAATTGAGCGAGTAAAGAGAGGATGGAATATTAACACCAGGTAATTATCATGATTAAGTTAAGGCTAAAGTTGTGCCAGATATGTTGGACAATAACTGCCCTGATTGTAATTGGGGAATCAGAGAAGGAACATACAATAATTGATCAATAGGAATGACAGTGAATTACAGTGGCCTTAGGAAAGATCCAGCTGAAGTTTGGTGATGGGAGTTAGACAAGAGTAAGGTGAATTTCCCTCTGAGTATGGAGACAGAACATAAATAGTCTATAAAGACATATGGGAATGGGCCATCCTCCACTGAATGACCAATTCTTTCTTATCATGTTAAAGGAGGGAATGATACAGTCTTTGCAGTGGGATTTATAATGGTGTGAACCCATCGAGGTTTGGGCAGAAGAATTAGAAAGCCAAAGGGCTAAGAGCAAAGGGAATGTTGCCAAAGTTGCAATCACAGCAGGAAGCCAGATATTGATATACTTCAGCTGCAAACAAACAGAACACAATATTGAGACTGTAATGCAATCTACTGGAGTTTTGGTTGATGTAGGGTTATTTAAATGTCTGTTACCTAGGCATGATCTACACAACCTCCAGCATCTCATTGAACTTTAAAAGTCTCTTTAAAATGTGTATTATTGTGTTGAAAGCAGCTTAACCTTTGAAAGCAATTCATATTAAGTTTATCAACTGGAATACTGTGTATTTTAGTAAGTGGTATGAAGCTCGGCAATCTTTTGAGTTACGCAGGAGACAGTCATGGAGCAGTATAACACTGAAACAGTCTCTTCAGCCATCTAGTCCATGGCAAACTATTAATCTTCCTAGTCCCATCAACCTGCACTGAACCATAGCCCTCCATATCCCTCCCATTCATGAACCTGTCCAAATTTCTTTTAAATATTGAAACTGAGCGCAGATCCACCACTTCTGCTAGCAGCTCATCCCACACTCTCACTACCCTCTGAGTGAAGCAGTTACCTCCTCATGTTTCCCTTAAACATTTCACCTTTCACCCTTAAACATAGACCACTAGTTCTAGTATCACCAAACCACAGTGGAAAAAGCCTGCTTGCATTTACACTATCTATACCCCTCATACAGGTAGAGTAAATATTTGTGACAGCAAAGCTTGATGGTGTTCATTACATCTTTGCTAGAAGATCATTTTAATTAGTGATTTGTCAGGAGACAGTGTCCCCTTAAAAAAAATCATTTGACTATAAAACTTACGTGAGGCTCCACGTGCCTGCTGCTTGTTTCACTGAACTGTTGAGAGGTGAAAGATGTTAACCCTTCGTATTTCTGTCTTCATTGATGTGTTTCATTTTATCTTTCCTGATCGAGAATGTTAAGACTTGTAAAGTGCTAATTATTTTCTTTTTGGTTTTGTTTTTTTCCCCTGCTACCTGAGGAATTCCGAGGGTGTCTGTAAGAAGAATAGCAAAAAGTTGTAGTCAGCTATGCCTCTGTGTATACCTTTCATTCTGACTTTGTGACTGACCTGTGCTGAAATAAGTGCAAAATTCCACAACAGCCACATGCATTTCTGGTTAACTCTGCAAGAATCTCTACATCTGGGCAAGAGATCCCATTTACAGTACAAGAGATCCCTATGAAGGGTCTTGGCCCAAAACGTCAACTGTTTATTCCCCAATAAATGCTGCCTGATCTGCTGAGCTCCTCCTGCATTTTGTGTGTGTTACTCTGGATTTCCACCATCTGCAGAATCTCTTATGTTTCTCATATATTAAAAACTGGTAATTAATGTGTAATTTGAATTGACAATTTAGGAAAATGTTTTGGGGATAATTGACATGCACTCTCAAATATTGTCTTCTTTAATAAGGATGCTTTCTCCCCTTAGGTTAACAAAAATATTAGCTGTGAACTCAAGACCTGTTGGGCCGAATGGTCTCCTGCCTTGCTGTAATCTTTCTGTGATTCTCCCAGAGAAATTTGTGTCTTTGTCCATGAACATTTTAAAGGACTGCCTTTTATAAACGACTGCTGCCTAAGAAATGAACAGAGGAATGTGGATGTTCGAGTTGCTTGTCTTCTTCTGAAGATTACCTGGATGCCAATAGCTTGTACGAGATGACCTGATAGGACATGATGTGTTATGGGGATAACACAATGAACTTACAATGTGATTACAAGTTAGACAGCAAGCTATGGGAATGCACCGTTAACTTGCACTACAGAATGAGTCTCAGACATGCACCGTTGCTTGACAATCAAGAAAGACTGAAACCAAAGTTGAGAAAGGGCTATAGCTTGAGGCAGCTAAAGGCTAAGTAAAGGTAATCATTTGCAATGATACACAAAATGTTGGAGGAACTCAGCAAGTTAGGCACACTTGTAGTGGGAAATGAACAGTCAACATTTTGGCTCAGATGCTTCATCAGAACTGATTTCCTTCCATAAATGCTGCTTGACCTGCTGAGTTCCTCCAGCATTTTGTGTGTGTTGCTCAGGATTTCCAGCATTTGCAGAACCTCTTGAGTCTCCAACTTGCAGTGGTGGTTTATGGGTGGAAACATTTAAAAATGAGTACTAAAAGTCATTGAATGTCCTTTTTGGTCTTGACATCATGCTGATGGGACTGCTTCTTTTTATGCTGTATATCAATGATTTAGATGATGAAATAGATGGCTTTGTTGCCAAGTTTGCAGATGATACAAAGATTGGTGGAGGGGCAGGTAGTGTTGAGGAAACAGGTAGTCTGCAGAAGGACTTAGACAAATTAGGAGAATGGACAAGAAAGTGGCAAATGAGATACAATGTTGGAAAATGCATGGTCATGCACTTTGGTAGTAAAAATAAATGTGCAGACTATTTTCTAAATGGGGAGGAAATCCAACAATCTGAGATGCAAAAAGGATTTGACAGTCCTTGTGCAGAACACTCTAAAGGTTAACTTGCAGGTTGAGTTGGTAGTGAGAAAGTTAAATAAAATGTTAGTATTCATTTCAAGAGGTCTAGAATACAAGAGCTGGGTTGTAATGCTGAGGCTTCATAAAATCTCACTTTGAGTATCGTGACCTACTTAAAGATGAGGGGAGAGAAGACATTCAACCAGCACAGGACAATAGTGAATGCCTGGAATCAGTGCACAAATCAAACAATGGTCAACACCACACCTGGATAATCAATACACATGTGGAAGTTGTTGCAAGTTTCTAATTATGACAATGAAGCTAAAATATTAATATGGGTTTATGAGTTAAGCAGGAACCCCACAGGTTGGACACGAGATGAGGCCCAATTTGGAGTATTGCATGCAACTACCTACAAGAAAGGTATTGCCAGTCTTGAAAGAGCGCAGAGGAAGCCTACAAGGATGTTGCTGGGATTTGATGACCTGGGTTATAGGGAAGGGTTATATTGGTTAGGACTTTATTCCTTACAGTACTGGAGAATAAGGGAAGATTTGATAGAGAGATACACAACTATGAGGGGTATAGAGTAAATGCAAGCAGGCTTTTTCCCCTCAGGTTGAGTGAGACTAGAACTAGACACTTATGATGAAAGGTGGAACATTCAAAGGGAATCTGAGGTGAAACTTCGTCACTCAGAAGGTGGTGCAATTGTGGAAAGAGCTGCCAGTAGAAATAGTTTTTGCAGGTTCAATTGTAACATTTAAGAGAAGTTTTGATAGCTACATGGATGAGAGGGATAATGTCTGGCTGCAGGTGTATGGGACTGGGCAGATTTGGTTGGCATGGACAAGATGAGCCAAAGGCCCTATCTCTGTGCTGTGGTGTTCCATGACTCTATATTGCTGAGATAAATGTTTAGTTTGCTAAGTGTGGCAACTTGGTTTTAAATGGAATAAGCACAAGAAGAGCGCATGGTGGTCAGTTATTATACTGACTGTAAATAATGATTAAAGAATGTTTATAACTTCCCATCTGTGAAGTTCAGAGAATGTGTGAGGAACAGGTATCATTGGTTCCTCAATTAACATTTGGGATGTGTTCTCAGAAAATAGTGCTAATTGAATTACCTCTAAAAGGGGTTATTACATAGTGCACTTTCATTGGCTGAGTGCCAGTGACATACGTGTTCCCATTGGCCAAGCTAACGTGGACAACCTGACCACAACCCACAATCTTTCTGGTAAACTGCTAAATTTTTGCAATTTACTTTTTTTTGTCTATTAATATTTTCCCCATCACAAGAGCAGTATAATGAATCCACATTCTGCAGAATACCAGCATATTAATTCCCTGGCCCTCACCGCCGCATTTTCACTATGGATGTCCAGTCCTTGTACATTTCTATCCCTCGTCAAGGAGACCTTGAATCTCTCCACTTCTTTCTCAACAAAAGAACCGACCAGTTACCCTCCACCACCACCCTTCTCTGTCTGGCAGAACTAGTCCTCACCCTCAACGATTTCTCTTCCAGCTCCTACTACTTTTTCAGACTCAAGGGGTAGTCATGGGCACTCTCATGGGCCCCAGCTAGTCCTATCTTTTTGTTGGCTCCGTAGAACAGTTCATTTTCCAAGCCTTCCCCAGTAATGCTCTCCAATTCTCCCTCCACTACATTGATGTCTGCATCGGAACTGCTTTATGCACCCATGCTGAACTTGTCAATTTCATCAACTTTGCCTCAACTTCCACCCTGCCCTTGAATTCACTAAATTCACTCTCCCCCCATCTCTGGAGATAAAATGTCAACCAATGTCTTTTATAAACCTACTGATTCTCATGGTTATCTTGACTATACCTTTTCCCACCCTATCTCCTTTAAAAATCTATTCCCTTTTCTCTGTCTCTGCCACATGTTCCCAGGATGCATCTTTTCTTTCCAGGACATCGGAAATGTTCTCATAAGGACAGGATTTCCTTTCCTCCACCATTGATGCTGTCCTCACCCGCATCTTCTCCATTTTCTGAACATCCACACTCACCCCATCTTCCCTCTACCTTAACAGTTATAGAGTTCCTTGTTACCTACCTCCACATCCAACACATCATTCTCTGCAACTTCTGCCATCTCCAAAGGGACCCTACCACCAAATATATCTTTACTTCCCCCCCTTCCACAAGCATCCTTTCATCTGTGATTCCCTTGTCCACTTGTCCCTCCCCCAGTAATCAAAGTGCTACACCTGCCCATTCACCTCCTCCCTTACCCTCCATTCAAGACCTCAAGCAGTCCTTCCAGCTGAGGCAACACTTCACAGCAAATCTGCTGGGATTGTATATTGTGTCCAGTGCTCCCGATGTGGTTTCCTCTAAAATGGTGAAACCCATCATACTTGGGGAACCACTTTATTGAGAACCTCTGATCCTTTCACCAGAAGTAGAACCTCCCAGAGTCCCAACATTCTAATTCTGTTTCCCATTCCTGATCCAACATGTCGTTTCATGGTCTCCTCTTGAGCCACGATGAGGCCACCCTCAGGGTGGAGGAGCAACACTTCATATTCCATCTGAGTAGCCTCCAACCTGATGGCAGGAATATATATTTCTCTTTCCAGTAAGGTAAAAAAACTCCCTCCCCTCCCCTCTTCTTTCCCCCACTCTGCCCTCTTACCTCTTCTCACCTGCTTAGCACCTCCCACTGGGTTCCCTCCTCTTTCCCTTCCTCATATGGTCCACTCTTCTATCAGATTCCTTCCTCTCCAGCGCTTTACCTTTCCTTCCCGCTTGGCTTCACCTATCACCTTCCAGCTACCCTCCTTCCCCTCCACCCACCTTTTTACTCTGACGTCTTCCCCTTTCCTTTCCAAACCTAAAGAAGGGTCTCGGCCCAAAACATTGGTTGTTTGTTCACTTCTATGGATGCTGTCTGATCTGCTGAGTTCCTCCAGCATTTTGTGTGTGTTGCTATTAATTACATCTTCAAGGCATCGACTAACAAGGGATGGTTCTCAAAACAACAGATGTAGGATTCAGAGAAAAAGAGAAAAATTAAAGACAGATCAAGGGCATGTCTAACAATGTACAAGATTGGATATATCAAAATCCCAGATAGTTACCTTAGATCAACCTGGGGCACAAATAACCTATTTAGGGGCCAACAGGAGGGACTAAACTGTGGACCTAGGATTAACATTAGATCTTAAAATAAGTGCCTTAGTTATCATGGGAATGTAGTGCAAATTAGGAGCTCTCGGAATGAGGGTTCAACAGCTAGCCCTACAGAGAATGGAGATAAGGGGAAATAAAATAAGATTTCAGACTCTCCACAACAAAGCGGAGGAGCTAACATTTGCCGGGCCTGAGCAGAACCACAAAAATGGTTAAAAAGGTACCAAACTGATAGAGATCTTTTCGCTCAAATAAAATCTTCGCTTGCTTGAACTCCATTTTAGTGGCCTTTATCTCATATTCAAGTTGAGAACGAAATAAGGAACAGAAATGAGTAAGGTTCATTCATAAAGGGAGGTTGCCTGAGCACTGGACTACCACTTGCAATTGGTCTCCATGATACATGTGTGAAAGAAAAGGATATAACTCCAAGTGGGAGAAGACTAGTGGGGAATTATAACATGGTCCATGCACCATTTAGTAAGATCATAGCTAATCTCACTCAACTCTGCATTCAGCGAAGGTAAGACCAAGAAATTGATTGTGGACTTCAGAAAGGGGAAGTCAAAGAAACACACACCGGTCCACATCAACAGATCAGCAGTGGAAAGGGTGAGCAGTTTCAAGTTTCTAGATGTCAACATCTCTGAAGATTTATCCTGGGCCCAATGTATTGATGCAATTACGAAGTGACATGCCAGTGGCAACATTTCTTCGGTGTTTGATTATGTCACCAAAGACTAGCAAATTGCTACAGATGTGCTGTAAAGAACATTCTGACAGGTTGCATCACCATCTGGTATGGAGGGGCCACTGCACAGGATCAGGAAAACCTGGACAGGATCAGGTTGTAAACTCAGCGGGCTTTGTTATGGGCCATTATTATCGTGATAGCAAGACCTTGTTGCCGGCCGGTGGCGTAGTGGCATCAGCACCAGACTTCAAGGCCAGTGGTCCTGGGTTCGAATCCAGCCAGCTCCTTGCACGCTTTCCATCTGTGTTGGATTGAGCATCGAGCTAGCAACTTAAGACTTGTAAAAGAATGATAAAATACTGAAGAAATGGCAAGGATGTGCCACAAGGAGAGGAGAGGAATAATATAAGATCCTGTTGGACATTGGTAATGTAGAATACTGAAAACCCAGTACTGGTGAGATTGATGGTGGAGGAGCTATGTAGCTTTGGTTATTGTGCAGACAAAGTCCTCATACTGGAAGCTGTGTGGGAGACAGCAAAGGCCCCTCCTGTCAGTGCTACCCTCCAATGTTTACTTGGTGAGAGACAAGCTGGATTGCATTCATCTGCAGCTGTACTTGCACGATAAGGAACTGCAGTGTGCTTGTTCTTACAGAAACATGGCTACATGACAACATCCCATGCATCATCAATCTACAGGCTCGAACACTCAGGGACTTGGGCTATATTTTTTCTTTGTGACTGTGTTTTTCTGCTATTGTAACTATATGTGCTAAGTGCCACGTGGTGTGTGGCTGTTGATACAGGCTGAGCACCCCTTACCTGAAATGCTTGGGCCATGCATGTTTCAGATTTTGGAATATTTCCGTCTATATAATGAGATACTTCAGGATGAAACCCAAAATCAAATTATATTACATATACAGCTTACACATATACCCTGAAAGTGGTTTTATATAATATTTTAGTAATGTTGTGCATTAAACTATAAACCATCAGAAAGGTAAGCTATCACTACCTCGGCTGCCCAGGTGGATATTCAGTGGCTGTTTGGCATCGCCATCATTCCCAACTCTGAATTTTATGTGTTACCAGTAATCAGTCTTTGTCTTACACTTGCTCATCACACATATGTACATAACAGTAAAAGTTATTCCATATCTTAATATAATGAAAATGTAATGTATGCAGGGTAACAAAAGCAGCATCGGGGAATTGCTGTTGAACAACAACAAACAATGGCAGGCTTTCAGTCTCCACCTATGATGCTGTGTTTTGATTAAAAGGTTACAGGACACTGTACTTGTGTTTTACTTTTTTTAGGCTTATGTACAAGATTGAATTTAATTACAGAGAAATGTAATGAAAACTGTGAAAAGAATCACCATTTATTTTTAACGCAAAATGACACATTACATTACACTCAA
This sequence comes from Hemitrygon akajei, assembly GCF_048418815.1. Classification (NCBI taxonomy): domain Eukaryota; kingdom Metazoa; phylum Chordata; class Chondrichthyes; order Myliobatiformes; family Dasyatidae; genus Hemitrygon; species Hemitrygon akajei. Next base: position 42,074,452 of record NC_133153.1, read on the forward strand.
ACATGGAATTTTAGCTGGAGAATAAATTCAGATTTCAAGCAAAAAATAATGTGTTTTGTAATGACCAAACACCGTGTTACAGATAAACACAAAGGCTATAACCATGTTATAGCTAAACACACCATCAACAACCTTATTAGCTCTAGGGATCTCCCATCCACTGCCACCAACCTCATAGTTCTTGTGCCCTGCACCTCCCGTTTCTACCTCCTACCCAAGATCCACAAACCTGCTTGTTTCAGCTTGTTCCTGCCTCACTGAACTCATATCTACAAACTGCAACTCTGCTTTATCCCAAGTTCAGCCCCTTCCTATCTACATCCGTGACACTTCACATATTTTGGAACTTTTCAATGATTTCAAGTTCTCTGGCCCTGAGCATCTAATTTTCACCATGGATGTCAGGTCACTATACACCTCCATCCCCCACTAGGAAGGCCTCAAAGTTCTCCATTTCTTTCTGGACACCAGACCCAACCACTTCTCCTCCACCACCACTCTCCTCTGTCTAGCAGAACTTGTCCTCACTCTTAATAATTTCTCCTTTGGCTCCTCCCACTTCGTTCAAAAAGGTATAGCCATGGGCACATGGCTACATGGGACAGTCTATTGTCCCAGCTAAGCCTGCCTTTTTATTGGCTACATGGAACAATCTATGTTCCAAGCCTACATTGGTGTCCACCCCACAGTTTTCCTACGCTATATTGAAGACTGCTTCCTGCACCTATGCGGAGCCTGTCGACTTCAGCAACTTTGCCTCCAATTTCTACCCTGCCCTCAAATTTACCTGGTCCATTTCTGACACCTACCTTCCCTTTCTCACTCTGTCTCTATCTCTGGAGACAGCTTATCTACTGATGCCTATTATAAACCCACGGATTCTCACAGTTAAGTGGACTATACCTCTTCCCACCCTGACATAGATTGGGAGGCTGCTTCACCGAGCATCTATGCTCCATCCACCAGAAAAAGCGGGATCTCCCAGTGCTGCGTTCCACCAGCATTTTGTGTGCGTTGCTTGAATTTCCAGTACCTGCAGATTTCCTCGTGTTTGTGCCTCCCAGTGGCCACCTGTTTTAATTCTGATTCCCATTCCCATATGTCTATCCATTGCCTCGTCTACTGTTGTGGTGAGGCCACACTCAGGTTAGAGGAACACCACCTTATATTCCACCTGGACAGCCTCCAACCTGATGGCATGAGCATCAATTTCTGGTAACATTTCCCCACTCCCACCATTCCCCAACCTGGTTTCCCTCTCTCACCTTATCTCCTTGCCCACCCATTGCCTCCCTCTGGTGCTCCTCCCCCTTTTTCTTTCTTCCATGGTGTTCTATCCTCTCCTGTTAGACTCCACCTTTTCCAGCCCTGTATCTCTTTCACCAATCAACTTCCCAGCTCTTTTACTTCATCCCTCCCCTCCCGGTTTCATCTATCACCTTGTGTTTCTCCTTCTCCTCCCCCCACCTTTTAAATCTATTCCTCATCTTTTTTTCTCCAGTCCTGCTGAAGGGTCTCTGCCCAAAATGATAACTGTATTCTTTTCCATAGATGCTGCCTGCCCTGCTGAGTTCCTCCAGCATTTTGTGTATGTTGCTCGGATTTCCAGCATCTGCAGATTTTCTCTTGTTAAAGCTTCCTTCCTTTCTTTTCACTATTACCCATAGGGGTAACTGCAACCTTTTAGACATTTTCAACAATATTTTCGCAGCACCGAGCAGAGAATAAGCACAAGACACATGGTAATCACTATGAATAATGCACGGGGGTCTGGCTATTTACTGTTGAAACAAACGGGTGCCAACAGGGCCCCACTCAGGGTGTGTGACATGACTTCACAGAACTCACTGTGGTTCGCTTGGAGCCTGCCCAGCATCTTGCGGAATTTCCCATTTGTGGTGATATATCAGCGCTCAAAAAGAGTTGGATTTTGGAGGTTTTCGGAGAAGGGGGTGCTCAAAACTGTACTGTGTTTTGCCTTGGCCCCAGAGGAACAGACAGACATACTTTATTAATCCCGAGGGAAACTGGGTTTTGTTACAGTCACACCAATCAAGAATAGTGTAGAAATATAGTAATATAAAATATAAATAATATATATAGCAATATAAATAATTAAATAATAATAAGTAAATTATTCCAAGTGGAAATAAATCCAGGACCAGCTTATTGGCACAGGGTGTCTGACACTCCGAGGGAGGAGTTGTAAAGTTTGATGGCCACAGGCAGGAATGACTTCCTGTGACACTCAGTGTTACATCTCGGTGGAATGAGTCTCTGGCTGAACGTACTCCTGTGCCTAACCAGTACATTATGGAGTGGACGGGAGCATTGAACACTATATTCATGTGTATGGTTGAATGACAATTTAACTTGAACTTGAGCCTCCCCACCATGGATGCTTCAAGAAGGCAGCATCCATTACTTTTCACCACCCAGGGCATGCCCGCTTCTCAGTGAGGACGATACAGGAGACTGAAGACCCACAGTGTTTTAGGAACAGCTTCTTCCCCTCTGCCAACAGATTTCTGAATGGACAATGAAACCATAAGCATAAACTACTTCACTATATTGCTCTTAGTGCAGTATTTCTTTAAAAAATTGTTACTGTAACGTATAGTAATTTTTTGCATTGCACTGTACTGCTGCCGCAAAACAAGAAATTTTACGTCAGTGATAATAAACCCGATTCTGAAATCGCTGTAACATCACATCCACATTCCTGCCTTCCCTTGCTCACCATTCATTGTTGCCTCCACTTTCCGAGACTCAATCCCTGTCTCTGCCTTAAAGCGAAACCACTAAACCAGGGGTACAGAGACTGCCGAGGCGGGCATCTAACCCTCAGTTCACCTCGAAATCCCTAATCCTCAGGAGATTTAATTAACCACAAATCTCCTCTCCTCCAAACTCTACAACCGAGCACTGGGGTAGGAGAAGCTGACAGAAACATCGGGTGAATTATTCTACAGCTTGAGGCCACTCCGCCACGATGGAGACAGGACATCTCAGGCATCGCTTCAGACCGCCGTCGAGTGACAGCGGCGTTACCGCGCAGGCGCGGGAGCCGGAAGTGACGCCAGAGTCGCATGGGACTGCCGGAAGCCGATGGAGGCAGCCTCAGGTAGACGGAGCAACGGTGTAGTGCAGGGCTAATCAAATTCCCAACTAAACTAAACAATCCCTCCTGTACAAGGTTTGCATCCTAGCGTTAACTGCACATTCATCTGCCTGTCTAAGAACCTCTTGAACATCCCTATCATATCTGCTTCCTCCACCACTCTGTGAAGAACCTGCCCCGTACATCCCTTTTGAAATTATCTCCTCTCAGCTTGAATGCATATGCCCTCTGGTATCAGACATTTCAAACTTGGGAGACAGATTCAGACGCCGTTCCTGACAAAAGAACCTGATTCACCCTCTTATTAGCACATTGCCTCTAATCCAGGTAGGGGGCAAGGGGGGTTCGGGTAGGGCTGAAGAACAGGTCAGGGTGGCTGGGGCTGAGGTAAGGGGCTATTACTCAGTGCAGCCTGTAGGTGCAAGGAGCAGGGGCTGTAACTGCAATGCCGGAGTATAGCCAGTGAAATCCTATAATTTGCACCATTGGTTAGTAGCGGGCCTTGGAAAGTTTGCACTTGTCGCCAGTACTGGGCATGATGCTATTACAGTTCGGTGTGTTGGAGTTCAATCCCAGCATCTTCTGTTTGTTCGACCTTCTCGTGGAGTGTTTGGGTTTTATCTGGGTGCTCCAGTTATTAAAGGTACCAAAGACCTACCGGTCAGTAGGTTAATTGGCCATTGCCCCGTAATGATGTTTGGGTTAAATTGGGGGTTGTTGAGCAGCGCAGCTCGAAGAATCTTTTCAGGACTGTATCTCGAAATAAGTAAGTACTCCTTTGTTAACCGGGGCTTTCAGGACTTGGTGGTTCCTGTGCCTTAAGTATTGTTGAATATACATCCTGGAGTTCCCTCCCTGACACAATGGATAGTTTAGAAGGTAATTCACTCCTGCCGCTCATACCATGCTTCTGATCAAAGTTCTCAGTGATTAAAGCTGTTTCTATTTTTTAAGCAAGGGATTCTCATAAGTCAGTGAAGATTATCTCAACACGGTGAATGTGATTCCATCAATAACTGAACAATCTTTCTCTTTCAGGTACTGACCGATTGGGAACAACTTTGCTTCACGTCATACTGCTGCTTTTTTTTTGCCTTTAATTAGTAGTGTACGTGACCAAAGCTGCTTATCCTGATCTTCATGCATGGACTGCTGCTCTCAGCAGGAGTGCAGTGTATGAGAGAGGGAGAGCGACATCTCATAAAGGTGCAGTAAACTTTGAGTGAATTTAACGTCAAGCAAGTGAGCTGAGGACTGCTTGAGGCTTAGAATGTTGAGTCGGCTACAGGAGCTGAAAAAAGAGGAGGAAGCTCTGCTGAAGATCAAAACCACTTTGCAGGATCAGTTAAACAGACTCAAGGTAAACTAACAAACAAAGAACACCTGTCTGTAAAGAAAAAGATTAACTCTGTCACATGTATATTGAAACATACAGCAAGCCATTCTTGCCACTTTGGCTCTGGCACGGGCTCATGCTGCAGCTACGCTAATCGTGAGTTTGCTTGAGCATCATGACGATGCAATCGACGTGACGCATTCTGCAGCACGAACCCGTGCCAGAGCTGAAGCAGGAAGATTGAGAGCAGATTGTGCTAAGCACAAGGTTGAAATGCTAATGGATAAAGCTCATTTTAGACATGGAGAAAGCTTGTGTAGAAGCTACACTGAGTGCGCTCAAGGGTGAGTGTGAAGCTGAGGCTGCCTTGGCAGAGGGAAAGGTGTATGTATGAAGCAGCAGTGGTGGTGTTCTCTCTAGGAAGGTGATTGAAGAACTGACCATTGGTGCGAGCCCTCTAGAACAGCATGGTTTTTCAACAGAGGATGAAATGAAAGCAGCAGACAAAGATAGGTATCACCTTCCTGTCATGCTTCACCCCAAACATCCTCTGCTTCAGATTTAAACCCAAAGAAAGTTGAACCCTCATTTAAGGTAGGAAGTGAGAAATTCCAAAAGTCACCCAACTTAGAAGCACATGAATGTTCACCACTTATAATAAGAGCAGATGAGTGCTGAACCATGCGCCGTGCATCAGCGGCTCACCTTTCAACAGAAGCTGCTGCAGAACTAGCTGCACCAGGCTGTGGTGATGATTGGACAATAGATTGAGCAAAATGCTGAGTCTGGCCAGAGAAGCTCTGAGGCAGAGTTGGTCCAATTGTGGACAAGACAGTCATCCAGAGAGTGGTGGAGAATCTGGGGAAGGTAGCAAGGGGAATTGGAGAAGCTGTAACAATATATTGCAGAATACAGATGGACACATGGTGCAGCAAGCACCAGGAAAGTGAGCCAAGAACCTACTGATACTTCAGAAGAATTAGACCCAGATACAGCTGTAAGTTCAGAGCCTGCACCTTGGGCTACTGGTTCCACCCAGCACACTCACAGCAGAGCATAGTGGGGAGCCAGCTGATCGTCTATCAGATGTAGCTACTTCCTCACACATTCTAAAGGCATGTTCTGAAAGCAGAGCTGGTGGATTTGTCACAGAGTCAATGGGAGGGAAGTTCTGCGTACCCTTGCCAACACTCGTTGCTCTAACCATGTTCCCAACAACAGGGATGAAATCTCAACACCTGAAGCTGCATGCGGTTGTTTGCATCTTAAGAACGTAGCTGACATGATCCCCACACACGACTCTTTTGCTGAAGTTCTGCTGCTTGGCAGAGATCCCATATATGCACGTAAGGTGCATGAACACTGCAATGGTCAGTACAATGCACCTTATGCCCAATGACTGGACTTGGGTCGGGTCATAGTGGGTGAAGACTGCTTCAATGGTACTCATCAGCCCACTGTCAGTGTATTTAAGAATGGGTGCCAAAATCATTTTAGACCTTCTGAGAGCAGTATCTATATGAAAGTGGAAATTGTAAGAGTAACCAAAGAGCGCTGGCACATTTGTAAGCAACCCCTCAGCACAGAGCAACTGAATCGGGCAAAGATTAGAATCTTTGTTGTTGTTCAAGGACATGAAAGCAGAGGAAGTGCAATGCATCACAAAGCAGGAACCTCTCCCAATCCAAAGCTACTGTAGTGAACTCTGCCTTTCTTGACTCTGATGAGCTACAGCTAGTTGGAGGATGTATTAAGAGAGCACAACTCACTTCAGAGGCACTTCACCCAGTCATCAATCTTTGTGAGCACCGTGTCACTGGTCTTGTCTGTATTCATCACCGTGAGCAAGAATGTCATCAAGCTCAACATTTTTGAAGCAAGAAGGGTTAAAGACTGTGCAGTTAGATAGTTTCAAGACTAGTCTCTGAGACTGTCTTTGTTTTGACAAAGACGCAATGAAATGATCATTTGAGTTTTAGTTTCACTAGTTTAGTTAGACATCATTGAAGTCAGGTGGGTGGTATTTTGCTTCTAGAGGTGTTGCTCATTTTGTATAAACGTCACTTCCTGATCATAGGCACACACTTAGGACTTGATTTCGACTTAATCAGGTCCCAGTGTAGCTTTGTACACACCACTCTGCAAGGGTAGTAGAGAACATCTGTTGGCTCTGGGCCTGTACTCATTGGAGTTTAGAAGAATGAGGGGAGATCTCATTGAAACCTATTGAATATTGAAAGACCCAGATAGAATGGATGTGCAGAGGACCTTTCCTGTAGTGGGAAAGCCTAGGACAAGAGGGCATAGCTTCAGAATAAAAGGATGTCACTTTAGAACAAATGAAGAGGAATTTCTTTAACTAGAGGGTGGTGAATCTGTAGAATTCATTGCCTTGAAGGCCAAGTCATTGGGTATACTTAAAATAGAAGTTGATCGTTTCTTGATTAGTCAGGGTGTCAAAGGTTACCGGGGAAAGCAGGAGAACAGGGTTGAGAGGGATATATAAATGAGCCATGATAGAATAATGGAGCAGACTTGGTGGGCCGAATGGCTAATTTTGCTTCTGTGTCTTTTAGCCTTGTTAATGTGAGTGTACTGTGACTACAGGTGGAAGAGTTGGCCTTGCGATCCATGATCACAACCAAAGAGCAAGGTGACGCAGTTGACAATGATGGGAGTGGACAGGCACCTGAATCTCTGGAGGTAAGTCAGCTTTGTGCTGTAAATATCTGACTGTTTAGTAATATCTGCAAGATGACATATCAGACAACTACAGTGATTGCCTGTTTTGATTCTGCTGTGATTTATGGTGCTTCTCTGTATTTGAATCACCACCCTCAGGCTAAAGAAATTCCCCCTCATCTTTGTTCTAAACAGACTTTTTTTTTGCATCTCTGTTCTGAATGGGCAGCCTGCAATCCCCAAATCATGTCCTTTCATACTAGACTCCCCCATCATGGGAAACAACTTTGCCACATCCACTCTGTCCATGCCTTTCAACATTCCAAACGTTTCTATGAGGTCCCCCCCCCTCATTCTTCTAAACTCCAAGGAGTACAGTCCAAGAGCGGTCAGACGGTCCCAACCACTGAAGACAGGCTAACTAGCCTACAATTTCCTTTCTTCTGCCTCCCTCCCTTCTTAAAGAGTGGAGTGACATGTGCAATTTTCCAGTCCCATGGAACCATTCCAAAACCTAGTGATTCTTGAAAGATCATTACTAATGCCTCCACAATCTCTTCAGCTACCTCTTTCAGAACCCTGGGGTGTAGTCCCTCTGATCCAGCTAACTTCAGACTTCCAGCTTCCCAAGCACCTTCTTGGTAATAGCAACTACACTTGCTTCTGCCCCCCGACACTCTTGCTGGGATACTACTAGTGTCTTCCACAGTTAAGACTGACACAAAACACTTCCTTAAATTCGTCAGCCATTTCTTCATCCCAATTCCTACCTCTCCAGCAGTCCATTGTCCATTCTCACTTCTCTTTTATACTTTATCTGCAAAAACATCTATAATTCCCTCTGTAATTCCCTTTTCTTCACTGTAATACTGATACATCTGATTTTAGCTTCTCCTTCTCAAATTGCAATGTGAATTCAGGTCGGATGAAGGGTCTTGGCCCAAAACATCAACTGTACTCTTTTTAATTGATGCTGCCTGGCCTGCTGAGTTCCTCCAGCATTTTGTGTGTGTTGCTTGGATTTTCAGCATCTGCAGATTTCCAGCAACTGCGGATCTTCTCGTTTGTGACTGGCCATCCAGGCTCTTTTACTTTATCTCCCTAATCAAATCTGGTTAATTACACAACACCCACTCCAGAATTGCCTTTCCCCTCATGGGCTCAACCACAAGCTGCTCTAAAAAGCCACCTCGTAGGCATTCTACAAATTCCCTCTCTTAGGATCCAGCACCAACCTGATTTTCCCAATCTACCTGCATATTGAAATCCCCCATGACTTTCGTAAGATTGCTCTTATTACATGCTTTTTTTGGCTTACATTTATTTCCCACTTCCTGGCTGCTGTTTGGGAAGGGCTGTATATAACTCTAATCAAAGTATTTTTACCTTTGCAGTTTCTTAATTCTACCCACAAGGAAGGATCCTACACCTTTTGATCCTGAGACACTTTATAAAGATTTTTTTTTTAACCAACAGAGGCACCCCAACCCCTCTCCCTTCCTGCCTGTCCTTTCGATACAAGGTGTATCCTTGGATGTTAAGCTTGCATGATCTTCTTTCAGCCACGACTCAGTGATGCCCACAACACCATACCTGCCAATCTCTATCACCTTCAGTCCTGTATTTATCACTCTTTTTACTTTTGCCCCATGTTACACTTCAACTTATCCTACTGACTGCAATTTTCCCTTTCATCTGCCTGTCCTTCCTCTCACTACAAAATGCATTGATTTGTATCCCAATTGCCCCATCCTCAGGCCTATCACTCCAGTTCCCATCCCCAAGGATATTGGTCCTCAGATTCAGGTGTAACCCGTCCTTTCTGTACAGGTCATACTTTCCCTAGAATCAATCTCGGTGATCCAGAAACCATTGGTGGGTGCCACAGTTAGCGCGACACTATTACAGCTTGGGGCACCGGAGTTCAGATTTCATTTCTGGAGCTGTCTGTAAGGAGTCTCTGGAAAACGTATGTTTTTCCTGCGTGCTCCGGTTTTGTCCCACAGTCCAAAGACATACCAGGTAGGTTAATTGGTCATTGTAAATGGTCCCATAATTAGGTTAGGGTTAACTGGGGTTTGCTGGGGCGGCAAGGCTGGAAAGGCCTACTGCACACTGTATCACTAATTAAAATAAAATAAATCTCTACCTCCTGCACCACTTCCTCAGCCATTCATTCATCTGTACCATCATCCGATTCCTGTCCTGACCAGCACATGGTACTGGGAGTAATCCAGAAATTACTGCCTTGGAGGTCCTATTCTTCAGCCTCTTCCCCAACACCTATACTCACTGCACATGACCTCTTCTCTCATTTTAACTATGTCTTTGGTGCAAATGTGCACCACAGTCTCTGGCTGCTCAGCCTCCCTCTTGAGAATCTTCTGCAGCCACTTTGAGACATTGTGGACCCTAGTACCTGGGAGGCAACACACATTCCTAGCTTCCTTTTGCAGCCACGGAATCTCCTGTCCATCCCCCTAACTGTCAAGTCTCCTATCACAGTCACTCTATCTGATTTTACCCTTCCCTGCTGAGCGTCAGAGCGAGTCTCAGTGCTGCTGCTGCTGTGCCCTGATAGGCCATCCCCCCAGCAGTATCAAAAGGGGTGTGCTTGTTGCTGAGGGGAGAGGCTGCAGGAGACCCCTGCACTTTTGCTTCCTCTTCCTCTCTGAAGCCTGCACTGCAGGTGTCACCACCTCAATAAAAGTCTCGTGAGGTTTTCAGCCTCCCAGATGGTCCTGGGTACATCCAGATCCAGATCCAGTGCCTCGACCTTGTCAGTCACGAGCTGAAATTGGGTGCATTTCCTGCAGATGTAGTCATCAGGGAGACCATTTGGGTAGCCTGAAATTTCACATCTCACAGGAGCAGCATTCCACTGCCTGAACTACCATCCTGTCTCTGCAGATGTAGTCATCAGGGAGACTGTTTCGGTACCCTGAAATCCCACGTCTCATGGGGGTGGGGATTCCACTTTGTGAACGTCCATCCTGGCTCCTCTTGTTATATCTCTAACTTCTCAAGCTTAAATTCCGGCCTGCAGCTGTTCTTGCCAAAGCCTGACCACTCTAACAGTGGCTGCTCTGCTTTCAACTCCCGCCAAGTGCCTAAAAGAATGCAAAGATTGTAGCCCATTGAAAAGTTGTAAAAGGTCTCAAACTTTGTTTTTAAACCTCATGCAGCCTCAATAATGAACAACCTCTCGCTATAATTGCCACCTGCCAAAAAGTTCCGAAAGGCTCCGAGCTCTCTTTAAATCTTACGCAGCCTCACCAACCTCTCGCGATGAGCAAATTTGGCCAGTCAGCCCATTAAGTCTGCTCTGCTAATCAATCATGGCTGTTTATTTTTCAAACCCTTTTCTCCTGTCTTCTCCATGTAACTCTTAACCCTCTTACTAATATTTTCCTTGCTATTTGATGGAGTTCGCTGCGCACAAATTGGCAGCTTTACATTCCAGCACTTCAAAATTACTTTACTGCAGAGGACTTTGGGATGTTATGAGGTTGTAAAAGTCTGAATAGAAAAAAAAGTTCCCTCTCCCTTCCTCAAGCTGGTGTAGTCATAGAAGTTGTAGAAAAGTACAGCACAGAAACAGGACCTTGGTTAGACATGACCTATCACACATGAAGCTATGTTGACTGTCCTTAATCAGTCCATGTCTAACCAAACCTTAGAATACCTTCCCATAACTTTCCCACTACTGATGTCAGGCTCACCAGCCTATAATTTCCTGATCTATGTTTAGAGCCTTTCTTAAACAATGGAACAACATTAGCTATCCTCCAATCCTCCAGCTGTCGCTGAGGATGATCTAAACCTCTCTGCAAGGGCCCCTCAATTTCTGCACTTCCCTCCCATGGGGTCTGAGGAAACACTTTTGTCTGGCTCTGGGGATTTATCCACCCTAATTTGCCTCAGGACAGCAAACGCTTCCTCCTCTGTAATCTACATAGGGACCATGGCCTCGCTGCTGCTTTGAATCACTTCCATAGACTCTGTGTCTGTCTGTCTGTCAGAGACTCCTTACGGATGCAAAAAATGTATTTAAGATCTCCCCCATGTCTTTTGACTCCACACATGGTTTACCATTCTGACCTTCCAGAGGACCATTTTTTGCTCCTCCAAACTTATTTGTTCTTAACATAGATTATCTGCAGAATCCACTGGGGTTCTCATTCACCTTGTCTGCTGGGGCAACTTCATGCCTTCTTTTAGACTTCCTGATTTCTGAAGTGTTCTCTTGCATTTCTTGTAGTCCATAAGCACCTCATTTGTCCCACCTGCCTATACCTGCTATGCACCTCTTTTTATTTTTAACTAGGGCCTCAATATCTCTTGAAAACCAAGGTTCCGTACACTGTTATCTTTACCTTTCATTCTGACAGGCACATGCGTATATTGCCTCATTACATCTCAATTCTTGTACTCAATTCTCTGACCAGTGAAGCCAAGTATTACATACACTTCCTTCACCATCCTATCTACCCGATTCACTGCTCTCCAGGAGTTATGTTCTAGTGGCCCCGAGTGTCTCTGTTCTATCAAGGCCCTACTATTTACTGGTTGAGCTCACTAAAATGCAATATATCACACTGTCCAAAATAAATTCCACCTGCCATTCCTTGGCTCACTTCCCCAGGTCATCTAGATCTGATCGTAATCTTAGATAAACTTCTTCCCTGTCCACTACACCACCAATTTTTGTATTGGCTCCAAACTTGCTGACCATGTTACCAAATTGTTAAGATAGATAACAAACAGAAGTGTGACCTCATTGAAACCTTTGAATGATGAAAGGCCTTGAAAGAGTGGATGTGGAGGGGATGTTTCCTGTGGTGGGAGAGTCTAAGACTAGAGGACACAGTGTCAGAACAGAGGGCGTCCTTTTAGAACAGAGATGAGGAGGAATCCCTTTAGCCAGAGAGTGGTGAATCTGTGGAATTCTTTGCCACGGGCAGCTGTGGAGGGCAAGTCTTTATGTATATTTAAGGCAGAAGTTCATAGATTCTTGATTAGTCAGGGCATGAAAGAATATGGGGAGAAGGCAGGAGATTGGGGCTGAGAGGAAAATTGGGTCAGCCTTGATGAAATGGCAGAATAGACTAGATGGGCCAAATGGCCTAATTCTGCTTCTATATCTTATTGTCTTATGATCTTCTATACATTATATACATGTATATAGTTAAATGACAATAAACTTGACTTGAATGTGGTGGGGGCACCTTGCAAGTGTCACCCCCTGGTTCCAGCCTAGCATGTCCACAACTCAATAACCCTGACATCTATAGAAGGTGGGAGGAAAGCAGAGGACCTGGAGGAAACCCACGCAGTCACGAGAACGTACAGACTCCTTACAGGCAGCAGCAGGAATTGAACCCTGATCATTGGCACTGTAAAGCTACCGTGTCACCAAGTTTTGAGTCATTGATAAGAATAGGGAATGGAGCAAAGCATTTAATTCAATGCAGAAACACATTTTGAGTCAGCATGGTAATTTTCATTGTGTGTGTGGTGTAAACCGAATTTAAGATTGATATGGCTTTAGCTTAATGTGTCTGTTGAATAATTATCTTTTTCCATTAATAAACATTTCCTTCTACAGTCTTTGATGCAGGTAGACAATGAATGTGCCATCAATCAAACCCAGCTTCAGTTGAGTACATCCCAGTTCGTTACTCATGTAAGACAGGAGGAGGAGGAGGAAGAGGAAGAGGAATACAATTAAATGAAATTTTATGGCAAGACTAACAGTGCACGGGTGTTTGCAATATTTTTTTTCAAGCCAAAGATGAAGATAATGGTAGGACAGATATCAGGCTATGTGTGATGCAGTCCATAACTTCTGAAACATTATGTGGAATTTGAATCTAGAAGGTTGTCTTCATTGCTGCACCTCCTGGATGGAAGCTGAGAAGGAAAGGCTGCAGAGGCGGTGGAAATGAGTGACCTGCATAGAAATGTGTTATTGACACAAGCTGTTGGGACTTGAAAAAAATTGAAATCAGACGTGCAAGAACACATGAGAAGTAGGAGGATGTGAAGTTTCATGATTCTGATGAACGTTGCTGGGATCTTAGAACAATGTTGCTGGATATCTGGATTATAGTCATACACTATGGACATCTTATTGATTTATTGCATCACGTAGGGATCTCTGATGGTAACTAACTATTAAAGCAGTATTTTTAAATAAAGGTCTGTGGAAAAAGTACTGAAACATTGTTGCCCTCAACTAGATAATACCCCACTCCTAAGTATGGCAATTAAGGGTGAGATGTTTGATTCCAAGAGTGAGGTCAAGTTGTGGTCCACCCAAGAAGCAGGAGTTACTCTCATGGATTGATGTTTTATGGTGTATTGAATGATTTTTGTACTGCTGGATGTTAGCTTATGAGTTGTTAGTTATCTATAGAACAATTCTCCCACTCCTTACTCAGCCATCTCTAGACTCCTGTAAGTGTCCTCCCAGGCAGCGTGATTGGAACTATAAAATTGCTCTTGCGTTTTGGGTGGTGTGAACCACTGAATCACCTTGCAGACAAGTTCATCTTGTGTTCTGGTTTATCATGTGGAGCCTCGCCTCCCTCTAATCGCCTGCTGTGCTGACTCTGCCCACAGATTTGTAAGATTTGCCCAGTGCTTCCAAGCTCAATCATTACCTGGTGTTTATCCACGTCACTGTTTTATTGTGGAACAGTGGGTGTTCCATGGCTTCACACTCTGGCACTTCTGTGATGGCAGTTCAATTGGTAAAGTATAATTGGGGCCATGGTATGAGGAGAGGGCTTTGTAGATGTAACGGCCACTATTTTCAAGTTGCAAGTTTATATTTTGAATCCAATTATATATTCATTCTGATGTAAACCTATTGTCACTTCATCCTGCCAGTGATGAGGCTGTGGGTACTCCGCAGTAGGTTTGAGTACATCATTACAAATTTACTTTGAACCATATGCATAAATGCAGCATCAGTTAAAAATGTGGATAAACGTGTTTCTCATTATAAATGTGTGTAAGATCTTGCATAAAAGTTGATGATGCAATAAATAATTATACAACAAGAGGAGGCAGTGAACACAATTGGATGGGAGGTTCTTGTTGAAACCTTGAAAAGCTGTGAACATAATTTTTTTTTAAAGTTCCAAGATTTGTGAGACTGAATTTCTAGAATTGAATAGTGTGCATTCAACAGAGCCCAGTATCGTGGCCAGTTTACCATTCAGTCCATCTGTAGTGTGTTATACTTTCTATTTGAATTTGATTTGAAACTCATCCATCAGCCTGATGTTGTCACTGACATACTGTAAGTCCTGATGAAATTGGTTGATTTTTACAGTAGTACAGTACATTAAAAAATGACAATAAGATATGTATAGACGCACTCTCAGTGGCCACTTCGTTAGGTGCAGGAGTGCTACTCGAGTGTCTGTGTAAGTGTGGTGTAAAAAAGAGAGCAAAAGTAGTGAGATACTGTTCATGGATCATTTAAAAATCTGATGGCAGAGGGGAAGAAGCTGTTCCTAACATGTTGACTGTGTGTCTTCAAGTTCCTGTACCTCCTCCCTGATAGTAGCAGTGAGGAAAGGACATGTTCTGGATGGTGAGGGTCCTTTTTGAGGCATCATCTTTTGAAGATGTCATTAATCTGTAAGATGCTACGAAAGAGAGGGGAGTGGGGAGAAAAGGAGAGAGGTGCTGTGTGATCAGGTGGACAGCAGAACAGGAATAAGATGATCACAGTCTCTGTTTTGTATCCTGTTCTAATAAAGAACTGAAAGGTTAACTTATCAACACATGCTGTCTGACCTGAGAATTTTTGGGTTCTTTTTAATTACAGTCATATAACCAGCTTGGTTCAGACTGTACTTGGGGTTTGTTTACATTGTCAGAGTGTGTCTGAGCCCATTTCATTTGGACTTGCAGAACTTCAGGCAGAGCCAAAGTAACTCGGACTATAATGAGAAGTGGGATCAGAATCAACAGTTCCACGTCCTGTAGAAGTTTATTCAAGATTCAATATTGTTCATTGTCATTCCCAGTACATAAGTGTAAAGGAGAACAAAATTATTGTTACTCTGGATCCAGTGCAGCACAAAAAATACAATATAATAAAAAACAATGGACATACAATCAATATAGATAAACTATCTTATGTATTTATATTTTTGTATGTCCATAAAGTGATACTAGGCACAGGAATGTCAATACACATGGTAACTGATGGGAAATGATAAAGAGGTGGTATTTGGGGGTGTGGAAGGATGGGATAGTGGGTGGAGGTGTTGATCAGTCTTGCTGCTTGGGGAAAGTACTGTAACTGTTTTTGAGTCTGGTGGTCGTGTTGTGGACACTACATAGCCTCCTCCCTGATGGAAGTGGGACAAACATTAATTTTAAAGGAAGAATATCTGTGTTTAGATTCAAGACAGGAAATGATGCTGATTTTTGTTGTATGATAGTGATTGAAGACTCTTCTTAGCAATCTAATGTTTCAGAAATATAAACCTTTATAGAACAATTTTTTATCCCTGATTTTAAAGTGGTCAACTTGATTTTTGAATTTACAAGTACAGCCTTTAAACTAATGGTTGACAGGTAAGCCATCATTACAATCAAACAGTTTTATTTCAGCCTCTTTGCACTGCATCCCAGAGGAGATGCAGGACCAAACAGTTAGCCTCACAAGCTATCTTCAAATCTCTGTGAATACCAACATTGTCGCCATCCCTTAAAAAAAGCAGTTGCTTGAATGTGGAAATGTTCAGGGCACTGCTGGGCTTCATACAGGATGAAAAACCCTTGCAGATTGTCCCTACCTCCAGATACTTACTAATTTATTTACAGTGTGGAACAGGCTCTTCGGACTGCACTGCCCAGCAACCTACTGATTTAACCCTAGCCCAATCACAGGATAATTTATAATAACCAATAACCTACTAATCAGTACGTCTTTGTGAGAGGAAACCAGAACACCCGGAGGAAACCCACATGCACACAGGAAGGAATGTACAATCTTGTTTATAGAGAATGCCAGAATTGAACTCTGAACTCCCGATGCTCTGAGCTGTAACAGCTTTGTGCTAAATGCTACACTACCATATCACCCCGTTATTCTGCTGGACTCTGCAGCTCTGGGTGATTAGCTTAGCATTAGCATTTATTTACCTACCACATGTGTGTCAAAATATACAGGAAGATACATCATTTGCATTAGCAACTAACACAGTCTAAAGATGTGTTGGGGGCAGCCCGTAAGTATCGCTATGTTTCCAGCACTAACACGTGTGCCCATACCTCACCCTAACTCCTACATCTTTGGAATGCAGGAGGAAACTGGAGCACCTGGTCGTGGGGAGAACGTACGAACTCCTTACAGACATTTGTACTTTCTGTCCAGACAGATGCTATGAGCTCTGGTAGAATACTTCCAACAACTATCTCTCAGATCTATTGAAAAGTTAAAGCTCAACAGAGGTTACAGGTGATCACAATTCATCTTGTAGTTGGAAAACTGTTAGGTTACATATTAATTTTATTTGTCACATGTACATACAGTGAAATGCATTGTTTTGCAGCAATGGCCAACACAATCCAAGGATGTGCTGGGGGCAGCCCGCAAGTGTCGTCATGCTTGTGGTGTCAACTAGAATGTGTAAACCCCACAGGAACTTTGTAATGAGGAGTTTGCGCTTTCTGTGCAGGAATTCTCAGAGGAATGAACTATGCTCATTATGAAGGGTCTAAAGCCAGGGGAAAAGCGAGGTTAAACTTGTGTTTTCATTAGTTACCAGTGGGCAGCAGGTCCCAACCTGCGACCACACTGTAGGCCCTTGTATGAAAGCAGGTATTTGCTTGCATTCAGAACTATTCCTATGAAAACCACCCAGGGCTCATCATCACACTCTGGGTAATGTCATCAAAAATGAACACAAAAGTTGTTTACAAAGAGATTTGCCAAGTTCAGCTAATTTTTCTAACGCATCAATGAATTTAAAAGGACCTTCTCTCTCTGTTTGGAACCAATGAATAGTTTGCTAGATTGTTCTCTGCATTTATACATTATTTTTGGACTATGTAGGGCTGCAGGATGGGCAGGATATCAAACAGTGAGTGTTTGGTATTGGTGGCATCTCTCCATCCTGATAAATGAAGAAAGCTTAGCAGGTAAGGTGATAATTTGTGTCATTTCAGTCTTTTATTAATCTCATTTGCCAAACTTAAAGATTAGCTTTAAAAGTCACACGTACCTTGAAAATACGTACAGTGAAATGCATCATTTTGTATCAACAGTCAGAGGATGTACTGGGGGGGTGGGGGGGCAGCCTGCAAGCGTCACTGTGCTTCCAGCGCCAACGTAGCGTGGCCACAGCACACAAACTATAACCGCATGTCTCTGGAATGTGGGAGGAAACCCGTGGGGTCAGAGGGAGGACGGACAAGTTCCTCACGGACAGCGGTGGGAATTGAACCCCAGTCAGTGATCATTGGCATTGTAAAGCAGCGAACTATCCGCTATGTAACTGTGCTGAACAGATGTGTATATAACACAAAGGATTGTTTTTTTCTACTTGATCAACACAATTACTTAAATCAGTAAGTAAACACATCGTCTGTTTAGACAGGTGAAGAGATACTGCAGAGATGATGTAACCAGGTAGACAATGGAAATGTATAGACTTGCTTTTATGACTACTTAATGGTTCAGGAGGTTTTTTTTGTGAATTTCAATATTTTATAATTTTGCCATTTAATTTTCATGACTTGTACTGCACTAAAAATTATTGTGAAGTTTGTGTTTCGAAAGGAAGATCAGTGAAGTCCTAATTAGGCCACAATATTGTCTGTAAGTGACTGATGTTGGCATGAAGATGTAAACGTCCACCATCAGTACTTTGGAGGATTCTGCACAGCCTAAAGGATGGTTCTGTAGTGGGGGGTTTATTTTCTGAATAGAGTATCCAGTCTGAGGGTAAATTCAGTAAACAATATTTCAGTTATTTGGGGGGGGGGGGGTGGTTATTAACGTAACAGATTCAGTAGGATACATCTCTGATACCTGTGTACACACTAAAAGCTGTGCTGCTTTATAACAATAACACAGATTCTGCAGATGCTAGAAATTTTGAGCAACACACACAAAATGATGGAGGAACTCAGCAGGTTAGGCGACATCTGATGTTGGCTTGAAACTGTTTATTTCCTTCCGTAGATGCTACCTGACCTGCAGAGTTCCATCAGCTGATAACCAACACAGTTTTATTTTAAAAGGGAAACAGCTCACAGCCTCGCCTTACCCCAATTCATCCCAGCAACCCTCCTGTGGGAGCGATCTCCAAATTCATCCTTTGGAAGTGAGTTCCTTTCTTTTGAACTCCCGTACTGGATTCATTACTGATAGTGATCTCCCTTCATAAGGGGACACATTTATCTACTAGATTAATCTGAAAGACCCATCAGGTCATCCCCTCGGTTCTCATCCTACAAAGAGCTCTTGCCTGTTTGGTGTGTTTCTCTGTAACATTCTTGTGTGTGACTGACCTGTCCTGTGTGTGCGGACAGGCTGTGGAAAGGAGCTGTGATTGGTCAGAAGAGTGACGGTGCTGGACCGAGTCGGGCTGAGGGATGATGCAGACTGTAGTTCTGCACAGCATTCTACTGCCTCTGTGCTTGACCCTGAACTTCGACTGGACAAGAGATCACCGAGGATCCTTCTATTATGGGACCTTCCCTGCTGGTGAGGACATTCAAGTATCTGAGCAGAACTAGGGACCATTGCAATGTACTATTTTGCCTTTTCATAGCTTTTAAGTTTTGTAAGATGCTGTGTGATGAAGGGTGAGTTTTATGTTCAAAATAATTCTGCCTTTCCAGAACATCCAGTCCTGCTCGTTGACCCAACACTTTGATGCATATTAGAATAGTGGAAATAAAGGAGGCCTTTTCTGATTGGCTGCCGGTGACTATTAGTGTTCCACAGGGGTTGGTGTTGGGATTGCTTCTTTTCAAGTTATATGTCAATGATTTGGATGACAAAATTGATGGCTTTGTGGCCAAGTTTGCAGACGATATGAAGACGAGTGGAGGGGCAGGTAGTGTTGAGGAAGCAGGGAGTCTTCAGAGGAACTTGGACAGATTAGGAGAATGGGCAAAGAAGTGTCAGATAGAAACATAGAAAATAGGTGCAGGAGTAGGCCATTCGGCCCTTCGAGCCTGCACCACCATTCAGTATGATCATGGCTGATCATCCAACTCAGAACCCTGTACCTGCTTTCTCTCCATACCCCCTGATCCCTTTAGCCACAAGGGCCATATCTAACTTCCTCTTAAATATAGCCAATGAACCAGCCTCAACTGTTTCCTGTGGCAGAGAATTCCACAGATTCACCACTCTCTGTGTGAAGAAGTTTTTCCTCATCTCGGTCCTAAAAGGCTTCCCCTTTATCCTTAAACTGTGACCCCTCGTTCTGGACTTCTCCAACATCGGAAACAATCTTCCTGCATCTAGCCTGTCCAATCCCTTTAGAATTTTATACGTTTCAATAAGATCCCCTCCTCAATCTTCTAAATTCCAGTGAGTATAAGCCTAGTTGATCCAGTCTTTCTTCATATGAAAGCCCTGCCATCCCAGGAATCAATCTGGTGAACCTTCTCTGTACTCCCTCTATGGCAAGAATGTCTTTCCTCAGATTAGGGGACCAAAACTGCACACAATATTCTGGGTGCGGTCTCACCAAGGCCTTGTACAACTGATGGAATACATTAGCGGGGAGTGTATGGTCATGCACTTTGGTAGAAAGAATAATGGCGTAGACTATTTTCTAAACGCAGAGAAAATTGAGAAATCAGAGGGGCAAAAGGTCTTGGGAGTCCTCCTGCAGGATTCCTTAAAGGTTAACTTGCAAGTTGAGTTGGTGAAAGGATTGCGAATGTAATTTTAGCATTCTTCTTGAGAGGACTAGAACTTACGAGCAAGGATATGATGCTGAGGGTTTATAAGGCATTGGTCAGAGTTCATTTGGAGTATTGTGGGCAGGTTTGGGCCCCTTATCTAAGAAAAGATGTGCTGGCATTTGAGAGGGTCCAGAGGAGGTTAACAAAAATTATTCCAGGAATGAAAGAGTTAACATATGAGGAGCGTTTGATGGCTCTGGGCCTGTACTCTGGAGTTTAGAAGATTGAGGAGGAATTGCATTGAAACCTATTGAATATTGAAGGGCCTAGATAAAATGTACATGGAGAGGATGTTTCCTGTAGTGGGGGAGTCTAGGATCTGAGAGCACAACCTCAAAATGCAAGGACATCCCTTTAGAACAGAGATGAGGACAGATTTCTTTAGCCAGAGGATGGTGAATCTGGAATTTATTGCCATGGATGGCTATGGAGCCCAGGTCACTGGATATATTTAAAATGGAGATTGATAGCCTCTTGATTACTATGGGCATCAAAGGTTACAGGGAGAAGGTAGAAGAATGGGGCCGAGAGGGGTAATAAATCAGCCATGATGGAATTCTGCTTCCTATGTCGTATGGGCTTATGAATGAACCAAGGATCATAATATTGGCACTTGTCAGCTCTGGAGTTTTCTCATTATACTAGATTGAAAGAAATCTTATTGGTTTTTCATATCTTCAGAGCAATCTGAAACCTTTGATATTTTCTGTGCATCTAAGAGCTTAAGAATTTTTAGCAGTTTAGAGCAGACCAATGTATGTTACCAGAAGCTGGATTTTGTGCATCGTCTTGAGTTTTCAGTGTGAAGGATATTGTCTCCCACATACCATGGGTATTTTTATTAGGACAAATATTCAAAAAGCTGATTTGATAAATATTTAATCATCTAACAAGCAGGGCACTGGAATTGTTTCAGCAGCAAGAGCTAGGATCAACCTTGTTCATTTGGAAAGAGGTGAAATCATCGGACAAAGTCAGCATGGATTTGTAAAAGGAAAATCATGTCTGACGAATCTTATAGAATTTTTTGAAGATGTAACTAGTAGAGTGGATAGGGGAGAGCCAGTGGATGTGGTATATTTAGATTTTCAAAAGGCTTTTGACAAGGTCCCACACAGGAAATTAGTGTGCAAACTTAAAGCACACGGTATTGGGGGTATGGTATTGATGTGGATAGAGAATTGGTTGGCAGACAGGAAGCAAAGAGTGGGAGTAAATGGGACCTTTTCAGAATGGCAGGCAGTGACTAGTGGGGTACCACAAGGCTCAGTGCTGGGACCCCA
Source organism: Hemitrygon akajei (assembly GCF_048418815.1). Taxonomy (NCBI): domain Eukaryota; kingdom Metazoa; phylum Chordata; class Chondrichthyes; order Myliobatiformes; family Dasyatidae; genus Hemitrygon; species Hemitrygon akajei. The sequence goes on from NC_133153.1 coordinate 42,095,831, forward strand.
GTTGTTTACAATATAAATGATTTAGACGAGGGAATTAAATGCAGCATCTCCAAGTTTGCAGATGACACGAAGCTGGGCGGCGGTGTTAGCTGTGAGGAGGATGCTAAGAGGATGCAGGGTGACTTGGATAGGTTAGGTGAGTGGGCAAATTCATGGCAGATGCAATTTAATGTGGATAAATGTGAGGTTATCCACTTTGGTTGCAAGAACAGCAAAACAGATTATTATCTGAATGGTGGCCGATTAGGAAAAAGGGAGATGCAACGAGACCTGGGTGTCATTGTACACCAGTCATTGAAGGTGGACATGCAGGAACAGCAGGCGGTGAAAAAAGCAAATGGTATGTTGGCATTCATAGCAAAAGGATTTGAGTACAGGAGCAGTGAGGTTCTACTGCAGTTGTACAAGGCCTTGGTGAGACCGCACCTAGAACATTGTGTGCAGTTTTGGTCCCCTAATCTGAGGAAAGATATTCTTGCCATAGAGGGAGTACAGAGAAGGTTCACCAGATTGATTCCTGGGATGGCAGGACTTTCATATGAAAAAAGACTGGATCGACTAGGCTTATGCTCACTGGAATTTAGAAGATTGAGGGGGGATCTTATTGAAACGTATAAAATTTTAAAGGGATTGGACAGGCTAGATGCAGGAAGATTGTTTCCGATGTTGGGGAAGTCCAGAACGAGGGGTCACAGTTTAAGGATAAAGGGGAAGCCTTTTAGGACCGAGATGAGGAAAAACTTCTTCACACAGAGAGTGGTGAATCTGTGGAATTCTCTGCCACAGGAAACAGTTGAGGCCGGTTCATTGGCTATATTTAAGAGGAAGTTAGATATGGCCCTTGTGGCTAAAGGGATTGGGGGTATGGAGAGAAAGCAGGTACAGGGTTCTGAGTTGGATGATCAGCCATGATCATACTGAATGGCAGTGCAGGCTCGAAGGGCCAAATGGCCTACTCCTGCACCTATTTTCTATGTTTTGTTCATCGTTCACCATCCCCATGGTTAAAGAATGCAATGACAACAGATGCTGACTAATGCCACTAATCTATTAATGAGTCCAGACAAGAGGTGAATAGAGCCCCATTGGTAACCAGCTCTCACAACTGAAAGGAGTTGGTCATGAGGTGTCTGCACTCTTCCATTAGATCATTCAAATTTACGCCAACTTTTCTGCCTAGTTTGTAACAACCACAAAATCAGACAAACTTCAGCCTCAAATATTCAAATGACTGAGCAGCCACTAATTAGTCTATTAATGTAGAGAATTTCAAACAGGCCACTTCACAGCTTTGTCCCATATTGATGACCTCACAGCTTGAACCCTAATTCCTAATTCTGGATTCGGGAGAAGTGGCTTCGCTATCCATCCGTCCATGTCCTCTCAAAATCTTTTATGGACTCCCTCTTCTTCTGTACAGTGGGTTTAGGCTCATAAAATATAGCCCTTTGGAAATGGGTCCAAACTCACCTGCTCCTCCCACACATACTACATCCTCACAGACCACTCAGACTGAATCCCAAATGTTATTTCCAATAAGAACTATATCCAATTTGCATTTGAATATGGACTCCTTCCACTTACAGTGCTGGTTGTGGGAGCTACATTGGTATCAGGTTAAGGAACGTCTTGGTATTAAACTTCCCATCCTTGTTTTCCAGTTCCTCCAGAGATTTTGTTCTCACTCACTTTAAACGGCATTCCCTTGTAACCTCCTCTGGTCCCATCTCTGTCTCCCCAACCCCCACTGCTTTGTGGTCTTCCAGATTTTACTGACTCTTCATTGTGGTCAGCTACTTGCTCCTCCTTCAAATCCAACTCAATAACTGATTCTGTCATCACTCTCTGTGCCTCCTGTGAGGCATTTGGATGTTTTACTTTGTCCAAGGCAGAATATAAAACAAGTGAGTAGTCCCATATAGCTGTAGTTACCATAGCAACAACATTTTGTTTGTTTCTAATCATTGATTAGACCAACCACACTCAGTTTCACACAATTAAATTCTAAAATTACTTGAGTCATGTTTGGAGCTGAAATTTATGCATTGCAATTTTTCAACATTCTCTGCTCATGTCTCCAGTGGGTTCAGTCCTTACCCTGCCTCTAGTTTCCAAAAGAGATTCTGCACGTGCTTGAAATCCAGAGTAACGCACACAAAATGCTAGAGGAACTCGGCAGGTCAGGCAGTATCTATGGAGTGGAATAAACTCGGCCTGAAACATCGAATGTTCATTCCTCTCTATGGCTGCTGCCTAACCTGCTGAGCTCCTCCAGCATTTTGTCTGTGTTACTCCAGTTTCCACATTCTCGCAGTGACCATACGTTTACCTCCAACTGCTCCGGTTTTCCTACAGACCTCAAAGACATACAGATTGATGGATCAACTGGTCAGGATAAATTGTCCCTAATGTGGGTGGCAGGCAGGAGAATTAGACTGGAGATGATGGCATGAATGAGAAAGAATGAATTTATGGGGAAATAGGACAGCACTAACAGCTGGTGTAAATTCAATGGGCTGAATGGTAGTGATGTTGTAAGGGAATATGAAATTTTAGTTATCTTATTTTCAAGCGATTTGGCATTGACCCAAATGACAGTCAGTGCACTAATAAACTGTTGTAAAAGGCGGAATTTCAGTAGTGTGTCGGTTCCAGGTTTCTCCTGGGGTGTGGGCAGTTCTGCCTACCAGACAGAGGGAGCATGGGATCAAGATGGGAAAGGACCGAGTATCTGGGATGTATTCACCCACAAGAAAGGAAAAGTACTCCTGAATGAAACAGGGGATTCATCATGTGAAAGCTATTATAAATTCAAGGTAAGGACATGTAATAAAGGTTTGTATTATCAAGATCTAAAGATAAAGATTGGCTTTATTTGTCACAGGTGCATCAAGTAGTGAAATGTCTCAAGCATGAATTCCACCCAGTATGAGCTCACAGAGAGATTGGCCCCTACCCTACTCTACCCTTGCTGCGCATAAAGCTAAGGGCTTCTGCTGGAGAATTAGATCAAAATAAATTAGTCTGAAGCTAATTGCGAATTTCTTAGTATTTTTTTACACTCATTTGTTTAAAGTTAGGAGATAAAGGTGCACTTTTATATGCACTCAATCCTCACTTTATTAGCTACATCTCATGAAAATAAAGTGGCCACTGAGTGTATGTTCATGGTCTTCTGCTGCTGTAGCCCATCCACTTCAAGATTCGATGTGTTGTATGTTCAGAGATGCTCTTCTGCACATCATGGTTGTAATACGTGGTTATTTAAGTCACCGTCACCTTCCTGTCAGTTTGAACCTCTCTCATTAACAAGGTATTTTCACCTATTGAACTGCCGCTCACTAGACTTTTTTTTTGTTTTTCACACCATTCTCCATAAATACTAGAGACTGTTGTGCGTTAAAATCCCAGGAGATCAGCAGTTTCTGAGATACTCAAACCACCCCATCTGGCACCAACAATCATTCCACAGTCAAAGTCATTTTGATCATATTTCTTCCCCATTCTGATGTTTGGACTGAACAACAACTGAACCTTTTGACCATGTCTGCATACTTTTATGTATTGAGTTGCTGCCACATGACTGGTTGATCAGTTATTTCCATTGACAAACAGGTATACCTAAGAAAATGGCCATTGAGTGTATTTGTACTAGATGGAACATAGTGTAGGGAAATGTATGGTCTTGCACTTTGGTAGAAGGAATAAATGGGGAGAAAATTAAAAAATCAGAGGTACAAAGGGACTTGGCAGGATTCCCTAAAGATTAACTTGCAAGTTGAGTCTGTGGTAAGAAAGGCAAATGCAATGTTTGCATCCATTTCTAGAGGACTAGAATATAAAAGCAAGGATGTATTGCTGAGGTTTTATAAGGCATTGGTCAGACCACACGGAGTATTGCTGGCAGTTTTGGACCCCTTATCTAAAAATGTGTGCTGCCATTGGAGAGGGTCTAGAGAAATTATTCCAGGAATGAGACGTTTAACATATGTGGAGCATTTGATGGCTCTGGGCCTTTACTTGCTTAGGTTTCGAAGAATGAGCAGGGATCTCACTGAAACCTGTTAAATATTGAAAGGCCTAGATAGAGTGGATGTGGAGAGTATAGTGAGTGAATCTAGGGCCAGAGGGCACAGCCTCAGAATGAAGGGGATTTCCACTGAGAACAGAAATGAGGAGGAATTTCTTTAGCCAGAAGATGGTGACTCTGTGGAAACCATTGCCACAGACGGCTGTGGAGGCCAAGTCATTGGGTATATTCAAAGTGGGGGTCAATAGCTTCTTGATTAGTCAGGACATCAACAGTATGGGGAGAAGACAGGAGAATGGGGTTGAGTGGGAAGATCAATCAGCCTTGATAGAATGGCAGAGCAGACTCAATGGGCCAAATGGCCAAACTGTGATTCCTATGTCTTATAATTTAGAGGTTACATGGATTATTTTTCAGGAAAAATTTAGCAGAGGGGGGTTAAAAGATAAAAAGTGTATTGTGTCTTTGCTGTGGTTTGTAGAGAATATAAATAAATTGTTTGCTGAGTAATCAGACTGTTAGTCATTTGCATTCCACATTCCACTTGTGTAATAAATACTCCCATTGTTTCATTGTCCAACTGCTGTTAAGACAATACTCCAATCTTTCCACTGCATTATAGTAATACTTGTTAAAATGACATATGACAATGAGTCCTGCCGAAGGGTCTCAGCATCAACTGTTTATTCACTTCCATAGATGCTGCCTGACCTGCTGAGTTCCTCCAGTATTTTGTGTGTTACTCTAGATTTCCAGCATCTGCAGAATATCTTGTGTGACTGAAATGTGTCATTTGCATCAAATGAGTGTGGATTTTCACATCTCAAGCTATTTTGCAGGCAATGGAATGTTTAAGGTTCAATGTGGTGAAATACTACTGTAAGACAGGGTGGACCTGATTGGATTAGCCACTGTCAATCAAGCTTAGTGACTCCATTACTGAGACTGAGTTTGACTGCAAAATCCATCCAACTATCCTCTTAACACCATGCTTTTCTGGGTGAAAATACCTTGCACAGATTAACTTGTTATAGTTCTTTCCCTTGGTCTGTTTGGTTTGTTTTTAAGTAATTAGTTTCTAAATACATCAATACTGATACTTTTCATACATGCAAAGCCTGGTTAACGTTTTGTTTTATTGCAGGAGGACATCGCCTTACTGAAGGAGCTGAAGGTCAATCATTATCGCTTTTCCATCTCTTGGCCTCGAATCATACCCACAGGGATAAAAGGTAGTGCCTCTCTTTACTTGTTGTAAAGCCTTCCTGTCTGCCCCAGTGCAGTCTCCATACCGTGCAGTGATGCAGCTTGTCAGAATGCTCTCTACTGCACATCTGCAGAATGATGTGAGTATGGATGTGCACAGTCCAGCTCTCTTCAGCCTCCTCAGGAAGTAGAGGCATTGCTGAGCTTATTCCTCAGAATTGCTGGGGTGGTTAAGAAAACGTATGGTGTGTTGGCCTTCATCATTTAGGGGATCGAATTGAAGAGCTGCGAGGCAATGTTGCAGCTTTATAAGACCGTGGTTAGACCACACCTGGAGTATTGTATACTGGTTGACTCATGGTAGGAAGGATATGGAAGCTTTAGAGAGGGTACGGAGGAGACTGACCAGGACACTGCCTGGATTAGAGAGCATGTTTTATGAGGATAGGTTGAGTGAGTTGGGGCTTTTCTCTAAGAAAGATGAGAGGTGACTTGTTAGAGGTGTACAAGATGAAAAGAGGCATAGATCGAGTGGATAGGCAGATACTTTTTCCCAGGGTGGAATTGGCGAATACGAGGGGGGCAGAATTTTAAGGTGGTTGGAGGAAATATCGGGGGAACGTCAGAGGTAAGAGAGAGAGGTGGTTGTGTCGTAGAGACAGCTACATTAGGGACATTTAAGAGACCACAGTTTACTATTGGAGAGGAAGGAGTCGAGTTGGGGGAGGAGCCCCTCAGTTACTGTAGTAATGAGCCACCCCGGGGGGGGGGGGGGGGCACACGAGTGGCAGCAGTGCTATTGATGAGTAGGAATGTAATAGAACAGCATTGACTATCAATGTAAAGAATGAAAAGGCATTGAATGGTTTATTCTTCTGAATAATTTTTATTATAAATAAAGGATTTTTATTCTTAAAAAAATAAGGGACTGTTAGGCACATGGGTGAAAGAATAATGGGGGGATTATGAGAGAGGGAAGAGTTAGATTGATCATGGAGTTGATTAAAGGTCAGCAAACAGTGTGGGCTGAAGGGCCTGTACTGTTCTATGCATATACAGTTCTATATACTGTACTGTACAGTTCTGTGTACTGTTCTATGCATATACTCTTTGTATGGCTTTCGGAGGAGGTGCTCAGATGCAAAGAGAAATGCACAGCTGAGGAACGGCAGGGGCAGGATAAAACAAGAAAGATTCTGTTTGCAAATAAATGTCTGATTTGTACATCATAGATCATCTATTTCTCATCTTTCCAGCTGAGCAAGTGAATGAAAAGGGAATCAACTATTATAATGAACTTATAAATGCCTTGGTGGAGAGCAGAATCCAGCCCGTTGTCACCCTGTACCACTGGGATCTTCCACAGGTTTGTGCCAAATGTTTGACATGATTTATGACCTGCTCTATGTAGTCCCCCCACAGCAGCTTCTCCAGGTATTTCCAGCATGGGCAAGGTCTGCACTCAGTAGGAATAAATTAAAAACTTGCACACCAATTTTTGTTCCTGATCAGCAAATGCTGATAAACTCTGAAAGTTGAAGCATTTTTAAATGTTTTCTGTTGCAATATTTGCAACATCCATGTGAACATATGCACACTTGTGTTTCACTGACATCCCTCAGGAAAGGACATCTGCAATCCAATTTTCTGGATTCATTTGCTACCCCAACTAATTGCAACCATTTTCCAGTGGGGGTGTCCACAAGGTTTGGGTGGTGAGAGAAGAAAATGGGGAAGGGACCACCTTAATAAACATTTAAAGATTATAGATGTTAACTTTATTTGCAACATAAACATTGCAACGTACAGTGAAATGCCTCAATGACTAACACAGTCTGGTAGGTATGACTGTAAGCACGAAAAGATGCCTACATCTGTCTTTCTACAAGACCATCAATCTGACTTACTGTAAATGCCTGACTTTATTTTAGAGCAAAACAGCCTGGGGACAGACGTTGGTCAAACTTGTCCCTGCTAGTAAAGATCCATGTACCTGTCCAAATCCCCTTTAAATGTTAGAATTCAACTTGCTTTTATCAGTTGCTCCAGCAGCTCAATCCACATATCTAGCAGCTTCCATGTGAAAAATGCATCTCTCAAGCTCCTTTTTAAATTTTTCACCTTAAAGCCATGCCAATGCACAAAGTTTTACCCTCTCAAAATTGAGTCCTTGTAACTCTGCTCCCTGCTTCTCTCACCATAGACCAAGAGTACCGGCTGAAGCTTCCTCTGTTGCCAAACTGTTGGAGCAGTGTCTCCACCTATCCACCCACAGAATGGGACTGAGTTCCTGACCGTTGTACAAACAATGGGCCAGGATTTGAAATCTGTGAGGCTGAGAGAATATAGTTACTTTAGCCTAACAGCTTCCCTCTGTGTTTCAATGTACATGTAGTAAGTGGATCTGAATCTGATGCTACAGTGCCCTCTCTCCTTACTCCTCTATGCTGCCAGCTAAGCCACACATCCTCATAACTAACCTAGGAGCCATAATTGCCAATAATTTGATGATCCATGAATTCTGGTGACTGATCAGGTCTCCTTCCCTGGCTACAGAGACTCTCGGCTCAGACTTAATTTACTGTTTTGAGGTACAGCATGATAACGAGCCCACGTCGTCCAATTACACCCATGTGACCAATGAATCAACTAACCCGTACGTCTGAGGCTCCTGTACTTCCTCACTAATGGCCGTAATGAGAAGAGCGTATGTCTGTGCATCACTGACAGATTTATTCCACAATAACCTGAGGGCCGAAGGGTGCGCATGTGTATATGTAAATAAATAAAAATAAGGGGGCTTGTTTTGTTGTTCTGCTGAACATGGTGTGAATGTTGTGTTGGCGCTGGAATGTGTGGTGATACTTGTGGGCTGCCCCCAGAACGTCCTTAGGTGTTGGTTGTTAACACAAATGACACATTTCACTGTATGTTTCGATGTAACGTGATAAATAAATGAATCTGAATCTGGAACCAGAGCACCTGGAGGTCACAGGGAGAACATACAGACTCCTTACAGACAGCAGTGGGAATTGAACCCATCTCACTAGCACCTAAATAGCGATACTCTATTGTGCAGCTCCAAACAGAGATCTCTCTCCCTTTCTGCAGAAAGCTGCCAGCTATTAACAGCTTTAATTGTAATTTCTCCTTTGACGTTATGCTAATTTCACACTGTAACCTCCAGTCCAGACTAGCTCCCTGTCTAATATAAAACCGTATCTAAGTCTCAATTTGAATTACATTCTCAGTGGCTACACACATTTCAAAATGCAGTTCCAATTAGGTTTCAGATGGGAAAATAGAAAATTCAATATGTTCTCACCACCTGCTCTCTCCTGTTGACTGCACAGTCTCTACATCACTGGTTTACTGACACTGCTGAAAGAGCACATCAACAAACTGTCCTGATGCAGTGGCCTTGGGATTATGATCACTCTTTGTCTCGTTAGATGGATCAGAATCAGGTTTATTATCACCGGCATGTGATGTGAAATTTGTTAACTTAGCAGCAGCAGTTCAATGCAATACATGATCTAGCAGAGAGAAAAAAATAATAAATAAAATAAAATCTAATAAATAAACAAGAAAATCAATTATGTATATATTGAATAGATTATTTTAAAATGTGCAAAAACAGAAATACTGTCTATTTAAAAAAGTGAGGTAGTGTCCAAAGCTTCAAAGTCCATTGAGGAATCAGATGGCAGAGGGGAAGAAGCTGTTCCTGAATTGCTGAGTGTGAGTGAGAAAAGGGCATGCCCTGGGTGCTGGACGTCTTTAATAATGGACGCTGCCTTTCTGAGACACTGCTTCCTAAAGATGTCCTGGGTACTTTGTGGGCTAGTGCCCAAGATGGAGCACTATCTTGCAGCTTCTTTTCAGTCCTGTGCAGTAGCCCCTCCATACCAGACAGTGATACAGCCTGTCAGAATTCTCTCCACAGAACAACGACAGAAGTTTTTGAGTGTATTTGTTGACATGCCAAATTGCTTCAAACTCCTAATAAAGTATAGCTGCTGTCTTGTCTTCTTTATAACTACATCGATATGTTGGGACCAGGTTAGATCCTCAGAGATCTTGACACTGAGGAACTTGAAGCTGCTCACTCTCTCCACTTCTGACCCCTCTGAGGATTGGTATGTGCACCTTCGTCTTACCATAAGTCCACAATCAGCTCTTTAGTCTTACTGAAGTTGAGTGCCAGGTTGTTGCTGCGGCACCATTCCACTGGTTGGCATATCTCGCTCCTGTACGCCCTCTCGTCACCACCTGAGATTCTACCAACAATGGTTGTATCGTCAGCAAATTTGTAGATGGTATTTGAGCTATGCCTAGCCACACAGTCATGTGTATACAGAGAGTAGAGCAGTGGGTTAAGCACATCCCTGAGGTGAGCCAGTGTTGATCGTCAGTGAGGAGGAGATGTTATCACTAATCCACACAGATGTGGTCTTCCGGTTAGGAAGCTGAGGATCCAATTACAGAGGGAGATACAGAGGCCCAGGTTCTGCAACTTCTCAATTAGGATTGTGGGAATGATGGTATTGAATGCTGAGCTATAGTTGATGAACAGCATCCTGACTTAGGTGTTTGTGTTGTCTAGGTGGTCTAAACCCGTGTAGAGAGCCATGAAGATGAATTGTGCAAATAAAACAATACTGAGAACATGAGTTCTAGGGTTCCTGAAAGTCTAACTGATCTATGCGTCCATCTGATGACTGAATAAATTCCCTTGTTTATTTTGCCTGTGAGAAGTTCGTGATCTCTATGGTCTACTACGGTCTATTAGAAAGAGCAACTACAATGTATTTCTCTATCTGTTTCTAGGTCCTGCAAGATAGATATGATGGCTGGCAGAATGACAGTCTGGTTAACTTCTTCAATGATTATGCCAACCTGTGTTTTGAGAAGTTTGGTGATCGTGTAAAACACTGGATTACTTTCAACAACCCTTGGGTAGGTTTGATTTGGTTCATTAAACATTAGCCTTTGAAGTTCAAGGTAACATTTTAGCTCCTGCACATTGGCAAAGAGTTCAGGGTTTTTAACCTGTATTTTGTTATTATTTAATAAGAAAAATTTATTTTAAAAAATAAAATTAGTAGTGCACAAAGAGAGCACAACACTGAGGGAGTGTTCATGGGTTCATAGACTGTTCAGAAATCTGATGGTGAAGGAAGAAGCTGTTCCTAAAACATTGAGTGTGGGTCTTCAGGCTCCTGTATCTCCTCCCTGATGGTGGTAATGAGAAGAGGGCATGTCCTGGATGGTGAGGATCTTTAATGATCGATGCCACCACCTTGAGGCAAAGCCATTTGTTCCCTAATCTACTTAAAAATGATATTCATACAACATTGAAACACCCCTTGTCCAATGTCCATGCTAACAATGTATTCCATTTGCCCACATTTAACCCATAATTTTTTCTGCCCATTTATCTCCCTGAATGTCTTTTAAACATTGTAATTTTAACCACCTCTGTGATTCCTCTGGCAGCTCATTCCACAATGAGACCAATTTGTTTTTCACACCTTCCAAATTTATTCAGTTGATATACTATTCCCTCTATTGTTTATTGTTTAAACCTTTTGTTTAATATAATTGAGAGTGTAAGTAAAAAAACTACCATAAAAATTACAATAGAACTACAGGTTCTAAAATTAATTAGTTCTCAAATGGCATTTTCTGTTAATGGAACAAGGAAAAAATCTCCTTAGCTCAATGATTGTTCATGGTCAGTAATGAGATGCTGTAACCATGTGGGTTGGTTAATTACAAGTTTATCCTACTTGCCAGGGTTGTCCTTGGCACCTCTGCCTCACTGGCAGATACACACTACACTTGGGCACCAAGAACTGATTTGAGATCAGCTTTATTTGTCACGTACAGTGAAATGCATCATTCGTGATAAATCAATCAGTGATGATGTGCTGTGGGCAGCCGGCACCAACTCATTGACCCTAATCCACACACCTTTGGAATGTGGGAGGAAACCCACACGGTCACAGAGAGAAGGGAAAGCCTTACAGACAGTAGTGGGAATTGAACCCGGGTCGCTGGTGCTGCAATAGTGTTAGACGAACCACTCTGCTGTGCTGCCACTCCAACTAACTGGCTGATCTAACTGCACCTTAAAACATCATGACCAGAAACTTAATCAGACATGCAAGGCTCTGCAATGGACACCCAATGAAGAACAAGCCACTTGGACCTTATATATCTGTCAAGTAAGCTTTGATTTTGCTGACAGGAATTCTACATTGCATCTGATGGTCAGTGTTTGTGATGTAGTCCAGAAAACTTGCAGCAGTATGAACAAGTATGCTGAGGTTAAGTTTAGGGTGTGGGTTATTCTGCTTCTAATGGGGAATCATACCTAATCGAATGGAAACTCTTTTATACATAATGTAGAGTCATAGCACAGAATCAGGCCCTTTGGTCTAGCTACCTATTTGCCTGCATTTGATCCATAACCATCTAAACATTTCCAGTCTATGTAACTGTCTAAATGATTTTTAAACATTGTTATTGTACCTGCCTCTACCACCTTCTCTGGCAGCTCATTGCACATTCCCACTGCCCTCTGTGTGAGAAACTTCCCCTTTAGGTGCACGTTAAACCTTTCGCCTCTCACCTTAAACGTTGGTGACCTCTGGACCAGAAGTGCAGATTGACTGGGGGTATTTTTCTGTGCTATAACTCTACGACTGAACTCAGTGTTTGGGGTGTTGGGGCCCAGGGTGAGGGATGGACCAGTTCAGCCCGCTGCTCTGCTTTGAGCTGGAGGCCTGGGGACAGACTCTCCTTGTGGACTTCAGTTTAGAACGCTATTTGCTTGCATGATATGTGTTTTTTTTTGTGTTTGACAGTTTCATTAATGGGTTCTTTTGGGTTTCTTTGTTTTGTGGCTGCTTGTTAGGAGACAAATCTCGTGGTTCTATAATGTACATACTTTGATAATAAATGTACTTTGCATTCTAGGAAAAAGACTGAGGACATTCACTGTCTGTGCCCTCGTGATTTTACTCACCTCTATAAAACCACTTCTCCGTCTCCTACCCTCCACAGAAACAAGTCCTAACCTGTGCAGTCTCTCCCTATAACTCAGTCCCTCAAGTCCTGGCAGCATCCCTGTAAATCCTTTCTGCACTCGTCTTATAGCAGGGCGACTAAATCTGAACACACTACTTCAGGAGCAACCTCATTTGCACCTCATACTCTGACTGATGAAGGCCACAATATTGTCTGTAAGTGACTTCCGATGGCTTCCACATCCTTCCTGTAGTGAGGCAACCAGAACTGAGCACAGTACTCCAAGTGGGGTCTGACCAGGGTCCTACGTATATAGCTGCAACATTACCTCTCGGCTCCTAAATTCAGTTTCACAATTGATGCAGGCCAATACACCATACGCCTTCTTAACCACAGAGTCAACCTGCTCAGCTGCTTTGAGGGTCCTATGGACTCGGACCCCAAGATCCCTCTGATCCTCCACACTGCCAAGAATCTTACCATTAATACTACATTCCGCCATCATATTTGACCTACCAAAATGAACCACTTTACACTTACCTGGGTTAAACTCCATCTGCCACTTCTCAGCCCAGTTTTGCATCCTATTAATGTCCCACTGTAACCTCTGACAGCCCTCCACACTATCCACAACACCTCCAACCTTTGTATCATCATAAAGGTCATTTATAAAAATCATGAAGAGTAAGGGTCCCAGAACAGATCCCTGAGGCACTCCACTGGTGACCGACCTCCTTTTCTGCAGCTGTGACACTATCTCTGATCAGCAGTGTCACATCCCTGCCTCTCTTGCCTCCCTCCCTGTCCTTTCTGAAACATCTGAAGCCTGGCACTCTTAAGTAACCATTCCTGCCCCTGAGCCATCCAAGTCTCTGTAATGGCCACAACATCATAGCTCCAAGTAATGATCCACGCTCTAAGCTCATCCACTTTGTTTATGATGTTTCTTGCATTAAAATAGACATATCTCTATAGTTAGCGGGTCATCGGTCATCGGTCTGAGCGCATCCCTTCTCTATCATCTGCCTATCCTCCCTCTCACACTGTCTCCGAGCTTTCTCTGTTTGTCAGCCAACCACCCCCTCCTCCGTCTCTTCAGTTCGGTTCCCACAACAATTCTAGTTTAAACTCTTCCCAATAGACTTAGCAAACCTCCCTGCCACGATGTTGTTACCCCTGGGATTCAAGTGCAACCCATCCTTTTTGTATAGGTCTCACCTGCCCCAAAAGAGGTCCCAATGATCCAGAAATCTGAATCCCAGGCCCTGCTCCAATCCCTCAGCCACGCATTTATCGTCCACCTCACTCTATTCCTATACTCACTGTCACGTGGTGCAGGCAGTAATCCCAAGATTACTACCTTTGAGGTCCTGCTTCTCAACTTCCTTCCTAACTCCCTGTAGAATGTTTTCAGGACCTCCTCCCATTTCCTACCTATGTCGTTGGTACCAATATGTACCACGACTTCTGGCTGTTCACCTTCCCACTTCAGGATATCGTGGACGCAATCAGAAACATCCCGGACCCTGGCAACTGGAAGGCAAACTACCATCCGTGTTTCTTTCCTGTGTCCACAGAATCGCCTGTCTGACCCGCTAACTATAGAGTCCCCTGTCACTACTGCCTTCCTCTTCCTTTCCCTACCCTTCTGAGCCATGGGGCCAGACTCTGTGCCAGAGGCACGGCCACTGTGCTTCCCCCAGGTAGGCTGTCCCCCCAAACAGTACTCAAACAGGAGTACTTATTGTTAAGGGGGGCAGCCACTGGGATACTCTCTAGTATCTGACTCTTGCCCTTCCCTGTCCTGCCTGTTACCCACTTATCTGTCTCCCGAGGCCCCCGTGTGACTACTTAAAGCTTCTCTCTATCCCTGATCAGATAAGGTCATCGAGCTGCAGCTCCAGTTCCCTAACACGGTCCCTAAGGAGCTGCAACTTGACACACCTGACGCAGATGTGGCCTTCCAGGAGGCTTGGTGTCTCCCGGACTTCCCACATCAGACACACAGTACAGAACACCAGCCTCATAGACATACTTCCTGTTTCTGTTCTTCACAGGTAACCTACCTTGCCTCGACCCAATATCGCCAAAGTCCTATTGAGCCAAAGCCCTCCTACTCTGACTCCCTCTACTGTCACCCGCTCTATAAAGCTGTCTTCTTTTAAACTCTTCGTGCTTGTCTAACTCGCTGAAGTCTACACGCTTGCGCAGTCGTCCCTTGATCCCTTGTTAATGATTGTTCTAACCCGGTATCCTATTTCACAGCCCAGTAATCCCACTCTGCCGAGCCCACTCTTTTTTTTAAATGTCCCTCTAAATTTCACCAAAAACCTTGCAACCGTTCAACGTGATTCTCAGTTGGGATTAGAGTAAGTGTAATGTGTAGGAATTGCCTTGGGCTGACAGTTATGTGTTTTATATTGTAGTCCACGGCTGTAGAGGGGTATGAGCTCGGACAGCATGCGCCAGGGTTAAAGCTGAAAGGAGTAGGAGCTTACAGGGCAGCTCACAACATTATTAAGGTAAGTTTCTCGACCAGAAAATTATCTGATGCTGAGCTAAATGAACAGTAAACTGATTACCTGGTGCCCTCGGGATGTTGGTGGTGTTGGATTGGCAGATTTTCCAGAGTACTGGATATTTTTCCTCTTGATGCAACAACAAACTTTGAATGCACTTTAGTCCAACAGTAGCATAGTAATTTTCCGAGTGAATCAGGGAGTGTAGCAATAGAGCCCTGGTGAATCGGAGCACTACAGCTGAGCTAGTCCATGCCAAAGTATTATTCTGCCACACAGGGTACAAGATTTCTGCTCCAGCCCTATCCCTAAATTCCTGCCAAGCCCCCTCCTACAATCCAACCTCCGCCCATGATCCCGGACCGAGGGCCACCACCATCTTTTACCCGGACTCTTCTTATGTACGGCTTTGGGGGATGGGCATTTTCCATTCAGTCTGTTGTGGAATTTAAATAACGTGGTGGGCCAGGTAAACGTGAAGAACCCGTGATCTCAGTAACATTCGAGGTGTCGACTTCTGTTTCACAGGCCCACGCGACAGCTTGGCACACGTACGACAGGCTCTGGCGCAGTCGCCAAAAAGGTAATGAGCTCTCAAGATTAAGAAAGAAGGGTCTCAAACATAAATCAAACCTGTAGCACAAGGCTCAGCTGATATCTGTGGTATAGAGTATACTGCAAAGTTTGACTGCGTAGATGAGCAGTGTTGGTGAAATGAACTTTCGTCACTTTGAAGTAGAATTCATGAGGCTTGTGCTCCAGATTCAGTCAGCCCATTAAAGCCATTGGAAGGATCTGTGTCGGACCTTAGCTCAGCACATGTTGTATCTCAGTTTAAGAATAAAACTCTGAGCAGTTCTGTAGAGATATGAGAAGTTGTGATCTTCCTCCTTCAAGATGGCATTCAGATGAGATTTTAAAAAGATAGTCATGTTGATGATAGGATTAACAGAGATTAAATGAGGAGTCAGTTGTTTAATGAACAAGAAACCAGAGGCTCAGATTTGTGATATCTGGCAAAGGAACATTAGAATAATTAGTGCGTGTTTCATAATGCAAGTTATGAAGGCACCAACTGGAAGTGTTGCAAAAGCCGTATCAAATATGCAAATATAAACTACAGATAATTAGACCATTTGCCAGGCCATATGTTTCAATGTCAGAGAGGGTGCAAGGGAGATTTACCACGATGCTGCCCGGATTAGAGAGCCTGTTTTATGAGGATAGGTTGAGCGAGTTAGGGCTTTTCTCTTTGGAATGAAAGAGGATATGAGATTTTGTATTTATTTATTTAGAGGTACAGTGCAGAACAGGACTTTCTGGCCCAATGAGCTGCACCATCCAGCAGCCCACTGATTTAACCCGAGTCTAATCACAGAACAATTTAAATGACCAATTAACCCAGTCCATCTCTGGACTGTGGAAGAAAACCAGAGCACCGGAGGAAACGCACCCACACACGTGGGGAGAACATATAGACTTTCTCACAGAGGTCACTGGAATTGAACTCAGACTGTTACACCCCAAGCTGTAATACAGTTGTGGTAACCACTACGCTGCCGTGGTTACCATGATAGAGGTGTACAAGATGATGAGAGGCATAGATCGAGTGGACAGCTGAAGACCATTTGCCAGGACAGAAATGGTGAATATGAGGGCACTTAAATCTAAGGCGATTGGAGGAAAATTTAGGAGGGATGTCAAAGGTAGGTTTTCCACACAGTGTGCAGCGGGTGGGTGGAACACTCAGCCATAGGTGGCATTAGAGGCATTTAAGAGACTCTTAGGCACATGATGAAAGAACATTGCAGGCCTAATCATAAACATGAGAAAGTCTGCTACAAATCCAAAGTAAGACACCACAAATACTGAAGGAACTCAGTGGGTCAGGTAGCATCGTTGGAATAAATAATTGACGTTTTGGACCGGGACCCTGCTTCAGGACTGATTGGAGGCCTATGTGTGAGGGAAGGGTTAGACTGATCTTAGAGAAGGTCAAACTGTGGACTCAACGTCACAGAGCGAGGGGTGTGTAGCATGGTGTAGTGTTGTATGTTCTATGTTCACAGAGGAGGGTTTGGTTTAAAACAGCAAATGTCAAAGCCTGGAGATCTTGCCTGGTAGAGGAGAGGACAAAAGGTGGCCCAGGATGTTGTGGAAGACCTTCAACTTGGGAACTACTTTAATTTACGACATCACAACTGAAATATTTATATTGTACTTATCAAGCATTCTTTTACTATTAAAGGCATAGTGGGTATTTCTATCACAAGTGAGTGGGGAGAGCCGGTGGATATTACCAGCCTACAGGATATCGAGGCTGCTGAACGATACATCCAGTTTAATCTTGGCTGGTTTGCCAACCCAATTTTCAACGGGGACTACCCTCAAGTTATGAAAGACTACATCGGTAGGTATAAAATAATAAGTTAATCTGGCACCAAAAAAAAAACAAAAGCATGAAGTAAATAAACTTGTTTAGACCATAAGACATAGGAGCAGAATTAGGCCACTTGGCCCATCGAGTCTGCTCCACCATTTCATCATGGCTGATCCAATTTTCCTCTCAGCCCCAATCTCCTGCCTTTTACACGTATCTCTTCATGCCCTGATCCATCATAGAAACATAGAAAATAGGTGCAGGAGTAGGCCATTCGGCCCTTCGAGGCTGCACCACCATTCAGTATGATCATGGCTGATCATCCAACTCAGAACCCTGTACCTGCTTTCTCTCCATACCCCCTGATCCCTTTAGCCACAAGGGCCATATCTAACTTCCTCTTAAATATAGCCAATGAACCGGCCTCAACTGTTTCCTGTGGCAGAGAATTCCACAGATTCACCACTCTCTGCGTGAAGAAGTTTTTCCTCATCTCGGTCCTAAAAGGCTTTCCCATTATCCTTAAACTGTGACCCCTCGTTCTGGACTTCCCCAACATCAGAAACAATCTTCCTGCATCTAGCCTGTCCAATCCCTTTAGAATTTTATACGTTTCAATAAGATCCCCTCCTCAATCTTCTAAATTCCAGTGAGTATAAGCCTGGTCGATCCAGTCTTTCTTCATATGAAAGTCCTGCCATCCCAGGAATCAATCTGGTGAACCTTCTCTGTACTCCCATCAAGACTCTATCAGCCTCTGCCTTAAATATGCATACAGACTTGGCCTCCACAGCTGCCTGTGGCAACAAATTCCACAGATTCCATTACTCTCTGGCTAAAGAAATTCCTCCTCTTCTCCATTCTAAAGGTAAGCCCCTCTATTCTGAGGCTGTGACCTCTGGTCTCCCACCAAAAGAAACATCCTCTCCGCATCCACTCTATCAAGACCTTTCACCATTCGATAGGTTTCCATTATTCTTCTGAACTTCAGTGAATACAGGCCCAGAGCCATGAAACATTCTTCATATAACAAGCCATTCAATCCTGGAATCATTTTCGAGAACATCTTTTGAACCTTCTCCACAGGCACCTATAAATCTGGTTTTCCATTGGATTGTTCAGGGGTCTAAAATGCTGTCAGGTGAATCTTAAGAAAGGTTGGGTGAAAATTAGAACTAGAGGTCATACAATAAGGGTGAGAGGTTAAATGTTTAAGGGGAACATGAGGGTGAGCTTCTTCACTCAGAAGGTGGTGTGAGTGTGGAACAAGATGCCAGGGTAAGTGGTGTATGTGGGTTTGATTGTGACATTTAAGAAAAGTTTGGATAAGTACATGTGTGTGAGGCATGGAGGGCTACGCTATGGTCTTGGTACGGGTCAATGGACTTGGCAGAATAAGAGTTCGGCACATATTCGAAGGGCTGAAAGGCCTGTTTCTGTGCTGTAGTGCTCTATGACTTTAATATATTGTGTTTACTTGCAGTCGAGTGTGAAATGGGACTAAGTTTACAGATTTTAATTTCCTCTGCTCAATACTGTTATAATAGGCCGAATGGGAAACCTGACTGGCGGAATACTCCAGTGTGCTTTCTGTGTTCAGCTTGCCTCTGACTTAGAGATTCACCATACCACAATGATATGCCTAAGCAGTGAATGGGACTCCTGGGGCCTTCAGTAATGGACTCCTGCGTGCATCAATGAAATTATTTTAAGTAGGGAGTGTTGGATCCTGATGCTTTTGTAATCCAAAGATTCTTCATCAGTCAAGAATCGGAATCAGGTTCAATATCTCTGGTATACGTTGTGAATTTGTTTTGCAGCAGCAGTACATTACAATATATAATGATAAAAAACTATAAATTACGTACGATAAGTATATACAAAAAAATAATTAAATAAGTAGTACAAAGAGAGGAAAATATAGTGAGGTAGTGTTCAAGGACTATTAAGAAATCTAGTGGTAGACAGGAAGAAGCTGTTCCTAAAACGTTGAGTGTGTGTCTTCAGTCTCCTGTACCTCCTTCCTGATGGTAGTAATGAGAAGAGGGCATGTCCTGGGTGATGGGCGGCCTTAATGAGGCATCACGATTTGTAGGAGTCCTCAGTGTTGGGAACACCAGTGCCTGGGATGGAGCAAACTGAACAATAAAACTAGCTGTGTATGATTGTTTTGTTAAGTGTTACAAGAACAAAGAAGAAGAAGCAGTAAGAAAACAAAGACAAGACCAGACTAAAAAGTCACTTTGGTCATCTCATACTGAGACTAGAGATGACAAAATGTGTTAGAACCCTTCTTCTTTTTACACTGTATGTCAATAATTTGGATGACAGAACTGATGGCTTTGTGGCCAAGTTTGTGCACAATATGAAGATAGATGGAGGGGTAGGTAGTATTGAGGAAGCAGGGAGTCTGCAGAAGGTCTTGAACAGATTAGCAGAATACTCAAAAAAGTGGCAGATGGAATAGTGTTGGGAAGTGCATGACCATGCACTTTGGTAGAAGAAATTAAAGCTTAGACTATTTTCTAAATGGAGAAAATTTAAAAATCTGAGGTGCAAACGGACTTGGAATTCTTCGTACAGTATTCCCTAAAGGTTAATTTGCAAGTTGAGGTGATGGTGAGGAAGGCAAATGCAACGTTAGCATTCATTTTGAGAGGACTAGAATATAAAAGCAAGTATATAATGTTGAAGCTTTATAAGGCACTGGTAAGGCCTCACTGTGAGCAGTTTTGGGCCCCTTATCTAAGAAAGGATATTCTGATATTGGAGAAGTTCAGAGGTGGTTCGCGAGAATGATTTCAGGAATTAAAGGGTTACCATATGATGACTGACTGATGACTCTGGCCTGTACTCCCTAAATGGGGTGGGGGGGGAGGAATCTCATTGAAACCTATCAAATGTTGAAAGCGCTCGATAGAGTGGATGTGAGAAGGATGTTTCCTATGGTGGGGGAGTCTAGGACCAGAGGGCACAGCCTCAGAATGGAGTGACATCCATTCAGAACAGAGATGAGGAGGAATTTCTGTAGCCAGAGAGTGGTGAATCTGTGGAATTCATGGCCACAGATGGCTGTGGAGGCCAAGCCATTGGGTGTATTTAAAGCAGGGAGTGATAATTCTTTATTAGTCAGGGCACAAAGGCTTACGGGCAGAAGGCAGGAGATTAGAGCTGAAAGGGAAATGGATCAGCCATGATGAAATGGTGGAGCAGACCTGATGGGCCAAATGGCCTAATTCTGATCCTATATTTTACAGTATTATGATATAAAATTTTGCTGATAACAATTAACCTATAAAAAAGCCAGATTTAAGTGGTGTGGCAACTAAGTTTCTAAAAACATATAGAAGCAACTGTATTACAATTACTGGAAAATTCACTTGCAAATATATGGGTGATTATGTAAAAATGCAACCAAGCATAGGAAGTTCAAACTACAAGGAAAATAATAATTCTACACCCCAATCCAACAAGTGCAGAACAAAATTCATAAAATCCTAGATAGAATGGAGCCACAAACACGTTTCCTGGAGAAGCTATAATGTCCTGTGTGGCATCAGAAATGCTGGTAAGGTATAAATTCTTTTCATGGGAGTTGCTTTAATCTATTCAGCAAGGTACTAAGGGAGCAGTTGTTCATTTTGTCCAAAGTCGAAGCGGGCTGCCAGAGTTATTATCAGCAACTTCTAATGCACCCTTTCCAACTCTTTCAAATTAGGAAAATGTGGGAGATGCTGATTGAATTTGACAATTTTTGTGAGGAAACTGCAAACAATTCTCACAACAGGGAAAATCTAGAAACAAATTAGGCCAATTTAAGATTTGGGTAAACGTGGCACTAGTATTGTTCGAAGTATCTAACCATTGTTCCCACATCTGACCAGCCCTGGTGTTTATCGTTAACAGGGAGGAAGAGTTCACAAGAGGGACAGGTTAGGTCGAGGCTGCCCACCTTCACTCCGCAGGAGAAATACTTCATCAAAGGCACGGCAGACTTCTTTGGACTGGGTCACTTCACAACCCGTTACATCACTAGCAAGAATTACCACCACAGCAAGGGGCCAAGTTATCACACCGATCGTGACCTAGTGGAACTCGTTGACCCACAGTGGCCAGACCCAGGATCCGACTGGCTGTACTCTGTCCCCTGGGGCTTCAGGAGAATCCTCAACTTTATAAAGGTATTTACTGCAGATCAGATTGCCCACTCCAAACTGTTCCTTCTAGAGTAACAAGAAAGGGTTTATACCTTTTATGATCCCTTGACTTGCTAAATGCTAATGGCAAAGTGTCTCCTTTGTCAAGCCTTCAACAGTTTGTGGGTGACAGCAATCTGAAAATAACCACACCACCTGATCTACTAAGGTGAAATGTGAGGTACTTTCTCAATTGCCTAACATTGCATTTACTGACTTAGCCTTCAAATTAAGAAAGAATTGTAGAAGACACTAAAAAGATTTTATTGAGAAGGTTCTTGGAATGAGGGACTAAAGAAACAGAGGTTGGGTCAGTTCTTTTTGCAGCTGAGAACGTAGCACTGGAGTTTGTTAGTTTGCTGCAAGCTGCTCTCTGCAAATCCACTCATCATTTATTTTATAATAATTGTTGCAGGATGAGGGAGATTTATTTTTAATTTTATTTAGAGGTACAACACCCAATGAGCCATGCTACCCTAGCTACTCGTGATTTAACCCTAGCCTAATCACATGACAATTTACAATTAACCTACTAATCACCCACTGGGAGGCTGTTCCCACTATTGGGGGCATTGTGAATGAGAGATCATGTGTATAAAGTAAAGTGGAAGGCACATGGAGAAACCTTCTTGCACATCGTGTAGTTGAGTTGCACTGAACTGCCTACAGAAACATACAGTGAAATGCGCCACTTGCATCAAATCAAGTCAGCGAAAGTTATGCTAGGCAGCCCGCAAGTATTGCTGCGCTTCATAGCATGTCTACAACTTATTAAGCCTAACCATATGCCTTTGGAACATGGGAGGAAATCAGAGAGCCCTCAGGAAACTCATGCAGTCATGGGTTGATTGTACAAACTCCTTACAGACAGCAGTGGAAATCAAACCCTTATTTTACAGCTGGCAATGTAAAGCATTATGTTGACTGCTACACAACTGTGCCACTCTCAAGTAACTGCCAAGTATTCTTTTAACTACTGGAGATTCATCAGTTTCTCAATGGGCATTATGAAGTGTGTTTTCAGCAAGAGCCTTCACTTAGTTATTTCAGAATTCAGCTACCACCACCAACCCCCCCCCCCACCATCACTGACCCCACCATCCCCATCTTCATCTCGAGTATATAGCAACTTTCAACTTCCAGCCAATTACATAACCACCCATCAAACCATCTTTGAAATTAAGCGTGAATCTCTTGAGTGATGGAGCTCTGAAGATGTTGTGGACCCATCCAGTGGGGGTAATGTTCGGACTGTGCAGCTATATTTCATTAGTTTGGGGTTTGGTTTGCCGTCTAAAACACTTGCAAATTCCTACCGATGTACGGTGGAGAGCATTCTGTCTGCATCACCATCTGGTATGGGGGGGGGGGGGGGTGGACTACTGCACTGGATTGTAATGAGCTACAGAGATACACCTTCAGTGTTTCAGGAACACTAAACACTTCTTCCCTTCCTCCATCAGATCGTTGAATGTACAATGAACCCATGAACACTTCAGTATTTTTCCCTCTCTTTTTGCACTAGTTAATTAACTTTTTATATATACATACTGTAATTTATAGTTTTTATTATGTATTGCAATGTAGTGCTGCCATAAAACAATAAATGTCACAACATATGCCGGTGATTTTAAACCCAATTCCGATTCTGATTGGTGCCAGAAAAAGGCCAGTAATATCATAAAGGACCCACCCAGCCTGCTCATGGACTGTTTGTCCCCCTCCCATCAGTGGGGAGGCTTCTTGGCACCCGTGCTGGGACCACCAGACTCAAAAAGTTACTTTCTTCAAGCAGTAAGACTAATCAGCACCTCCACCCACTAACTCCACCACGACTTTATTTCCCATCAGTACAGCCTAGCATCACTTTATGGACATATTCCATGTTATTTGTTAACTCTTTTTTACTATTTGCTTGATTTGTCATCTTTTGCACATTGGATATGAGCCCATCTTTGTTGTGTGGGTTTTTTTCATGAATTGTGTTTCTTTGTTCTGCGGCTGCCTGCAAGATGAATCTCAAGGTTGAATACGGTATACATACTTTGATAATAAATTTGAACTTTGAATATTCTGCCCTGACACTTGAATTTGCACAATTAGATGCTTTTTCTATAAATTTGATGCCATATTTGTCATTTTTTTAGTCATCTTCAGATGCAGAGTCCTCCCCTTGGAATATTATCTCCTCTTTAGGATGTATCCATTCAGCCTGTT
The DNA here is from genome assembly GCF_048418815.1 of Hemitrygon akajei. Classification (NCBI taxonomy): domain Eukaryota; kingdom Metazoa; phylum Chordata; class Chondrichthyes; order Myliobatiformes; family Dasyatidae; genus Hemitrygon; species Hemitrygon akajei. The sequence goes on from NC_133153.1 coordinate 42,119,414, forward strand.
CTTTTAAGATGAGCTTTATTTGTCACATGTACATCGAAACACAAAAAAAAATTGTTTTGTGTCAACAACCAACAGGGCAGCTCACAAATGTTGTCATGATTCTGGCATCGACACAACATGCATACAACTCGTTCATCTTTGGAACATGGGAGGAAACTGGAGCACCCAGATGAAACCCATGCAGTCACAGGGAGAACATACAAACTCCTTACCGATATTGTGGGAACCGAACCCCAATCAGTTATCACTGGTGTTGGAAAGCGAGTGCGCTAACCACTATGCCACCTGTTCTGAAAGATCCAGTAAATGTTTGCCACTGCATCATGATTAAAGAACCCATTAATGTGCAGCAAAAGGAGAAAGGAAACAATACAATCTTTGAACTCTTTCACTGTTCAAAGTTCTAAGTAAATTTATTATCAATGTACATAATGTCACATCAGATACATTTTCTTGTGGGCAATCACCAGCAAATATAAGAATCATGATAGAATCAATGAATGACTGCACCCAACAGGACAAACAACCAGTGTGCAGAAGACAACAAATTGTGCAAATACGACAAGAAAAATATATAAATAATAAACAAATAAGCGATAAATATCCAGAACATGAGATGAAGAGTCCATAGGTTATGGGAACAGGTCAGTGTTGGGGTGAGTGACATTATCGCAGTTACTACCAGTCATCAGGCTCTGAATACTTGCGGGCTGCCACTAGGTCATCCTCTGACAGTGTTGGTAGTTGATGCAAACATGGCATTCTGCTCAATGTACATGTGACAAATAAATAATCTTCATCCTTGGAAGGTGTGCAACATAAAAGGGAAGTTTGCTTTCAGCACTTGCTGAGAAACAAAACCAGAGGATCAAGCTTTGAAACAAAACAGAAATGCAGTAAGAACTCAGCCAGTCAAGCAGTATATGTGGAAAGTGCAACCAGTTAATATTTCAGGTTGAATACCCTTCATGGTCCAATGGTTAACTGGTTTCTCTTTTCAGTTGGAGATTCACTAACTGAATTCTTCCAGCATCTCTGTTTATGTTTTATGTCTCTTGGGCTGTCAAGGATTGTGAGGCATTGATGAAGGAGCCTCACGACCTTGCTGTGGGTTAGTTGTGGCTGATCTCCCTACTGTTTTGCTGAGAGTCATTACACAGACTCATGAGCAGACTTAGAACTGGAGCTCTGAAAGATGGAAACTAAGCCATGCATCATTTTCAAATTGCAAAAGGAAATAAAGAAAAATATCTTTATTATAGGAAACAAAACAAACATTAAATACATAGGTTATATGGGGCATAGACTCAAAATAGAGGGACATACATTTAGTACAGAGATAAGGAGGAATTTCTTTAGACAGAGGATAATGAATTTGTGGAATTTGTTGCCATAGGCAGCTGTGGAGGTCAAGTTGTTGGGTATATTTAAGGCTGAGATTGATAAGATTCTTGATTAGTCAGGGTACGAAAGGTTACCAGGAGAAGGCTGAAGAATGGGTTTGAGAGGGAAATGGATCAGCCATGATGAAATGGCTGAGCAGACTCGATGTGCCAAATGGCCTAATTCTGCTCCTATATCTTATGGTCTTGTAGTCTTAAAACTTTGGGAGAAAACTTCAGACACTTAATTTGAGGTGAAGGGTAGGTGCAACCTCCATTTAAAGTCCATCTGGAAAAGAATCAGAAAGATTGATCTCATTAATTGTACAATATATGTGGAAATGCTGATTTCATTACATCCTTATTTGGATCTCAAGGTGCTGAACATAAAATGAATTACTTTCCTGTCATTATCACTGTACGTAGTGTAGTGGTTTGTACACAAGTTCATTTGTTGAGAAGTCACTAGCTCTTTGTTCAAGAAAAATCACCAAACACATTTAAAATAATAGATCACCTTCAGCAAAAATGGCTCATCTCTAGTTGGTAGCAAAGCTAGACATGTCCTGCTCTGTGTTATACCTAGCCTCAGAACAAAAATCAAAAGGTCAGTTTGGACGAATTACCGGTGAAAGAAAATGTATTATGTCAGAATTTCCTGGTATTGGATGTGGTCAGGAAAGTGACCACCTCCGCTCCATCTGCCAAAAGCAGAGCTTCCTGGTGGCCAGAGAAATCCCATTCCCGTTCTGACATGTCAGTCTGCAGCCTCCTCTTGTGCCAAATGAGGCCACCTTCAGGGTGGGAGAGTAACACCTTGTATTCCTTCTGGGTAGCTTACAACCTGATGGTATGAATATTAATTTCTCCTTCCATTTAAAAAAGTCTCTCCCCTCCTCCTCTCCTCTTCATCTATTCCCCACTCTGGCCTCTCACCTCCTCCTTCCCTTTCTCCTATAGTCCACTCTCATTTCCTTTCAGATTCCTTCCTCTCCAGCTCTTTACCTTTCGTATCCACCTTCTAGCTATCTTCCTTCCCCTCGCCTCCCCCCCACCCTTCTATTCCCCTTTCCCTTCGTTTCCAGTCCTGAAGAAGGGTTTGGCCCGAAACATCAACTCTGCCTGACCTGCTGAGTTCCTCTAGTATTTGTAGAATTCTCATGTTTATTATGGGGATATTATGGGCAGCAGACATTTTGGGGGAAAAGAAGAGGTTTTGATTTGTAAAATCTTGGAGAAACAGTAGTTTATTAATAGTTGGATCCACCATAAAACACATACTACTTTCCGTAAAATCTAAATCCTTCAAGATCTAGAATTTGTCACTGGATTTGAGTCTAGATTGACTTACAAAGCTAGGATGAAATAAGATGCTGAATTTAAGTTTTGTAACACCTGCAAACATTAACGGCAAATTTAATGTAAAAAGTATAATTTAACATCATTATATGTTCGACATTATCATACAAAGGATTGGAGAACTGTGTGTGCAGGTGTTTAGTTGGAATGATTTGAAGTGAGGCCACGGATGAAATGAATTTGGGTCAACAGGGTTAAAGACAACTTGGGTACAGAGCAAAAGTAGGAAGAAGATGCAAAGAACAACAGAATGTCTGAATCACAGTGATCAAGAAATCCATAAATTCCTGTGATTTTTTTTTAAGGAAGGAAATGAGAGGAACAAAAAGTGGATACAAGGAAAGAGTCCGCTGTTGAGGAATTACCTTTGGAGGGAAATGGAAAACCAATGTTTTGTTTTGGGTCTAAAATGTCGTATGTACATTTCCCTCCACAGATGCTACCCAACCCAAAGTTCCTGGAGCTCTGTGTCCTGCTCCGGACTTTTTTAGTTATTTAAATTTATTTATTGAGATACAGTGCAGAAAAGCCCCTTTCGGCCCTTCGAACCGTGCCTTCCAGCAATCCACTGATTTAATGACAGCCTAATCATGAGACAATTTACAATGACCAATTAACCTACCAACCAGTATGTCTTTGCACTGCAGGAGAAAACCCACGCAGTCACAGGGAGAACATACAAACTCCTTACAGGCGGCGGTGGGAATTGAACTTGGGTCGCTGGTACTGCGAAGTATTGTGTACCACTACTCTACTGTGCCGCACCAGATTCTGCGCTCTCTGCTATGGTACCCATTACATCCCAATGTAAAAGGGATGTATAATTTTGATTTGTAATGCTTTTGTTTTCCGATGTGTTTCAGGGTCGCTATGGTAACCCCAGGATCTATGTGACAGAAAATGGAGTTTCGGAGAAACATCTGTGTACTGAGCTGTGCGACGAGTGGCGAATGCAATATATGAACAATTACGTTAACGAGATTCTTAAAGGTGCCTTCATCATATGAAGATAATGCATTTCCATTACAACCACACACATTACTCAGTGAAGTAATTACTAATGTTATCTTCATGAAGTCAGGAAGAATTTCTTTTTAAATGAGATTTGATTGTCTGCTGAAGAAAGCAGGGACGTTGCTACCTGTCACCTCCAGAGCCTGGGTCCAATCCTGACCTGTGGTTCTTTCTGCAACAGTGGTGGGCATATTCCAGGTCCCCCTCACATCCCACAGGCAGATGGCTTGTTAATTGGCTACTGTGGTGAAGGATTTAAACATGTACAGTGTGTTGGCCTTCATTAGTTGGGGGATTGAGTAATGTTGCAGCTTTATAAAACCCTGGTTAGACCACTTTTAGAGTATTGTGTTTAGTTGTGGTCACTTCATTATTGGAAGGACGTCAAAGCTTTAGAGAGAGTTCAAAGGAAGTTTACCAGGATGCTATCTGGATTGGAGAGCATATCTTATGAAGATAGGACTTTCCTCTTTTGAGTGAAGAAGGATGAGAGGTGACTTGATAGCACAGTAGATGACGAGGCATAGATGGAGTGGATAGCCAGAGACCTTACCCAGAGCAGAAATGGCAACACAAGGATGCATAATTTAAGGTGATTGGATGAAAGCATAGGGGGATGTTAGAGGTAGTTGTTTTTTGTTTTTTTTTAAACACAGAGACTGGTGGGTGTGTGGAACGTGCTGCCAGGGGTGGTGGTAGAGGCAGATACATTCAGGATATTTAAGAGACTCTTAGATAGGTACATGGATGATGGAAAAATGGAGGGCTTCATTGGAAGGAAGGATTAGATTGAGTAGGCTAAAAGATCTGCACAACATCATGAGCAGAAGGGCCTGTACTGTTCTTTGATCTGTGAAATAAGAAAAGAAATGATGGATTGCTGTGGTGGGAACCAGCATGGGCTCAATAGGCCAAATGGACTCCTTTGTTAAAATAAGTGTGTAAATTTGTTATTGAAATCACAAGTGTCCACATGACCTACCTCAAGCCCTCAGTCAGACCTGCGGCTTCAAAGTACATTGATGACAAAGGATTAATCTTTAGGCATTAATACCTCTAAATATTGTGTATTTAGACGGCGTTACAAGAGTTTTGTAGGCAGCAGTTGTTCAAATTGAAGATAGTTTATGAACAATACAAGAACATAAGAAGCAGCATGAGCTGGCCATTCAGAACCTCAAGCTTTCCCCACTATTCATCAAATTCATGGCTGATCTTCCATCTCAGCAATGTCTTTCCAAACTATTCCTGTATGCTCTAAACCCAGATCATGTCTGGATGTAAAGGGACCCTGTGCCACCCTCCAGGGTACAGAATTCCAATGATTCATTACCCTCTGAGGTTTCTCCTCACCCATGTCCTAAATGGCCTACCTGTGTTGACTGTTTCCTCAGCCATGGAAACCTGTATCCAGCTGTCATGCCTCACAGGAATTCTGTAACTTTCAGTGAGATCACCTGTCATTCTTGCAGATGTTGGAGAATACAGATCTAGGCCACTGAAACTTCATGCGTATGTCATGCTGTGAAATAGTTGGGTGAATTTTTTGTTCCCTTTGATAGCAAATATATATGTCTTTTGGTGAGTTAGCTAAAATTGTACACAATGACTGATCAAATTCCTAATTATTACAGCAAGACATTTTGTAATAAAAGCCTTTGTAACTTTGGGTTCGATTTCAGCATTTAAGGGAAATTTGGATAAGTATATTGATGGGAGGGGTATGGAGGTAGATGGTACTAAGCAGAATAAGTTTGGCATGGACTAGATGGGCTGAAGGGCCTGTTTCTGTGCTGTTGTGCTCTGCAACTATGACAAACTGGGATTTCAGAGTGGAATTGAGCAAAAACCTTTTATTAACCATATAACAATCACAGCACGGAAACAGGCCATTCCGGCCCTCCTAGTCCGTGCCGAACTCTTACTCTCACCTAGTCCCACCTACCCGCACTCAGCCCATAACCCTCCACTCCTTTCCTGTCCATATACCTATTCAATTTTACCTTAAATGACACAACTGAACTGGCCTCTACTACTCCTACAGGAAGCTCATTCCACACAGCTATCACTCTCTGAGTAAAGAAATACCCCCTCGTGTTTCCCTTAAACTTTTGCCCCCTAAACTTTTGCCATCCACTGCCTTACCCTCGTCAACATTCTGCCTGAAAGTTTACTAAATGTATTAACTAAATTTCACTTGTTGCAATTTCTCATCAGATCACTGAGTTTCTGACATTTCCTGGTTCGATACCAGATAATTCTTTTGTTTGTAAATGTGTGATTTTGGAACGTTGCAGCTATTAAGGATGGTGTTCAAGTGAAGGGTTACACATCATGGTCACTGCTGGATAAGTTTGAATGGGACGAAGGGTATTCAGAAAGGTTCGGCCTTTACTACGTTGACTTTAACACTAAGCACAAAAGGAGGTATCCCAAAGCTTCAGTTCAATATTACAAAAAGATGATCAGCTCGAATGGATTTCCCAACCGGAGAGAGGTGAGTACCACTGACTCTTTAATTAACAGCGATAATGCTCACTTTCAGTGATTCATTGAGTTCAATAAACCATTTCATCATTCAAAATTGAAGGAAAGAAAATGTACAGGCATTAGACTGAGAGGTGTATAAATTCATGAGGAGTGCAGAGAGCATAAATGCACACAATCTCTCCCCCCCCCCCCCCCCCACTAGAGCACTCTACTCAAAAACTAGAGGAACGGCATAGGCTTAAGGTGGGAGGGGAAAGATTTGAGAGGAACTGAGGGCAACTTTTATTTTTAAAACACTAAGGGTGGTGTCAATGTGAAACAAAATGGTTGAGGCAAGTACAATAGCAACATTTCAAAGTCAAAATAAAATTTATCATCAGATTATATACATGTTCATGTGTACTACCTTGAGATTCATTTTCTTGCAGGCATTCATAGAAAAAAGAGAAATATGATTAAATTTATGAAAACTGACAAACAACTTATGGGTCTTTTGAATGACAGTTTGACAGGTACATGCTTTGGGAGGGTTTAAAAAGGTTATGAGCCAAACACTGGCAAATGGGACTACTTAAGATAGAGCATACTGGTTGGTAAGGACCATTTGGACTGAAAGACCTGTTTCTGTGCTGTATAATTCCATGACCCCAGAGGCCATGGTTGGGACTCTGTTGGGACTGATTCTTTTTACGCTATATGTCAATAATTTGGATGATGGAATAGATGGCTGTGGCCAAGTTTTCAGAAGATACAAAGAAAGGTGAAGGGGCAGGTAGTGTTGAGGAAGCAGGCAGGCTGCAGAAGGACTTAGATGGATTAGGAGAATGGACAACAGTGGCAGATGGAATACAGTGTCAAGAAGTGTATGGTCATGCACTTTGGTAGAAACAATAAAACCAAATACTATTTTCCAAACAGTGGAAATTCAAAAATCCAAGATCAGAGACTTGGGAGTCCTTGTGCAGGATTCCCTAAAGGTTAACTTGTAAGTTGAGTCAGTGGTGAGGAAGGCAAATGCAATGTTAGCATTCATTTCAAGAGTACTAGAATATAAAAGCAAGTGAAAACCCCTGGTCATTACACAAGGATATAATCTTGAGGCTTTATAAGGCTTGGTCAGACAGTGTTGTGAGCAGTTTTGGGTCCTTCATCTAAGAAAGGAGGTTCATGAAATGATTCCGGGAATGAAAGGATTATCATATGAGGAGCGTTTGATGGTTCTAGGCCTGTAATAACAGGATTTCAGGAGAATGAGAGGGGATCTCATTGAAACTGATCAAATGTTGAAAGGCTTAGATAGAGTGGATGTGGAGAGGATGTCTACTATAGTGGGAGAGTCCAGGAGCAGAGGGCACAACCTCCGATTAGAGGAACATCCATTTACAATGGAGATGAAAAGGGATTTCTTTAGCCAGAGGGTGGTGAATCTGTGGATTTGTTGCCATAAGCGGCTGTGGAGGCCAGGTCATTGGGTGTATTTAAGTCGGAGGTTGATAGATTCTTGATTAGTCAGGGAAGAAGGGTTACGGGGAGAAGACATGAGAAGTTAGGTTGAGAGGGAAATGGATCAGCCATGATGGAATGGTAAAGCAGACTCGATGAGCCGACTGCCTTAATTCTGCTCCCATGTCTTATGGTTTTAAATATTTATTGCAGAATCTGATGACGTCTATGATAGAGATTATCTAATGAGACTATGGAAACATGAGATGGGAAAATGAAGTTATGTTTAAATCAATCGGCTTCTGAGAGGGAGATTTTGAAACCAGTTGAATGGGCTGGCTGTGCAATTTCCCATGGTGTTGAATGAATCATCATCCAATAACAGATTCAATGAGGTCTGTGATGCTGTTGTATTTAATTTTGAATAATTCATAGGAGAGGAAGATATTATCGAGTGATAGAACACTACAGCACAGAAATAGGTCCTTCAGCCCATCTAGTCCTTGCCAAACTATTAATCTGCCTAGTCCAATCGGCCTGCACCCGGACCACAGCCCTCCAAACCCCTCCTGTCCACGTACCTATCCCATTTTCTCTTAAGTTTTGAAATCAAGTTTGCATCCCCCACTTCCTCTGGCAGCTCGTTGCACATCTCACCACCCTCAGGCTACATCCACACTAGACCGGATAATTTTGAAAATGCCGGTTTTGTGTAAAAACAATAGGCGTCCACACTATGCGTTTTTAAGAGTATCTCTGTCTACATTGAAACGGAGATTTCGGCGAATCTCCTCCTACTGCGCATGACACATCTACCAAAAACAAGCGACCAGTTTGGTGTCGAATCTCAGTGTGAAAGTGCGCATTTGTGTAGTTACAGACTAGAAAAACTTAAAACGATGAACAGCTGTTGGCTCTCGCACAGGAGAACTTAAAAGTAAAAAAAAAAACAGATACTGGAGCGTACGGAGGCCAACAACAGGGAGTTCATGGACAGTTTGACCCGGCTGACGACGAACATTGAAAAAACTGACTAACTCTGTTGCATTAATAAAGCCCCTTGTTAAATGTATAAAACATGTCTGCATCAGTGTTATCTTGTATTTCCATACAATGTTACATTAGGCTGTTACACATCTATTGTCAGAGAAGTACTTGCATAAATAGGTAAACCACCTTCATATGAGCAAGGACAGAAAACAGGGCAAAGTGAGTATTCTTATTTATTCAGTAAGTTAAGGTTCAAAGTATTTGGTGAGTACATTTCTAACTCTTCTGGCTTCAGTCTTGTTGCCGTCTGTTCTGAAATTGTTAGGTCGTGTTCAAGAAAACAATGAAATAGCGCGCTGCTGTCTGACAGCGTTTTCAAAAGTCTCCGGTTACTCTGTCCACACTGATCTGCCCGAGCAGTGTTTTTAAAAATACCCACCCTGGAAAGCGTTTCTGAAAAGCTTCGGTTACGGATTTATCCGGTGTAGTGTGGATGTGAAGAAGGTGCCCCTCGTTTCCCCTTAAATATTTCTCCTTTCACTGTTAACCTATGACCTCTAGTTCCAGTCTCACCAACTTCAGTGAAAAAGGTCTGCTTGCATTTACTCTTATCTATACCTCTCATGGTTTTGTTTACCTCTATCTAATCTCCCCTCATTCTTCTACATTCCAGGAAAAAAACCACTAACCTTTTCAGCCTTTCCCTAGGATCTGACTTAAAATAAAGGTTAGCTATGAAATGAAAAATTTTGAAGTGCATTTCACTCCCAAAGCCTTCGTAAGCGTTTTGCTATCCTATGCCTAATGAAGGTAATTAAAGATTAGATAACTCCTGGCATGAAAATAGAGAATCCACTGATATTGCACAGATATGCAGTAGAATTTAACAGTGGCACAGTTGTGGAGCTGCTTCTGAATTCTCTAGCATCATGGGTTCAATTGTGACCCCCCTTGCCCCCACTGTCTGGGTACAGTCCATATGTTCTCCCTGCGACTGTGTGGGATGGGAATTCAGGGAGCAGGTTTAAACTCCATGGGAGATACCAGCACTATCAGTCTGGGCAGGGGGTTAACCAGTTCCAGGAAACTGAAAACATCTGATCTGTATATTATTTCAACATCACATTGCTGGTCCACTCCTCAGCTGCAGAATGTTGATCCTTATCCAAAAGACGTTTATTAAACAAGCTTTCTTCTTTTCTCTGGCTAGATTGAAATTTGGCTGCGCAAGGCTGCAGAAGCATGTTCGACCACCAATGCACTGCTTGCTGCAGGTAGGTGAACATAGTCATAGGATTTGGGAACAGTTTGAAGCAAAACGATTCAGCCAGAGCCCATGTGGAGTAAATGTACTATGATGCGGCTGCCTAGCTACTGGTAATGCATATTACAGGACACCAATGTCTCTGCAACTTTGCAGAACACAAGAAAGTGGTGTTATTGTTTCTCTAACTCTAAGTAATTCCCCCACCCCATCATTCAACAAAGAATTGTTTATTAAAACATTGGAAGCCGCTGTACTTTTAACCAATAACTCAGCAATTCCATTTGATCACATTCAGATGATGTAGCTCCACGTAACTCACAATTGTTTTCTGTTGTAAATGCCTTGGATTTTTGCAGTGGTTAAATGTAGCACAGAGTTGTACGGCACTGAAACGGGCCCCTCTCCCCAGGTACACTAAACGCATCAATCGTACAACAAACAACGGGCCCTTCTCCCCGGGTACACTAAACACATCAATTGTAGAACAAACAACGGGCCCTTCTCCTCGGGTACACTAAACACATCAATCGTACAACAAACAACGGGTCCTTCTCCCCGGGTACACTAAACGCATCAATCATACAACAAACAACGGGCCCTTCTCCCCGGGTACACTAAACACATCAATCGTACAACAAACAACGGGCCCTTCTCCCCAGGTACACTAAACGCATCAACCGTACAACAAACAACGGGCCCTTCTCCCCGGGTACACTAAACACATCAATCGTACAACAAACAACGGGCCCTTCTCCCCGGATACATTAAACACATCAATCGTACAACAAACAACGGGCCCTTCTCCCCAGGTACACTAAACGCATCAACCGTACAACAAACAACGGGCCCTTCTCCCCAGGTACACTAAACACATCAATCGTACAACAGATAACGGGTCTCTCTCCCCAGGTACACTAAACGCATCAATCGTACAACAAACAACGGGCCCTTCTCCCTGGGTACACTAAACACATCAATCGTACAACAAACAACGGGCCCTTCTCCCCGGATACATTAAACACATCAATCGTACAACAAACAACGGGCCCTTCTCCCCAGGTACACTAAACGCATCAACCGTACAACAAACAACGGGCTCCTCTCCCCGGGTACACTAAACGCATCAATCGTACAACAAACAACGGGCCCTTCTCCCCGGGTACACTAAACGCATCAATCGTACAACAAACAACGGGCCCTTCTCCCCGGGTACACTAAACGCATCAATCGTACAACAAACAACGGGTCCTTCTCCCCGGATACATTAAACACATCAATCGTACAACAAACAACGGGCCCTTCTCCCCGGGTACACTAAACACATCAATCGTACAACAGATAACGGGTCTCTCTCCCCGGGTACATTAAACGTATCAATCGTACAACAAACAACGGGCCCCTCTCCCCAGGTACACTAAACGCATCAATCGTACAACAAACAACGGGCCCCTCTCCCCGGGTACACTAAACGCATCAATCGTACAACAAACAACGGGCCCTTCTCCCCGGGTACACTAAACGCATCAATCGTACAACAAACAACGGGCCCTTCTCCCCGGATACATTAAACACATCAATCGTACAACAAACAACGGGCCCTTCTCCCCGGGTACACTAAACACATCAATCGTACAACAAACAACAGGCCCCTCTCCCCGGTTACACTAAACGCATCAATCGTACAACAAACAACAGGCCCCTCTCCCCGGGTACACTAAACGCATCAATCGTACAACAAACAACAGGCCCCTCTCCCCGGGTACACTAAACACATCAATCGTACAACAAACAATGGGCCCTTCTCCCCGGGTACATTAAACGCATCAATCGTACAACAAACAACGGGCCCTTCTCCCCGGGTACATTAAACGCATCAATCGTACAACAAACAACGGGCCCCTCTCCCCAGGTACTCAGAACAACAAAAGCACGAGCAAAACAAGTCCCTCTCCCACCCACCCACTCATGATACTACTGCCATGGGGATAAATGCCGAAAATCCTCAACCTCCTTGACTCTAGGGAAAAGAAGGCCAGCCCAGCCTCTGATTGGGGGAAAATATCAGTCAGAGGGTGGTATGACTGGAAGTGGCAGATACAGGTTCAATTATTACATTTAAGAAAAGTTTGAGTAGGCACAGAGATGGGAAGGGTTTGAATCAGTACATGGATGGGAGGGGTCTGAATAGACAATTGCGGGGGGTGTTGAATAGGTACATGGAAGGGAAGGATTTGTAGGGATATTTTAATTTTAATTAGTGACACAGCATGAAACAATCTACTGATTTAACCCTAGCCTAACCACGGGGCAACTTACAGTAAACAATTAACCTACTAACCTTTGGACCTGGAGAAAACTCACACATTGCACAGGGACAACATACAGAATTCTATAGACAACGTTGGAATTCAATTCCCATTTCCGTCGCCCCGAGCTGTAATAGCGTCACGCTGATCACTACTCTGGTGCCCTATGTCCAGGTGCACATAGATGGGACCTGGCAAAAGACCAGCTCAGCATGGAGTAGACATATTGTCCCGGATATCTGCACCTAATGCCAGTGGAATGGAAAAGCAGGTATCCCAGGTTAGTTGGGGGGGGGGGGGGGGGAAGGAAGTGGAAGAAAAGAATATATGCTCCCAGTTCATTATCCTGGACATCAGCAAAAGCTGCAAAGGGCAAGTAATGTTTAAACATTACATGGAACTGAAGCAAAGTTCGATGTTCTTGTTACATTTTGGAGCAGTAGTATTATCTTGACAGTTCTATAAGATACTCCCTTTCAACATCAACAATGCAATTTTTAATTTTAATCACACAAAGAGCTGAAGATTAAAGCCATGAACAAACTGTAGAGACACTTGCCTTCACAACACTCTTCCCTAGGGACATCCAAAGGCAGTGACAAAGTATTCAAATAATTCCAGTAACTAGGATGTTTCATAGTTCTATATACATCACCAGCAATGAAATAATAGTTGAATCTGTTCAATCTTCTCAAGACTGTTGAGTAACAAAATGAAGGATGCTTTGTCTAAAAACTCCAAGGAAAGCATAAATATTAAAATTAATGAACTCTATAAACCTCAATGGGTCAAATGGCTTAATTCTGCTCCTATATATCTTACGGTCTAGATAGGAATAACTAACCTGAGGAAATATCAGACCACCACTCTAGTTATAAGACATAAAACAAACATGTTGCATTTTGTTTAAAAATGCATAGGATAATTGAAATGTGTGTGTAGTGGAGAGTATATTGACTGGCTGTCCCACAGCCTGGTATGGAAACACTAATGCCCTTGAAGGGAAAATCCTATAAGAGTAGTGGATAGGGCCCAGTCTATCACGGGTAAAGCCCTCCCCACCATTGAGCACATCTACACAGAGCGTTGTCACAAGAGATCAGAACCCCACCTCCCAGGCTATGCTGTCTTCCCATTGCTGCCATCAGGAAGGTGGTACAGGAGCCTCAGGATTCACACCACCAGGTTCAGGGGCACTTTCAAGGACTCTTCATCTCATGTTCTCAGTATTTATTGTTTATTTATTATTATCATTTCTTTCTTTCGTATTTGCAGTTTGTTGTTTTAGTACACTGATTGTCCGTACTGTTACTGCAAAATTGGTTCTATTGTAGTTATTGGATTTACTGAGCATACCCGCAAAAAATTGAATCTCGGGCGTGTATATGTTGACACAAGTACTTTGGCCAGTTGGAAAAGGAGCTAGTTAAACCACTCTCAGATCTATGTGTGGCCTAGTACATTTTCAGTTCAGTTTCATTTAGTTTACATTAGGACAGGCAAAATCACCTTTATCTCTTTTCTTTCATTTATGGGACCATAAAATCTACTGCACCATTACATCATACAACCCCCACCTCCATTTTTAGAAATTAAATGTTAGGAAAATAATTTTCTTGTGTTTAAAGCTTCTCTAAGTGCTTCTCCCTATAGATGCTGCCTGGCCTGCTGCGTTCCACCAGCATTTTGTGTGTGTTGCTTCTTTTTTAAATTCAAACTATACACAGTAATATATATTTACTATACACAGTAAATATAAGCCAATATATTATTAATTCCATTGGCTTATATTTTACCATTTCGGGTAGATGGAGCTCATCAGCCTGGGAAGGCAGTCCATCTAAGAGAAGGCAAACTCTGATTTCAAACCTCCGCTGCCTTGCGGCCATACCCACTCATGAGAAAGGCTTCAGCAGTAAACCCTGAGGACAAATCCGGAGCTGGAGTCCCTAAGACAGTCCGACGTTGCCTTCAACCTTGTTCTGGCAACTCCTGCGACGTCACTGGTGCCAAGCTGTATCGGCCCTTGCCCTTCCCTTGGACAACATCGGTGGTGTGGAGAGGGAGACTTGCAGGATGGGCAACTGCTGGTCTTCCATACAACCTTGCCCAGGCCTGCGCCCTGGAGAGGAAGCTAGGCTTTCCAGGTGCAGATCCATGGGCTCACGAGATTAACGCATACTTCAAATATTTTACCATTATATGCTTCATAATTTGTTACTCTTGAAATAAGCATGAAATCCCAGATATCAGTAATTAATGATTTGCTGTAAAAAAAATATTACTAAGCCTAAAATACTGTGTATAAGTTGGGTCACTAAAAGTTGTATTTTCCATATACTTTTTAACTTCCAAAACTTATAAACTTCCAAATCTATCAATATAGATATTGATAGATATCAATTGATATCCATACATCAATTGATAGATGATATATGTATCAATTCCATAGAACTTTTAAATTGACGCTGGCCCCACTACATTTAATCTATTGGGGAAGGATTGGGTGAGGAGGCACCACTGTTGGGCTAATGGGTTCTTTTTGTTTGCCCTTTCCAGCTGGAAGAACAGACCGAACAAATGAGAAGCAGGCGCATTTGCCAACAGTTTGGCCAGTGCATGATGAAGTTTAGGTATTAAGGGTTTGAGATCATTTTAGTGCTAAGGTCAAATGTTCAAAGCAACAAAGTTTTAAGTGCACATTAGTCATGGTGGCTGCAAGTCACGGTTAAAGTAGGCTGATCTTATTTTGTCCTCTCACATTTAAAATATCTCTGAAATAATCATTGAGCAAATATTTTAACAAGTTGTGCATTTTGATTTCAATGTTTTCCCACTTGAAATCTCATATTGCCTTGAAAACTGCAAGCATTTTCTGGTAATGCATTATTTATCTTTTAAAATACATATGGCATACAACTTTTAAATTCTTGTAAATATCACAGCAGGAGCCATTTGGGCCATCAGATTAATACCACCTCTCAAAGCAATTCTATCAGTCCTATTCCTTGCTGCCCATTTCCTCACAAGCCCATCCTCTCCTCTCAGATTCTCGTACCATCCATCTCCACAAGAGGGGCACTTACACTAGCCAATTAACCTGCTGGCACATCATTGGGATGTGGAGGAAACCAGGGCATCCAGGAAATATCGCGAACTCCACACAGGTAGCACACGACATCGTTCCAAAGAAACACTATCTACAAAAGATAAGAGACTAACTGGAGAAAGCAAATTTAATTCCATGAGACAAGACATAGGAGCAGAGTTAGGCCATTCAGCCCATTGAAGCTGCTATGCCATTTGATCAATGCTGATTTAGTATTCCTCTCAACCTCATTCTCCTGCCTTCTGCTTGTAATCTTTGTTGCCCTTACTAAACAAGAACCAATCAACCTCTGCCTTAAATATACCTTAATCTACCAATCAACCTCTGCCTTAAAATTGAGTGACTTGGCCCGCACAGCCCTTTGTGGCAGTGAATTCCACAGATTCACCACCCTCCGGCTAAAGAAATTCCTCCTCTTCTCTAAAGGGATATCCTTCTATTATGGGGCTGTGCCCTCTGGTCCTAGACTCTCCCACTACAGGAAACATCCTCTCCACATCCACTCTATCTGTGCCCTCTGGTCCTAGACTCTCCCACTATAGGAAACATCCTCTCCACATCCACTTTAAATTTTCGACATGTTTCAATGAGATCCCCTCAATCTTCGAAACTCCAGGTGGTTTTACTGGCGACAAAAGCACAAATCAAGCTTTTATAAAGTGAGTATACAGGCAGGCAACGAGGCTTTATTGAAATGGTGCAGTTGCATCCAGGCAAGCCAGATTTCCTTCCAGAGAACCTAAGCAAACACAATCAGAGAGATCGTGGTTGGACAGAGAATGGACGTCAGGGAGAGATTGGAGGGAAGAAGAAAGGAATACCTACAAGACAGACCAGAGATGCATCTGAAAAATATTCCATGACAAAAATTGGACTTGTTGCTCTCTGAACCAACAGATCTGGCAGGGAACACAGGTGACCCCTGCATTATCACTGATAACAGAAATTCACAAATTGCTGCTGAAAAATGTGAGATATGGAATAACTTCTCTAAGATCCAAATCTAATGATAAATAGAAGTATATTAAATACAGTAAACATCTTTTCATCCCAACTAGCATGGCTTGATACATACAGAGACGATATAGCTTCACATTAAAGAAAACTGATGACACCAGTTGCTAGGAGCACAGGAGGGGTCACCTGTATTAAACAAGGAACAGGGGGATGTGAGCTAGGTCCAGGAGCCCGAGTTAACAGGATGTAAACGTTCATCGGGGACTGGTCCAATAAACAGGCGCTGGACTTAATAAGGAACTGGGATTGGAATGTGCTTATAAAGACAGAATAGGCAGTGAAGGTGTGAGAGTAGCTGACCTCTTCACGGGCTGGTCTTGTGGACCTGAGTCAAACCTGGAAATAACAAAGAAGATCTTTAGGATGATTTGACACAAGGATGGCTAGCTCAGTAACTCAAATGGAGATGCTGAACTTTGCACACAAGTTCCAAACACTGAAAATAAAAAATAATCAAATATATTCTTGGGTAACTTGAAGCCATAATTATAAACACAAGATATTCTGCAGACGGTGAAAATGCTGGAGGAACTCAGCAGGTCAGGCAGCAACAGTCGATGTTTCAGGCTGACACCCTTCATCAGGACTGAAAAGGAAAGAGGAAGAAGCCAGAATAACAAGGTTGGGGGAGGCAAGGAGTACAAGGTGATGGGTGAAGCTAGATGGAGGTGTCGGAAGCGGGGGTGATAGATGGAAAAGGCAATGAACCAAAGAAAGAATCAAAGGAGAGTGAAGCTTGGAGAAAAAAGGAAAGAGGAGGGGCACAGGAGAAAGAAATAAACAGGTGAGAAGAGGAAAGAGGGGACTCAGAGTGGGGAATGGAAGAAGAGGGGAGGAAGAGGAATTAGAGAAATCTATATTCCAATGGAATCGGTGTTGCTCCTCCAGTCTAAGGGTGGCCTCATCATGCCAGTACAGGTATTGGAACTTAGATGATTGGCTATAATTCTATTTTTAAATTACATCACTATTAGCAAGGATGAATGTCAGTGTGTATTTCTAGCCTGTAAATAGTTCAATATTATCCCTCTCTCTATGGTTTGAGATTCAAAGGAATTTAATGTTTCAGTTATGAAAACTTTACAAAAGTAGATGAACAGGAAAACACTGCTATCAGTATTAGCAAACGATCTATCCCAGCTTTTTTGTTTTATATAGGACCATAAGACATTTTATAACATATTAAATAAACTAACTTCATTTAGTGAAATTATTTCCTAAATAATTGTAAAGAACATTTACATTATGTTTTCTTCTTTTGAATTTTAGATCCTCTAATCAATCATATGGAAATGGTGACTGAGATTGTGGTCCCGACCGTGTGCACCCTCTGTGTACTCCTGAGTGCTCTTTTACTGATGTTCTTACTTCGGAGACAATGAGAAACCTAGACTGCTATTACAGTATATGATGCTACATATGCAAGAAAAAAAAAGGCTTGTTAATGGTTTGTTTCTTCAGAAAGTTGGTTGAAATAAGAACATTTTAATAAAAATTGGATTTGGTATTTTGTCAGCATCATCTTAAAAAATATTGGTTTTTTTTCCAGTGAATGAATATTAAATCTTGGAATAATAAAATTATTTTACTAACAAAACCATCATCCAAACCTCCAATTCATATTCCATGACTGAGGTGAAGGAATTCACAACATGGTAAAGGATTTCAGCAGTTCCTTCCCTAAAGAACACGGTGTACAATCCAAAGTTAACAACGGTTAACTACTGACACAAGATAATAACTACCACCACCAAATGCAATACGTATAGTGACAATGATATTATTTCATGCCAAAGTCAATACAGGTCATGCTGAATCAATCAGCCAAGCTTTCAATGTGTCATGTTTAAGCCCATAACAACATGGTCCAAAAAATACTGGGTCAGTCAGTTAAACACATATTGGTGAATTAATAATAACGGATAGACATGTGCCTAGTTCATATTATATACTCAATGACATATTTTTGTCTTCAAAAATATTTTCAAATTAATCTATTACATGTTTGGCCGATAAACGTGATAGTGGTCAGGGGATTTGTTCAAATAAAATTACCTTTGAAAGGCTCAAATCTTCGGGCAATAATTACTAACTTGTAAAATAGGTATCAAAAGCAATTTGAAGCTAATTTCAAGTCCATTATATGAAATTAAAACCTCAGCCAGGTACAGGAGATCATATGATGTATTTGTGGCATGCCAATTCTTCATTTTTCTGAAATAAAATTTAGATCGCCCTTTCAGTAATTGTGGTATAATTTAGTAAACCGTTCCAACAGTAGATCATCAAACTGAACTATTAGCAACATATATAAAGTGCTGGAGGAACTCAGTGGGTCAGGCAGCATCTATGGAGGGAAATGAAGTCAACATTTTGGTCCAACACCCTTCATCAGGACTGGGAAAAAAACGGCAGTAGCCAGAATGAAAGGGTAGAGGGAGGGGGGAGGAGCACAAGCTGGCAGGTAACAGATGAATCCAGATGAGAGGGGATGGTAGGAAGATGGGAAGAGAATAACGTAACAAGTTAAGAGGTGATAGGTGGAAGAAGCAAAGGGCTGAAGAAGGAATCTGACAGAAGAGGACAGTCAACCATAGAATAAGGGGAAAGAAGAAGTGAACTAGAGGGAGGAAGATGTAAGTAATGGACCGGTCTTAAGGCTGGAGGAGGGAAAGGTTACTGCAAGTTAAAGGAATCAATATTGCTGCCATCCATTTGGAAGTCCCAAGATGGAAGAGAGGTATTGCTCGTCCAATCAGCATCTGGCCTCAATGTGGCAACTTAGGAGGCTCTGGATAGATATGTCGGTGTAGGAATGTGAAGTGGAATTCAACTGGCTGGCCACCAGGATATCCTGGCTGTTACAGCAGATGATTAATGGTGATGAGAGATCTTGTTAGAGATGGCAGAAGTTGCCGAGAGTAATGTGTTGGATGTAGAAGTTCATAGTATGGTAGGTAAGAACAAGTAGAAAACACTATCCCTGTTATGTCAGGAGGGATGGAGTGAGGGCACGTGTGGGAAATGGAGGAGATGCAGGTGAGGGCTGTATGTATCGCAATGAAGGGGAAACCTAATCTTCTGGGAAAAAAAGAGCTGATCTTGAATGTCCTGGAATGAAAAATCTCATCATGAGAAGAGATGTGGTGGACAGAGGAGAGCTGAGAGAAGGAAATGGCATCCTTGCCTGTGGCAGGGTGGGAAGAACCATAATCAAGGTTACCGTAGGAGTCAGTGGGTTTGTAAAAGGTGTTAGTAGATATTCTGCCTCCATCTTCAGAGGTCAAGAAAGGGGAGAGAGGTGTCAGAGATAGACCAAGTGAATTTGAGGACTGGGTGGAAGCTGGTGATGAAGTTGATGAAATTGACAAGCTTGGCATGTATGTACATAGCAGCACCAATGCAGTCATCAATGTAATGGAGAAAGTTAGGGAGCGTTAGCAATGTAGTTTGGAACATGGTTTGCTCCACAAAGCCGACAAAAAAGCAGGCATAGCTGGGGCCTATGGCTATACCTTTGATCTGGAGAAATGGGAAGAGCCGAAAGAGAAGTTAAGGGTGAGTAGATCTACCAGAGAGGAAGGTAGAGGCAGAGGGTCTGTAACCAAGAAAGAAGCCTCCCTAATGGTGGATGGAATTGTACAGGTACTAGGTGTCAATGGTTAAATGAGGTGGTTAAAAGTTGTGTTTTGTTCTCCACAAATGCTGTCAGCTGAGTATCTCAGCATTCAATTGTTTTTATTTCGAAATTATTTTGCTTTTCAGGCCAAGTGTTTTGAACTGGTTACTAAGCAATACTAAAGAAAGTCTTGAGATTTCTAATGTTGAACCTGTAATCAATGCCTGTAGTGGGCTGGCTAATTCCTCTTGATCAGTAAAAGAAAGTTATTAAGCATTCAAAGTATGGAAAATATATCCTTTTGATAGATTTACCTTTTTCCTGCAATGATTTACATGGAATGTGCTTGACTACACCTAATCACTGTGTTGTAGTAAAATGTCTCCTCGTAATCACCATTCAGTGATATATCGTCAATTGGCAGATCTTTAAAAAATAATAAAATTAGTCATGTAATTTTCCATTTAAAACTGTGCAGTGTTTCAGATTTGAGAAGAATCAGGTTAAGCTGTGATATAATAAACCATAATGCAACAGTGCAGAAATCAGCTGTAAACATTCGTCATCATTATGTGCCGCGCTGTATGACATTCGCGATCTTGGTCTCTGTGACGATGACTGTTCTTGGCAAATTTTTCCGCAGAAGTGGTTGCCATTGTCTCCTGGGCAGTGTCTTTACAAGTCGGGTGACCCGGCCATTGTCAATACTCTTCAGAGACTGTCTGCCCAGCATCAGTAGTCACATAACCAAGACGTGATATGCACTAACTACTCCGATGGCTTCATGTGGCCCCAATTCGGAGGGGGGTGGGGTTAAGCAGGTGCTACACTTTGCCCAATAGTTAGCTGCAGGCTAGCGGAGGGGAGGAGTGCCTTACACCTCCTTTGGTAGGGACATACCTCCATCCCACCACCCATTCACACAAGTAATAAGATATATTTGGATTATATAGCACATTTGAAAAAGTAACATTAACGGCTCTCAAGGAGTAACTACCCACTTATGGTGTAATCAAATTCAAGACCAAAACACAGGCCACAGCAATAAATATTCTAGAATGTATAGCTATTTAAACAAAATTCAGTCAAGATACCCATAGCTTCCTAAAAATATTACCGTGTAAAAACATAAATCAAGTTTAGTTGATTCCTGCCAGGGAAGCATTTTAAGTGTTAAGGAATGAGGACAGTTGTATGGAACTCAGATACAGATACAGACAGAAGGTTAATTGACTTATTCTGGTTGCTGAGCTAATAACATATGGAATAATTATCTTATTCAATATGGTCAAACAGGCCTGTATCCCAAAAACTAAAAGGCACAATTGGCATACTTTGTTTCAATACCAAAGAACACGAAAACACAAAAGAAAATACCTGGGTTAGTAAATGTCATATGGTCCACTGGTGGCCTGGTATTCAACTGCCAAATTGTCTTTAATTCTTTCTGCCCGTGGCCACTGATGATCTCCATTCTCCACATGATGGGATGTTCACTGCAATGCAAGAAGCCAGAATTACTGGGACATCACTTACAAATATGAAGAGCACTCTGAGTTTTATTGCTATTTGCTCCAAGTCGCATGTTCTAATCAGTCTTTGATTGGTACTTGATCACTGAGTAACAAGCATGCTCAAGGCACTTCAGACTGCAGACACAAATTTTAAAACATCTGATATCTGAGTTCACCAGTGTGCACAATTTCCTTCAATTGATCCAAAATACCTGGACTTAAGGCATAAAACATTATCAAGGCACACTCAAATTTGGAGGAAATTATTAAATGTTAATGTGCAAGTTATATTCCAAATATCTACCTGGGTATTTTTAATCAAATAAATTGCTTCTGCATCAACACCTTGGGATTATTATTTTGAAGCTTACTTCTCAAAGAAAGCGTTGATGGCCATGGGTCTGATTGGCAACTGGAAAACATGATGTTCATCCAGTGGATTATCCTTGTAGTACTTAGAGCAGGACCTGTCGTGAGACAAATCAAGGAGATGCAGTATCATTTTTTTAAGTAACCAAGGAAAATACCTCTGCAATAATAATCTCAATAGTACACTTTAAAACTTTAACACACATGATTGATTTGTACTCACAATCAGTACCACTAACCTTACCGCATTATAAACCAAACACAACCCTTTGCAAGTCCTTCAGCCCACTGTTTCCATTTTTCTGTCGAAACAATTCAAAACTAATGTTACCATCTTTTCTCTTTCACTATCTTACCTTCTCCCCTTGCATCAAATACCACTTCACTGTTAATTTTCTAAATTTCTACGTAATAAGGGACATACAACAGAACAGGTCCTTCGGTCCACAATTAAATAGTCAGCTAAACTGCCTACACAATGTCCATCTCCCTCCATTCTCTGCATATTCATGTGCCTATCTAAGAGCCTCTTGAATGCCTCAATTATTTTTTGCCTCTACCACCTACCCCTGGCCGCGAATTCCGGGCACCCATCACTCTCTATGTAAAAATAAACAACTGCCCTAAAACATCCCAGAATCAGATTTATTGTCACCTGCCTGTGCCGTGAAATTTGTTAACTTCATAGCAGCAGTACAATGTAATACGTGATAATATAGGGGAAAAAAAAGTAAATTAATTACATTAAGCATATGTATATTAAACAGTTAAGATTAAAAATAATGCAAAACAAAAATAATATAAAAAAGTGAGGTAGTGTTCATGGATTCAATGTCCATTTAGTAATCAGATGGCAGAGGGGAAGAAGCTGTTCCTGAATCGCTAAGTGTGTGCCTTCAGGATCCTGTACCTCCTTCCTGATGGTAACAATGAGAAGAGGACATGTCCTGGGTGATGAGGGTCCTTAATAATGGACGACGTACTTTAAGGTACCGCTCCTTGAAGATGACTTGGATACTACAGAGGCTAGTAGCCAAGATGGAGCTGACTAATTTTACAACTTTCTGTAGCTTCTTTCAGTCCTGTGCAATTGCATCCTGCCATCCCACCCCCCCACCATGCAGCCTGCAAGAATGCTCTCCATAGTACATCTATAGAAGTCTGTGTGTTTTAGGTGTGTTACGAATGTGCCGCAACTCTGAGGGGCTGAAGGGTACAAAGTCGCCCCCTCGCTATTAATTCGGGTCTAGGACCCAGGAAATGAGAGAGAGACACGCAGAATCCACAAGGTTTGGAATGTGTCCTAGCCTCAGCGAAAACGGAACCATTGATAACGGCCATTGTCTCTTGGAGACGGAATTGTGTATTGAGTACTGTACTATTCATTGAAGCCCCTCAGGGGACGACCAGAGTGGGCTGGTTGAGGGATTGCATCATCCCAACCTGATTGACATCTGAGACCCCGTGAGTAAGGATAAAAGAGGGTCTGGGGAACACCCCCTTTAGATGCACCAGGAGAAACGCTGGAAATTCAGTGACAGAGTTTTATAGCGAACGCCGGTGAGGGCTTGTGTGCGTCCTCCCTTGCCAGGGTAGCGGGCTCAACACGGAAGAACGGCTTAGCTAAAGGAGAGGCCACAAGTGAACGGCCACACCAACGAGACTCCGACGGATCGAAATCATAAAAGGAAAGCTGGCAAGTTTTTCTCCCAAAACTCTCTCTCTCTCCAACCATTGCAAACCCAGCGGTCCCCAAAGGCTGCAGCCTGCATGAACTGAGTGAACTTTATATTTCCATCGGACAATACATTATCCCTTAGACAACGATAGAGCTTATTTCTTATTGATTATTATTATACCCGCACTTTTAGATTTAGTATTGATGACGTATATTATCTGTATATTTGAATTGATATTATTTTTGTGTAATTTTACTAATAAATACTGTTAAAAATAGTATCATCAGACTTCAACGGACCTCTTTATCTTTGCTGGTAAGTGACCCAGTTATGGGGTTCGTAACAGGTGATAAACCCAATCTCTTCAAACTCCAAATGAAATATAGCCGCTGTCTTGCCTTCTTGATCTTGATCTTGACACCCAGGAACTTGAAATTGCTCTCTCTCCACTTCTGATCCTTCTATGAGGATTGGTTTGTGGTCCCTCGTCTTACCCTTTCTGAGATCCACAACCAGCTCTTTCATCTTTCTGGTGTTAAGTGCCAGGTTGTTGCTGTGACACCACTCAACTAGGTGGTATATCTCGCTCCTGTATGCCTTCTCATCTCTGTCTGAGATTCTACCAATAATGATTGTGTCATCAGCAAATTTATAGATGACATTTGAGTTACACCTAGCCACACAGTCATGTGTACAGAGAGAGTAGAGCAGTGGGCTAAGCACACACCCCTGAAGAGCACCAGTGTTGACCGTCAGTGAGATTGTGGTCTTGCAGTTAGGAAATCAAGGATCCAATTGCAGAGAGGAGTACAGAAACCCAGGTTCTGTAGCTCATCAATCAGGACTGTGGGAATTATAGTGTTAAGCACTGAGCTATAGTCAACGAACAGCATCCTAACATAGGTAATTTGTATTGTCCAGGTGATCTCAGGCCGTATGAAGAGCCATTGACATTGTGTCTGCCATAGACCTATTGTGGCGATAGGCAAATTGCAGTAGGTCTAGGTCCTTGCTGAGGCAGGAGTTGATTCTAGCCACAACTACCCTCTCAAAGTATTTCATCACCGTAGATGTGAGTGCTACTGAATGATAGCCATTAAGGCAGCTCACACTACTCTTCTTGGGCACTGGGATAATTGTCGCTTTTTTGAAGCAGGTGGGAATTTCCAACCATAGCAATGAGAGGTTGAAAATGTCCTTGAATACATCCGTCAGTTGGTTGGCACAAGTTTTCAGAGCCGTATCAGGTACTTCATCAGGGCCTACAGCCTTATGAGGGTTTACCCTCCTGAAAAACAGCCTGACATCAGCCTCTGAGACAGAGATCACAGGGTTACTGGGTGTAGCTGTTGTTATATTCTGCCTATCAAAGCAGGCATAGAAGGTGTTAGGCTCATCTGGTAGTGAAGCATCACTTCCATTCATGCTATTGGGTTTCACTTTGTAGGAAAGTAATGTTCTGCAAATCCTGCCAGAGCTGATGTGCATCCAGTGTCACCTCCAACCTCACTCAGAATTGTTTGTTCACTCTTGAAATAGTCCTCTGCAAGTTATAACTGTTTTTCTTATACTTAACCCCTCACCTTAAAGATATGCCCTCTGAAATCAGCCATTTCAACCTTGGTAAAAGATTCTGGCTGTCTACTCTATCTGCGCCTGTCATGATCTTACAAACTTCTATCAGGTCTCTCCCCAGCCTCCCCCTCTCTAGAGAAAAACAACCCAAGTTTGTCCAATCTTTCCTTATAGCACTAGCCCTCTACTCCAGGCAACATCCTCTGCACTCTTTCCAAAGCCTAGACATCCTTCCTATAGTGGGGCAACCAGAACTGAGTGTAATACTCTAGGTGCAGTCAAATTAGAGTTTTATAAAGCTGCAACTTCTCTACTCTTGAAATCAGTATCTTGACCAATAAAGGCAAACATGCCATATGTCTTCATTACATCTTAACAGCTTGTGTACCACATTTAGGGAGCTATGAACTTTGACCCCAAGATCCCTCTGCTCATCAACACTGTTAAGGGTTTTGTCATTAAAAGTGTACTGCTTCTTTACATTTGACCTACCGAAGTGCAACACTTCACATCTGCCATTTCCCGCTCATATCTGCAATAGATCTATATCATGCTGTGTTTTTGCTAGTCATCTACACTATTCATATCACCACAATTTTTATATCATCTGTAAACTCAATAATCCACTCATCTATGTTTTCATCCAGGTTACATATTATATCACAAGCAGCAGAGGTCCCAGTGTTAATCCCTGCGAAACAAGACTAGTCAAAGACCTCCAGCCAGAATAAGTCCCACTAACCAATACTATCTTCTATTGGCAAGTCAATTCTGAATCCAAATGGCTGTGCATCTTAATATTGTCAATCATTCAAGCAGGAAGAAGAGAACACAGAGCGCAATATCATTATAAGCCATTGTTTAGTTAAAAAAACAGTAGCAACACACACAAAATGCTGGAGGAACTCAGCAGGTCAGGCTGCACCTATGGAGATGAATAAACAGTCAATATTTTGGGCCAAGACCCTTCATCAGGACTGGAAAGAGGAGCAGTAGCCAGAATAAGAAAGTGGGACAAAGGTGAAGGAGTACAAGCTGGCAGGTGAGTGGGAGGGAGGATGAAGTGAGAAGCCAGGAGATGATAGGTGGAAAAAGTAAAGGGCCGAAGGAGGAAACTGATAGGAGAGGACAGTGGACCATGGGAGAAAGGGAAGGAGGAGGGACACCAGAGGGAGGTAATGGGTAGGTGAGGAGAAGGGGGTAAAAGGAGAGCCAGAAAGGACAATAGAAAAAGAGTGGAAAGGCGGGGAGGGGAAAAATGACCAGGTTGGAGACATCAGTATTCATGCCATCAGGTTGGAGGTTACCCAGGCAGAATATGAGGTGTTGCTTCTTCAACCCGAGAACGGCTTCATCTAAAAATGTAGTATTGTACAAAGAGATTTCTAAAGGAATAGATATCTACAAGTAAAGGAGACATTTCCCTGCAAGTCTGCAAGACTATGATTTACATCGAATATTTGAATTAACTAAGTGCTCACTGTGTCAATGCAAAGAGATTTTCGTGGCTCAAGGTGAGGAAAGCATTGCAGCTCACTACCAGCTCGAGCATGTGATGGAGTTTTTGGAGACGGAGAATCTGGTCTTCAAAATTTACAGTGGAATTTATAAAGTAATCCTGCAAGACAGCATCGAAATGTCAATAAAGGCTAAAATAGATAAGAAAAAAATTAGTTCAGTCACAATTTATAAATATTATTCATTGCCCTTACCAAGTAATTCAAAGTGGTGAGTTCTTGACCTAGAAGAAAATAATTTTTCTATAATTATTTCAATTAAAAATCACACACATACAGAATTGAACTCAAGAGGTTCTGCAGATGCTGGAAATCCAGAATAACACACTCAAAATGTTGGAAGCAGTCAGCAGATCAGGCAGCGTCTATGGAGTTGATAAACAGTCAAAGTTTCAGGCCAAGACGAGGTCCCAATAAGGTCCTGATGAAGGGTCTCAGCACGCAACGTTAACTGTTTATTCCTCTCCATAGATGCTGCCTGACTGAGCTCCTCCAGCATTTTGTTTGTGTTACACAGTATTAAACTTACTTTTTATAGACACAAGAGACTGCAGACTCAGAAATCAGATGGAGGAACTCAGCAGTTTAATCAACCTCTCAAGTCCTGATGCAGTCTCGAACCAAAATTCCTTTCCTCCCACAGATGCTGTTTGACCCTCTGAGTTCCTCCAACAGGTCGTTGGTTCCTTACCTTTTTTGAAGTAAGAGACAAGTGAGGGCTTTCATTCACCCATGTGTTTCCCTTTTCCTTCACCTTTCCTTTCCAGCCTTGCCCCTCTCCACCCTTTGCTGAAACTTTAATGTGGCCTGTTAAATTAGCAGCAAAGAGGAATATAAATACATCCTACTGTCATTACAAAGTACCTTTTACTCCAATACCTCACACCATTTCACTAACACAGCATTGTCCTGCACCTGCCTTCTGCATTACCAGGGAAGGTGTGAGGGACAAAGGGTTTGTATTGGTATTTCCAACCCAATGAAGCATTTTTCAGATTAATAAGTATTGAGGAATACCTACCAATAAAATAGTTAATGTAATCCCTCCGCAATTTGTCCAGACCTATCTCCAAAAGCATTCGGATAGCAGTTAATCCATTAACAGAGACAGTGGGCATAGCACTTCGGTAAGACTGCTGGATTAATTTGCTGAGAGAACTGTTGCTACCCTGATGAATCTGAAAAGTGACCAGAAATTGTTCAGGGTTTAGTTATAATAAGCATTACGGTAAGTTACACAAAGCCCCAACACTTCTGAAAACAATTTGAGAACTGATTCTCACAAAATTCTGGTGGAACGCAGCAGGCCAGGCAGCATCTATAGGGAGAAGTGCTGTCAACGTTTCGGGCCGAGACCCTTTGTCAGGACTAACTGAAAGGAAAGATAGTAAGAGATTTGAAAGTAGGAGGGGGAGGGGAAAATGCGAAATGATAGGAGAAGACCGGAGGGGGTGGAGTGAAGCTGAGAGCCAGAAAGGTGATTGGCGAAAGGGATACAGAGCTAGAGAAGGGAAAGGATCATGGGACGGGAGGCCTAGGGAGAAAGAAAGGGGGAGGGGAGCACCAGAGGGAGATGGAGAACAAGCAGAGTGATGGGCAGAGAGAGAAAGAAAAAAAAGGGAGGGGGGAAGAAAACCAAAACAGACAAAAAAAGAACTAAATATATCAAGGATAGAGTAAGAAGTGGAGGAGGGGCATTAACGGAAGTTAGAGAAGTCACTGTTCATGCCATCAGGTTGGAGGCTATCCAGCCGGTATATAAGGTGTTGTTCCTCCAACCTGAGTGTGACTTCATCTTGACAGTAGAGGAGGCCATGGATAGACATATCAGAATGGGAATGGGACATGGAATTAAAATGTGTGGCCACTGGGAGATCCTGCTTTCTCTGGCGGACAGAGTATAGGTGTTCAGCGAAACGGTCTCCCAGTCTGCGTCGGGTCTCACCAATATATAAAAGGCCACACCGGGAGCACCGGACGCAGTATACCACACCAGCCAACTCACAGGTGAAGTGTCGCCTCACCTGGAAGGACTGTCTGGGGCCCTGAATGGTGGTGAGGGAGGAAGTGTAAGGGCAGGTGTAGCACTTGTTCCGTTTACAAGGATAAGTGCCAGGAGGGAGATCGGTGGGAAGGGATGGGGGGGGATGAATGGACAAGGGAGTCGCGTAGGGAGCGATCCCTGCGGAAAGCAGAAAGGGGGAGGGAGGGAAAGATGCGCTTGGTAGTGGGATCCTGTTGGAGGTGGCGGAAGTTACGGAGAATTATACGTTGGATCCTTCTCTAGCGTCCCATGATCCTTTCCCTTCTCCAGTTCTGTATCCCTTTTGCCAATCACCTTTCTGGCTCTCAGCTTCACCCCACCCTCTCCGGTCTTCTCTTATCATTTCGCATTTTCCCCTCCCCCTCCTACTTTCAAATCTCTTACTATCTTTCCTTTCAGTTAGTCCTGACAAAGGGTCTCGGCCCGAAACATCGACAGCACTTCTCCCTATAGATGCTGCCTGGCCTGCTGCGTTCCACCAGCATTTTGTATGTGTTGCTTGAATTTCCAACATCTGCAGATTTCCTCGTGTTTGAGAACTGATTCTTTCTTGGTAGATGCACTTCTGAAATATCCATGTAAGTACAATTCAGATGGTTAGTCTATGAGGAATGCGGAATAACAGCAGTACAGTTATCTGCCAGTGACACCCATGATACAAGTACTCTGAAAGCAGTACCAATGACAAATCATGTGATGTCTACAGGACCATATTACTGAGGCATATAAACATCCACAGTCTAATTTTCCAGCATTAATCAGCAAACAATTAGCTAAAAATACATATAAAATTTTAACATCCTCTATAGCAGAGGTTTCCAACCTTTTTTATGCCATGGACCCCTACCATTAACCGAGAGGTCAGTAGATCCCAGGTTGGAGACCCCTGCTCTATAGAGTATCTACCCAACCTCTTAAATGATAAAAACAATAGTTTTCTTACATCTATTTTTAATTTAACATTTAAACAACATTAAAATATGAGTTTACATCATACCCATGGTTGAATATCCTTGCTTTGTAAGTGCCTGATAACTAGTGTTAAGCAATCTACCACATCTTGGTATGAAGAAACAGCTAAAAAACAAACGGGAAAAAAACAATGAGTAGAACTCTGCACAAGTAATGCCAGGCTAGCAAGAGGAGGAAAAAGCATAGTCAGAGTTCCAATGTCACGGTCCAATTTAAGGCACCCAAATCAAAGCTTTCATGATAACTATAGCATACTCTCTTCTTTTGCTCTCCACAGATGCTGTCTGACTTGTTTAGTATTTCCAAAATTCTGTTTTTTTTAAGGATAATACTGCTTTACCACATGGTATATTTTCATTTAATCCATCAATATTTACTGCCTTCTGCAGTCTTTACAGCTCTACCAATTATTAACTAAAAATTCAACTTTAAAAAAATTAAAATCGAGAGCTTAAGTATCACATTACTTCACATGTTTGTTGTGCCTTTTTCTTGGGAGTGGGACTGGGACAGAGTGAATCTACAAGGAACACTTACTCTATTCTCTGACATCCAATATCAACGGTGGGGTAGTCCACGGGTATACCTACTTTTCCTCATTCTAGTCCAGAGCTGCTCTGCAAAATCAAGATCTCCACGTTCAGGTACAAATGATGAATGGATGGTTGATTCTACAGCTGCTTCATCACTTTTCAATTTCTGATTAAAAAAAAACAAACAAAAATTTGATTAAAAGAAAGTCCTGATCAAAAATTTAATAATTTAATTTTCTTAAATGAGGTTAAACTGTATTCCAATCTAACCAAAGTGCTGCTATTTTAGAATAACAATTAATGTTGCAAAGAATTATACACAAAGGAAGCAGCCATGTAGCCTAAAATGTCACACTAATCTTCTCTGCAAACTGAAATTCCAAGCACATTTGAAATAATTTGCAAATGAACTAGCATCTACAGAATCAAAATTATATAGTAACCAAGTTATTCTTTGTATAACAAATTCCTTCTAAATTGATTTTAAGTGATTCTATTCAACTTTTACAAAATCAATTAAATTTAATAAATTATTAAATTCTGTTAACCCATTTATATCTTAGACTTTAAAACCAGAACAAATTTAAAAAAGGAGGTTAAATTAAACATTCTATTTCTTCCGTTTCAAAACATCCACAAACCATTCTCTGGTATGAATAACCCTCCCTTTACAGAGGACAGATAGAAGAACATGCTGATACCAATTGAAACAGCAACTTTTTAAAAGGTTTTAGCCACTTGAGGCGTAATTATTTCAGAAATATAGAACAGCAGTATCCATTGAGTAAAATAAATCAGAGTAGACTGGGTTATGGAGAACTTGTTGAGATACCATTTCTAAGAGGTCACTCCACAATGAAGTAGATACTTAATTAATGGGCTGCCACAAGGATCCTTAGCAATGTCAAAGTTGCCACGCAGGTTGACAGGGTGGTTAAGCGTATGCTGTTTTGGTCTTTATTAGTCAAGGGATCGAGTTCAAGAGTAGCAAGAGTAGCAAGGTAATGATGCAGCTCCGTAAAACTCTGGTCAGCCCATACTTGGAATATTGTGTTCAGTTTTGGTCATCTCATTATAGTATGGATGTGGAAGCTTTAGAGGGTCCAGAGGTTCACCAAGATGCTGCCTGGATTAGAGAGCGTGTCTTATGAGGATAGGTTGAGTAAGCTAGGGCTTTTCTCTCTGGAGTGAAGGAGGAGTCGAGGTGACTTAATAAGAGGTATAGTGGACAGCCAGCACCTTTTTCCCCCTGGAGACAATGGCTATTATGAGAGGGCATAATTTTAATGAGATTGGAAGAAAATTTAAGGGGGATGTCAAAGGTAGTTATTTAAAATTTAACAGAGGGTGGTAGTCGTGTGAAATGTACTGCCAGTGGTGGTAGGATATACCAAGGACCATAGATAACAGGATATGCATGGTTAGGACTAGTAAGTTGCGAGCCAGAAGCATTGTGACACTTGTTGATTGCCCCCAGCATATTGCAAACGATAACACAAATGATGCATTTCACTCTATGTTTTGATGTACATATGACAAATAAATCTATTTTTTCTTTGAATATTGTGTAGTCTTCAGTGAAAATCCCCACTTCTAGATTTCTGATGGAAGGAAGGTCATTGCAGAAGCCACTGAATATGGTTGGGCCTTAGACACTACCCTGAGAAACTCCTGTGATGATGTCTTTGGCCTGTGTCAATAGATTTTCAATGTTTCATTGTGCAAGGTATGACTCCAGTGATGTCCTATCTCTTCTTGGTGACCGTTTGGCTTTGCCAGGGCTCCTTATACCACACTCAGTCAAATCTGCCTTGATGTCAAGAGCAGTCACCTTGACTTGGCTTCTAGAATTAAGCCTGTTGCTCCATGCTTGAGATGAGAACTGAGGCTAAGTGGTCCTGGCAAAACCTAAACGGACAAATCCAGTTTTAAGGTTTTACAAATTAAGAATAAAACTGCATCAAGAAGCAAGTTTATTTGCATATACATTTATATGTATTAGGAATTTGCTGTGGTGTGCCGGCACAACGTGCAACTAAAAAACAACATTCAACAATTATAAAGAATAAAGAATTATATAAAAATAAGTTAAGGATTGAAGTACGAATATGAAATTAATGTGCTTAAATACATAAATACCAACATGTATTTACAACGTATTCACACCAGAGTCAAAAAGTTAAAATGGAGAGTTTAACTGGCTCCATAAAACAGTTGTATATAACTTTTATTTTCAGTTAAATTTATAAAGCGAGCAGACCCAATGAAAATTAAGCTAACAGGACCCATTGGGTATAAGACAAGGGAAGACATACTTGTCCTTGAATAACTATACCAGGCTTGCAGGCTTGAGACACCGTAATTCAACATGGGAACATGATCAAAGATAAAGAGACAGCAGCCAGGGCTATTGCCATGGTAATCTAGTGGCCTCATCTACCCAAGTTATGTCACCAACAAACTCATCAAGGGTAGGGAGATCAGATGAACACAAGCCTTCTCAAGAATGATACTCCACACTAAATATGGAAGACTTACGAAAGTCCATTTTTATCTTACAACTAATTAGGTTTGGGTTGTGTAGCTACAACAGCGTCAAAATGGCTAATAAAACATACTAGAGAGACCCTCATTACCATAGGAATGTACAAGATTAACCGGCTTCTATGTTGCTGTACTTAGACCAAGACTTACAGTAGTTCCCATAGTAACAGAGATATCTGTAAAAGACTCTCCAAGGATGTTGCCATAGCAATTGGGGAAATGTTTAGAACAGTGACAAGGCTTACTCATGAGGCCACCAAAATAATCAGTTGAGCAGATTAAACAGAGTTAATGATGTCAGAAGAGACTGATCACACAGTCAAAGCACTACAGCACAGAAACAGGCCCTTCGGTCCATCTAATCTGTACTGATCTGTTTATTTTACCTGGTCATATTGATTCGCATCTGGACCATAGCCCTCTATACCCCTCCTATCCATGTACATCCAAATTTCTCTTAAAAGCTCAAATCGGGTGTAGGCCAAACTGAGGCGGCGGGGTCTAGGCCCCACAGCGTATCAAAGCGCCTGGATGTCGATTTAAGTGCCGGGCTGAATCAGAAAGGACAGAGTGAGGGACGGGCTGGTTCGGTTTGCTGCACCGCTCTGTACTGAACTAAGGGTCTGTGGACAGGATGCCTCTGTAGACTTCAGCTCAGAACACTACATTGTTTGCATGATCTGTTTCTTTTCGTCTGCACGTGTTTGATGGTCTTCTTTTTATATAATGTGTTTTTTTGGGGGTTTCTTTGTTTTGTGGCGGCTTGCCAAGGCTGTACAACGTATACATACTTTGATAATAAATGTACCTTGGATTTCTGCTGGCAGCTTGTTCCACACTCTCACTACCCTCTGTATACTTATACATCTGCACTTGACTGACCCAATGCCAATAAATGGTTTGGCATGGTAGCACAGCAGTTAGTAACAGCTTACAGCACCAGTGATTGGGGTTTAATTCCCGCCACTGTCTGTAAGGAGTTTGCATGTTCTCCCTTGATATGTGTTTCCTCCGAATGCTCTGGCTTCCTCCCATATTCCAGAGATAGGTGAGTTATTAAGTTGTGGGCATGCTATGTTGGTGCTGGAAGCATGGATGTTTCCCCAAATACATCCTCAGGCAGCGTTAGTCATTGATGCAAATGATGCACTTCACTTACGTTTCGATGTACTTACAACAAGTAAAGCCGATCTTTAACCTTTCCCTAACAATATATGTGCAGTAGATGAAAATGTTGTACCTCATTTTCAAATAATGCCTACTTTGTGAAATTGTACATCATGCCTGGTGAGGTGGACAAGCCCCATTTCCAAGGTTAATTGAAATAAATTCTGCTTGAGCTAAGAACAGACCTTGTGCAAATTACTTTGCTCCTGATGGCACTTTAATCCAAGATTCTTTTAAAAGTCAGGAACAAGGCACAAAAATTGTTGCTTCACAATTGTTTTATTAAGTGTTGATTTAACAGAAGAAAACTGAACAGACAGTGACAGGGAAAGCTACGAATAAAGAAGATGGCCCCTAGCATAATACAGCTATATTTTTACTATTGAGATAAACTTCCATTCAAATCTATCGATAAAAATAAACCAATTAGACAGTACTTATTCAATACTGCAGTACCCAAAACCAATTAAAAAACACTTAATTTGTTTAATGCAGAACAAAGCAGCTTCCAGAATTATACTTTATATAGCCAGTAGAGGCATATTAAACTGTTATGCATCTAAGACTACTTAAAGAACAAGCAGATAATTAATTGTTAAACTGCAAAAAAAACCAATTAAACAGTCTAATCTAAGAATTAAACAGTTAGATCCAACACTCCATAACAACAATCATTTTTGCTTGCCTGTAGATAAAATGGCAAATCACCTCTGTAGAAGAATTTGCCAAAAACAATCATGGTCAAAACGATTATCGCCCATGTCATATGACTTGGCATGTAATAATGATCATGATAGATTACACTCCTTTAAAACAGAAATTAATTTAATATTTAGAAAAAGTTGTATTTACAATACATATTCTTAGCAAAAGTCTTCACTTATCTAGATACCATACCTCTATGTCGGTTCTCTCTGGCTGATGTTGAGAGACTGTGATTTGGTTCTTTACATCTGTGTTAAACATGAAATAGAAAAAAGAAAAATTCCATACTAAGACAATGTAAAAGCTTGTTCTTGGCAGATGGCATCTTTCCTTGTTGTTAAACCAGGCAGCCACAGTAAGATTAAGACAGTTATTCAAGCACAGTAATATTTTATGATATGGAAAATGGGATATTTCTGAGTTAATTTCAGAATTAAGGTACAGTACTGTGCAAAAGTCTTAAGAGACAGGTGCAGACACACTCAGCCCCGAGACACCAGACAAGGTA
The DNA here is from genome assembly GCF_048418815.1 of Hemitrygon akajei. Classification (NCBI taxonomy): domain Eukaryota; kingdom Metazoa; phylum Chordata; class Chondrichthyes; order Myliobatiformes; family Dasyatidae; genus Hemitrygon; species Hemitrygon akajei. The sequence continues at coordinate 42,154,537 of NC_133153.1, forward strand.
ATTTGATTCCAAACAATTGGTTTATCGATCATTACAGAACATCACTCTGGTGTTTCCCACTCCCTCCCCTCTCCCTTCCCCTTTTCCCAACCATGACTCCCCTCTCCCTGTCCCCTTTCCACTCTCAGTCCACAATGGAGACCCATATCAGAATCACTCTCAAATGATGTGAAATTAGTTTTTGTTTTGTAGCAGTACAGTGCAATACATAAAATTAATACACTACTGTGCAAAAGTCTTTGCCGCCCTGGCTATATATATGTGCCTAAGACTTTTGCACAGTACTGTACATCTTCACTCTCTGGATCAAAACTCTAGTAGTTCTGATGGGAATGAAATTTCAGCCTACAGTGCCATTTACAAACATCACAAAGTTCATTCCTCATCACCAACACCACTGACTTGTTGATCAGAGAAGAGCAAGTTTTGTTTCCAATTGAATGGGAAGTTTACAATGTGACTGCATGCCACTTGAAACATAATATTTGCAGAGTAAACCTCCCATCAACTGCATTCATTCGTGTACGATTACTAAGGGTAAATTGCTGTTAACCTATCGAATTAACAATTTAGATATTCAATTATATATTCAAATCATCCAAAATAATCTACAAAACTAAATTTATTGTAACAGATATTGTTCAAATGTGAGAACTGTACCTTCGATTAACTCTTGCACAGCTTCAACTGCAGTTTTTTCCTCCAGAACCTCGGGCCACTCGGTTTCACCCGTTTTCAATCCTTCTGCTAAAACCTGTGGCAAAACACGTGGGAAACAAGGTCACCAAGTATTTGATATAATTGAATGCAATGCTTTCAAAGCAATATTTATCTTTTGCACTCTATCTTTTGAAGTCTAGTTTTTGCTAATCTGTGCGTACAATTTTCCCAATTTTTCCTTAGCTCATTTACCAGCTCCGTTGATTTATTCAAGTGGTGCGGCAGTGAGTATCTAGGCAAGGAAAGCCAAGCAAAAGTTGTGATGACATTGGAGAGGGTCCAGGGAGGCTTTAGAGAATGATCCTGGGAATGAAATGGTTAATATATGAAAGGTGTTTATGGCTCTGGGTCTGTATTCACTGAAGTTCCAGATCGAATGGACATGCAGAGCAGGTTTCCATTAGTGGGAGAGTATAGGATCAGAGGGCACAGCCTCAGAACTGAGGGACTTCCATTCAGAACAGAAGAAGAAGAATGTCGTTAACTCCTGGTGGAGTCATCGGGGTGCCGTCATGACAAGCTTTTTGCACCGATCTTTTTCAGTGATTGCTCATTATGTGGCGTTTCTGTAGCATTCTCCAGTTTTTTTTATATGAGGTTGAGTTGCTAGCTCAACGCTCAACCCAGCACAGATGGAAAGTGTGCAAGGGAGCCGGCTGGATTAAAAATCAGGACCATTTGATCCGGAGTCCAGTGCTGATGCCACTACGCCACCAGCTGGTGTAGAACGGAGATAAGGAGGAATTTCTTTGGCCAGACAGTGGTGAATCTGTGGAATTCATTGCCACAAACAGCTGTAGAGGCCAAGTCCTTGGGCATAATTAAAGCGGAGGTTGATCAGTTTTTGATTGGTATGGATGTCAAAGGTTTTGGGAAGAAGGCAAGACAATGGAGTTGAGAGGTAAAATAAATCAGCCTTGATGAAATGGCAGGGCAGACTCAATGGGTTGAATGGCCTAATTTGCTCAGAGGAAGAGCTGTGTAGGAGGTATAGGAGTAGAACTGACTATAGCCTACACCAAGCACATACACTTTCCTCACTAGACAATGATCAGAAATAGGAACAATGGCTGATTTTTTTTTTTTGCTTCACCCCCCCCCCCCCCCCCCCTTAGTTCTGGCAGCAGTTCCACAGGAAAATACAAGCCAGTTATGCTCTGGAACAGGATTTGAGGCAAAAGCATTACCTACTGTATCAATGATCTGAAGTAATTAGGCATGGGATAAGCAGGAACTTGTTCTTCTGTGTGCAATATACAGATGTATCACACTATAAACAGGAAGTAATTTCTTCTACCGTATTTTATCCACGTGAATGCATAAATCTCCCTCTTGAAGTACACAGAGCAACTGTGCTGCCAGATAATAACAACACAAACACAACCTAGGACTATGTTGCTGCTATACAGCATGAACATAGATTTCACCTTCCAGTGAGTTTTTTTCCCCTCTTCCCCCCACCCCCTCACCTCTTCTCCTCACTTGCGCAACGGTGACCCTCCTTCTTCCCTCTCTCCTGTGGTCTACTCTCCTTTCCTGACTGCTTATTCCCCTCCACTGACACTGTCTAACTTGCTGAATTCCTCCAGCATTTTGTGTGTTGCTACAGTCAGTCAGATTCAGACTGAGGATGGAGTCTCTGTGCCTCCAAATACCGTGCCATCACCCATCATTACAGAAGTAAGCTGACACTGAAAGCAAGTGGGCTACTCACACAATCAAATTACACATTTCTTTTTGAGGGGAGCAAAGTAATCAACAAACAGAAAAGTTCCAGCTTTATAACGTCAACTATTAATGAAATTTTGCTCTACTTTTTTGTACACTCAAACTAGGAATCTCAAATACTAATAAATAGCAAATATCACACTATTTCATAAGGTTAAAAAAGAGTAGAAGACACTGTAACCAAATTCAATGCCAATTTCAAACTCAACCCCCTCAACCCTGTTCAACAATGTCCCCTCAATGTGCAAGAAAATTATGTTTCTTCACCAAGTGAGAGTTTGCAACACTGTTCAATGCAACACTCCCAAGTAAATTTTTGAAAATGTTTGGCAAAACCAAAATTTCTGAACAGAGAAGGAACCCATGTACACCACTATTTTTGCACTACTAATCTATTTTATACTTTTTTGTAATTTATAGTATATTTTATGTATTGCACTGTACTGCTGCCACAAAATAAACTTCACAATATCTGTCAGTGATATTAAACCTGAACGGGATTCTGATTCTGCAATATATTCAGACAGCAATTTACTTGATCGTGGCAATTCAGAAATCGAAGTGAAAGAACACATGACTGCAACAGTTATGTGTAATACTTACAAGGAGAAATTCTAGCTCCTTATATATTTGAAAGACAGGACTTCTCGGATCTCCAGGCTCCACTTTGATATTCTAGATAAAACACAGGTGCAAGGAATGAGAAATCTTAACTGATGACAAAGTGGTTAATTTTAAAACTGAGAATATAATAACAACTCATTATGAAAGGCATGTGTTCCTGGAAACTAAATCAACATGGTAAAGCACGCATAAAGAATTAACAAAACACAGATTTGCAGCAAAAGAGAAAGGAGGCTCTAGGCTAGAGTTTGCAATGTTTGTTCCATTATATGAAGTTATGATATAAAAGTAAAATTTTAACAGGCAATCCCAATGGAAATCACAATCATCTTAAACTAAACTATAAACACGGGCAAATGATGGGCATCCTGCTCACTGTGCACAAGTTGAACCGAAGGGCCTGAATCAAGCTGTATTGCTCTACAACTTTTAACATCTCTAACCAGACATGACGAGACAAGTTTGGAAAAGCTGTGTGCACATTGTCCACTAAAAACCAGTGCTTCGCAGCAGTAGTCAGAGCAGGATTGAAGTTCATCACCATGGGTCAATGATTGCCTGATTGCTGAATACTTTGCACAACAACTGCGGCTGAGCCTGTTGCTGGGCTACCACAGGAGAGAACAACAAAAAGGCATAGAACTTCCCAAGTGAAAAATAAACTGTTCTGCTCACTCACCTTCCTACTCTTGTGCCATTTGTGATAACAGAATAATTTATAACATGCATTATAAATAAGCTTACCAAGGTGGCAACCGATGTGAGTGGGGGTACTTCTAGGATCTTAACCACAGTGTTCCAAGTTAAATCCACAATAATGCTACTCTGTGGCTCTGTGATGGTATTCTCCAATATGGAGGCACCAAACAAGTCATAGCGTGCATAGCCTTTGGTTGTTACCTGCATTAAGACAATAAAGTGTAAAGCTGGACACCGAAACATCAATATGTTGCAAAGAACACACATTTGTCTCAATCTCAGTAAATAATAGCTCATGAAATGCTCCTTAAGCACAGTCACTGCTGTTTAGCTGTTACTGCATAGAAATACAGTGGATTCCAGTTGATTGGGCAATCGACTAATCAGGGAGCCACTTATTTGGAACAACTCTTGTTAAAAAAATAATAATAAATCGAGAAAATAGGCAGGATTCCATTTGGGACATTATGCCACTTAATTGGGACAGAGACTGCAGCCAAACATTTTCTAACTATTGTCAGTCGTGTGGACGTTGCATGGCCATTAGACACTACACCATCACATGGATTTGTGTTCAAAAAGCAGGCGAATACCAAACAGTAAGAAAATGCACAACTGTTTTGTTTTCACTGCCATTTCAAATTTTCATGCTTGAGATGCCAGAAATGGCCAGGAATGAAAATGAAACAAATTTCATTACTTCAAGAAATTAGGAACAAAGAATTTGTTCTTCTTGAATGTTACAATGAAAATGAAGATTTGGAGGATACATTTCATTAAAAGCACTATATGAAGGCAGTCCATTATCTGCACTAGGTGTCTGCGCTGATTTTGTTCATTTACAGTTGAAAGAACACAGTAGTGTACAATAAATGAATTCCTTTGTCAATAACTATTAGGAACTAACATACAATTTTATAGTACTATAGTAGTATTGATAGTATTCTAATTTGTTCTGTATTTCATTTAAATACATAATTTGTTACTCAGTTAAACAGTAGTTTGTCTTTTTTTTAAAAAAACTTCTGAATTAATTCCATGGAACTTCGGCTTAATTGAAAGGAGGATGTGTCGCAATTAACTAGAATCCACTGTAGTGTAGTTTGAGTGAACATGCTGCACGTACATCAGCTGCTCAGTTTCCCATATTGCAACCCCCACTTCACTGCTAAAAGAGTATATATGAACATAGAGAACTTCAGTGCACCCAAAGTTTGTGCAATTTATTTGTCACTACAACATCCAGCTTTAAGCTTGAAAATACTGTAGTCTAAGATGAAATCTTCAGCAAAAATTAATAAATTAAATTAATAAAATGGCACTATGGTAGCATAGCAGTTAGCACAATACTATTGCAGTGCTCAGGGTGTCTAAGTTCAGAGTTCAATCCTGGTATCCTCTGGCAGGAGTCTCCCTACGTCCTCCCCGTAGAATGCATGGGGTTTCTCTGGGTGCTCCAGTTTCCTCCCACCGTCCAAGGACATCCCAGGTAGGCTAATTGGTTATTGTAAATTGCTCCGTGATTAGGTCAGGGTTAAATTGGAGTGGTTAGGGGGTTGCTGGGCAGTGTAGATCGAACGACCGGTAGGGCCTATTCTGTGCTGTTATCTCTAAGTAAGATGAAGAAAGAAAGAAAAACACTGCAGACCCTTTAAAGATGAAGAAAAGAGAAGATGCTGGAAAGCTCAGAAGGTCAGGCAACATTTGTGAGAAAGGAGACTAAGCATTTCAAGTCAATGTCTGATCAGAATAGAAGTAGCAGATCTGAGAGCCTAGACCATGGTGTCAAATACAGAATCTCAAAGGTGATGAGATTTACAATAATGATTCATTACCCAGAAGCTTAACTTTCTCTTTTGGATGATGACACACACATTTCCAACATATTCAGTTCTTATTTTAAAATTTGTAACTTTGTCAAAGATATTTATAACTGAAGAAGGGGCACGAATACCTACAGCAGAACAAAGATGTCTGTCCTTGTGGGCAATTTTCAAATTTTCTAAGGTTGTGAAACTGCTCTTGTCAACAATTGGTCCTGAAAGAATAAGGAATTACAGTTAGACTGAAATTGGTTTGTCTTAATCAGTATAAACCTAAAGATTATAAAATTGGAAGACATTTATATAATAATTTGACAATCTAATCAGTTAACAAAATAAAGTATATTTTACAGTTAATGTGAAATCTTACTCAATGTCAGCAAAACCAAGGAGCTGATTATTGACTTCAGGAGGAGGAAACCAGAGGTCCATGAGCCAGTCCTCATCAGAGGATCAGACAAGATGAGAGTCAGCAATTTTAAATTCGTTGGTATTATCATTTTGGACAATCTGTCCTAGGTCCAGCACGTAAATACAATTATGACAAAAGCACATCAATGCCTCTACTTCCTTAGGAGTTTGGGAAGATTCAGCCTGACATCTAAAACATTAACAAGCTTCTATTGGGTAAAGTCCACTGAACTATTGAGTACATCTATACATAGCGTTGTCGCAGTAAAACATTATCAGGGACCCCCAATACCCAGGCCATGCTCTCTTCTCACTGCTGGCTTCAGGAAGAAGGTACAGGAGCTTCAGGATTCACACCACCAGGTTCAGGAGCAATTATTACCCTCTCTTCATCAGGCTCTTGAACCACATCACTCAACTTCACTTGCCCCATCAATGAAATGTCCCGACAATCTATAGACTTGCTTTCAAGGGTTCTCCATCTCATGTTGCTGATACTTACCGTTTTTTTCCTTTCTTTTGTATTTGCACAGTTTGCTGTCTTTTCTAAACAAGTTGGTGAAGTCTTTCATCAATTCTATTATGGTTATTATTCTATTATGGATTTATTGAGGATGCTCGCAAGAAAAGAATTCCACTACTTTGAATTACCACTACTTATCAGATTTACCTTCAAGCTATTGTGTTAAGTTCAATAAATACTATATTTGAAACAATGGGCCGAATGGCTGCCTCCCCTGCCTCAGTGAGTCTAATTCTCTACGCACCACGATGAAGTCTAATGCTTTGGTGGAGGGAAGGTGTAGATTACGGGTCAGTGGTGCAGAGCGCTTAGAAATATAGCAGCATCTGAAGCAGTCCTAAAGTATGTCACCTGACTAATTCCTGAGTTGAGATAATTTTCTTATCGAGAGAGGCTAAACAGGTCAGGGCTGTATTCTATGGACTTTAGAGGAATTAAGTGATATTTCTGAAACATACAAGATCTTGGGAACATGAAATGTTGGATGTTGAGATGTTTTCACTAGATAAATGAAGGAACATTGTTTCAAGATAAGAGTCAGTTATTTAAAATTATGTTAGAATTTCTTCACATACGAAGTGGAGTTGTGCGATGTCCAAACTGGAACCAGTGCTGACCCCCAGTGTTTGCTCAGCAGAAGACAAGCTGCATTATATGGTTATTGTGCTCAACTGCAGACAGCTGTAACATGCATGGACTCAGGGTCTTGGACTATATTTTTTGTGTTACTGTATTTTACTGATATCTTGTATGCATTTGCTGTCTTATACATGCGACATATGCCTTGCACTGCGTGTGATTTTTGGTACTGGGTTTTGCACCTTGGTCTCAGAGCAATGCTGTTCTGTGTGATGGTATACGTGAGTATTCATGTATGGTTGAATGATAATTAAACTTGAACTTGAACTTGTCAATCCCTCGTACTACCTACCCTAGAGATGAGAGACTACTCATTATAAGGTAGATAAATCTTTGACAGATTGAAAGATCTGGCACATAGAAGGAACTGGGATAGGTTATCCATGATCTTACTGAATGAAAGCTTGAACCCAAATGGACTACTCCTGCTTCTATTTCCTTTTGTTCTTGTAGGGGTTATATCTAAAACAGAATCTGTTCATTTTTTCTTGATAGGCTGCAGTTACACCTTCCAGTGGTAACCATAAGATATAGCAGCAGAATTAGCCCATTTGGCCCATTGAGTCTGCTCTGCCATTTTATCATGGCTGATTCATTTTTCTTCTCAGCCCCCACCTTCTGCCTTCTCCCCGTATCCCTTCATGCCCTGATCAATCAAGAATCTATCGACCTCTGCCTTAAATATACATAAAGACTTCATCTCCACAGCTGCCTGTGGCAAAGAATTCCACAGATTCACCACTCTCTGGCTACAGAAATTCCTCCTCATCTCAGTTCTAAAAGGATGCCCTCTATTCTGATGCTGTATCCTCTGGTCTTAGACTCTGCCACCACAGGAAACATCCTCTCCACATCCACTCTATCAAGACCTTTCACCATTCAATAGGTTTCAATGAGGTCATCTCCCCACCCCACCCCACCCCACCCCACCCAGCCAATCTTCAGAATTCCAGTGAATCCAGGGCCAGAGCCATCAAACGCTCTTCATAAGACAAGCCGTCCAATCCTGGAATCATTTTCATAAACCTTTGAACTCACTTCAGTTTCAGAATGACCTTTCTAAGATAAGGGGCCAAAACTGCTCACAATACTACAAGTGAGGTCTCACCAGTGCTTTATAAAGTGTCAACATTACATCCTTGCTTTTATATTTTAGTCCTCTCGAAATAAATGCTGACATTGTATTTGCCTTCCTCACCACAGACTCAACCTACAAATTAACCTTTAGGGAATCCTGCACAAGGACTCCCAAGTCTCTTTGCACTTCAGTTTTCTTGTATTTTCACTCCATTTAGAAAATAGTCTACCCTTTCATTTCTTCTACCGAAGTGTATGATCATACACTTCCCGACACTGTATTCCATCTGCTACTCCTTTGCCCATTCTCCTAATCTATCTGTCTTTCTGTAGCTTCTCTACTTCCTCAAAACTACCTGTCTCTCCACCTATCATCGTATTGTCTGCAAACTCTGCCATCAATTCTGTCATCCAAATCACTGACATATAACGTAAAAAGAATTTGCATAACGTAATAATGCAGTTAAGGCTTAATGTAATTATTTTAAAAGGAGCTATATTGTGATATCTTACCAGAGCATGTGACGGTATGGAAAACCATTGACGTAATGTCCTTCCCAGTTTTAACAGGTTCAGCTCCAAACCAAACAGTGCCTTCGGGATCAGAGCCGTCACATCTAACCCATAGCATAGGTAATGCAGTAGGTACACTACCATTGATAAATTCTGATAGGTGCAGATTATGCCCCAATGTGTACCAGGAAGCTAACTGTCTGTGGGAAGGAGAAACAAACGGATAAACATTGCAGATAAGAACAAATACAAGAGGTAAACACTGAAGTCAAGGGTATCACAGATACACATTAATAATTTCTGATAGTTTGTGACTTATTAAAAATTTTGGTTAAAAGCATTTTAAAATAATTGGGCCAACTTGCAGATATACTGGTTACTGCAATCCTAAATCTTCAGCTTCTGTTTCCAAAGCACGGCAGGATAAATGATTGTATCATACATACAAAATAGTATTTCCTTTCTACAGTGGTGTTTGTATATGTGTAAGTGTGGCACATACTGTGATTTTATTTTCCCTTGTTCTCCCTTTCATTGAGATTTTGAGCAAGTGTGTTCGACTGCTTGAAGATTACATTTTTCAAGACACAAAGCTGGCTCCAGCCTTAACGAAAGATATTAGACCATCAGACCACAAGACAAAGGAGCAGAATTAGGCCATTCAGCCCACCAAAACTGCTCCACCATTCAATTACAGCTGATTTATTCTCCTGCCTTCTCCCCATAACCTTTGACTCCCCTATTAATCAAGCTTCTATCGACCTCCACTTTAAATATATTAAGTGACAGGAACCTTTAGGCAAATTCCTGGATCACACCTCAAAATCAAAAAGACTCTGTTCTTGCTGCTACAGTTGCATTATTCTGGAAATCACTTGTTGAGTGAAAACCTCCCGGGTCAAGAGCAAAACGATAGTCTTTCTTCCAAAAGAATGCCCTTTCATACTACCAAGTCAACACGAGAAAGTTCTGCAGAATGATTCATACAGAAAACTGCAGAAATGCTCATACTAATATAACTTCTCCTTCTTATTAACCTTCATCGTGGTTGTCATCATTTATCAATGATCAGATTGTACACCTTTGACATGGTCCTTCCCATTCATCATATGCAATTAAATCATCACATACAAATTAACTGTCATTACCCAATGGAAGGAATCACAACTCCATTAGTGTTATATTTTCCTCGCACGCTTACAGTTCTCTGTGTTTGATCTACAAGGGAAGTACTCATTCCAAAAAGAAAAGGAGATTACAATTCAGAAGAAAAGCCTTCACACAAGTTTTTTTTTATTTTCATTGAGGTCTTGACAAGTGTGAGTGCAAGAAGTGAACAGAATTTCTGCAAACCATGCGAAGTAAGCAGAAGTCAATTCTTTTAATAGTAAAAAGTATACGTGAGTAACTCTGTCATTACTTTGCTATTACCTTGCTTTCATACTCGAAAGAGGCAATGGGCCCACATCATCCAACTTGCTGGATGTTGCCTTGCTGGTTTCATTATCTACAGAGGTGTCCATGTCAGCTTCATCCTCTTTAGGTGGCTATGAGAGAAAAGGGCATTTGTAGTCAGACCAAGTAACTGAAGAAAACAAATATTTTCTAGCTCTGTTGCCCGTGTACCACCAAAGCATCAAACCTCTGAAGCAATGCTTCATCTAATGACTCGGAATTCCCAAATTCAATCTTCAGGCATGAACCTAAATAGTGAGAATTGCCAGTTAATCAGCTAGAGAGACAAATCAGAGCCTAGCCCAATCCAGACAAGATGAAACACAGCCAATTTTTAATCTCAGAGTAAAGTTAATTCATGGTCAATTTCTCCTGTAAGAGGACTATAACTTTGTCATGGTTTGGAGGCTTGTAAGCCTTAATAACATGGAGAACTATGTTGGCCGGAGTCAGGGCTTTATGCTTTGGCTGGTAGGGTCACCCATGACGAACAGGTCAAAGAGTAGAGGCCAGACCAAGAGTGGTCCACTGATCCTCCAGGTTCGGGGGTTCAGCTCAGGGCTAACAACCCTGAATGGTCAAACTAAACTGTTACAGAAACAGCAATGAAGAATTTTTCTACATGAGTGTAACGGTATTCCTGAGTCTCCCTCCACCTGGCTGGCTGACAGTAGTGAAAACCAAGAGGAAACCACTGACATGATGAAGAAAGCCTTGAACACCACCAGAGACGCCCTAAATGCCAGCAGGAATAACTGACAGCAAGTAAGGGTCAAATTCTATTGTTCCAACTTTGCCTAACATTAGATCCAGCCACTCATCATCAAACACGAGGAAATCTGCAGATGCTGGAAATTCAAACAACACACACAACATGCTGGTGGAACACAGCAGGCCAGGCAGCATCTATAGGGAGAAGCACTGTCGACGTTTCGGGCCGAGACCCTTCATTAGTCCTGACGAAGGGTCTCAGCCCGAAACGTCAACAGTGCTTCTCCCTATAGATGCTGCCTGGCCTGCTGTGTTCCACCAGCATTTTGTGTGTGTTGTTACTCATCATCAAACGTGGCATTTTCTGAGTGTCTATAATAACACAATACACATGATCAGCAGTGCAAATTTTAAATGCATGAAAACAAAACATGAAAAAAATATTCTCATATTTTAAAGACTGTCTCTGATAGATTTTCTTCCTCTCTTTAAGGGTCTGTAATTAAACATTAGACTGACTTCTTCCCATGAATAGTCAGTAGCAGTCACAATGAAAAACACTGTTCCTTTATTGTATGAAAGAGATAACTTCAAATTTTAATAAACCAGTTCTTCAATCAGTAAGGTAACAAGAATCAGTGATAAGAAATATTATGCTAAGGTGGCAGAAAATTCAACAATAAATATATTGTTACAGCAATTTTTTTATATTTATAAATATATAAATACAGCGATACTCAAAGGGGGTTCCTTATGTCCAGTCTATTCCGCAATTTAGTTTTCGTGGCTATCAGCACTTACTTCTGTCCCGCTTGCTCATGTCTTCCGCTCAAAAAACTCAACAGGTTTGTCTTTAAGTGCAGGGTGCTTGGACTCAAGGTACCGAAGCAGTTTTGAGGGCTTCATTGCCTCATTAGACAGACTCCGGGCCCGAACTCCAGCCTCCGCCTGCCCACCCGCCGCCAGATGCCTTGGCCAGGTGCGGCTGGTTATGGGTGGGGTGAGAGGACAAGGTAAGGGCCAGAGGTCCCCGTACCGAGGCCACGGCAGTCGCAGTCCGGAGAGAGCGACTGACCGAGCGAGGAGTTTCAACAGGGCGCATGCCCGCCCCCCTTGTAGGATCTATCGGCCGACAAAAGTTTGGCTCGAGGGATGACTTTCAGTAGATCACAGCGAGGTAGCTGTTCTATTCCTTACGAAACCCTGAGCCTGAATTAAGTCGTCTGCAAATATTTTAGCACCGGGTTCTCCACAAACCTTCGATGTGCTAAACAGGTTTAGAGGCGGCGCCCATCTGTCCGCGCTCCAGGCCAGTAGCATTGGCACTTCTCGCCGGCTGCGCGAGGTGGCCAGTTACCCGAGGCCAACCAGTGATCCCTGGCGCGAGGGTATCACTGCATTTAGGCGATTGATGACCTCGTGTGCGTTCAAGTTCAACAGCGGGCGTGACAGGGAATGAGGAAAGGTGCAGCTGACTCACATTGTTTCATATCGCCAAATCATATCGTTTCCTCATGGCCCAGTAGCACATGCTTTGCGGCCTGGTACCGGTCCGTGGCCTGGTGGTTGGGGACCACTGACCAACAGCACACAGCATAATAGCATATATGGTTACAATAGCAGAACAACATACAGCCACAAAGAAATTGGACACTTCAGGACCAATAGACTTATTTGGTCCAATTAAGTGGCTGTCCCAATTAGCTGAAGTTTCATGGAAATAGTTAAAAAGGTATAAAGAATACAAACTACTGTTTAACTGAGTACCAAATTATGTATTTAAAATGAAATATAGAACAGATTAGAACACTACCAATACTACAGTACTATAAAACTATTATTTTCTAATAGTTATCAAAAGAGGAATTCATTCAGTGTACGTAATAAACAAAATCAATGCGGACACCTAGTGCAGATATTGGACTGCCTTCAATCAGTGCAGTGATGATTCTACCCTCAAAATCTTCATTTTAATTGTAACATTCAAAGCGATTGTTGATACTTTCAAGTTCCTTGTATTTCCTAACTTGTCGAAGTAGTGAAATTGAAGTATTTTCATTTTCACTCCCAGATGTTTCTGGCATTTCCAAGCCTGGATGCCTGAAACTGCAGTGAGCAAAACAGTTCTGAGCTGTCTTACTATTTATTACTTGTCAATTTCAGTAACAAAATTCACTACTTTTTGAACACAAACATGCATGTAACGCTATTTAAAAATTGTTTACTCTAAGCACTGTGTAGCATCTAATGGCCACATGATGTGTACGCGACTGACACTAGTTGGAAACTGTTCAGCAACAGACTTCTGCCCCAATTAAGCAGCAGAGTATCCCAAGTAAACGACGGGAATCCTGGCTATCTTCTCAATTGGTTTTTGTTCAAGTTTTGTCACAAATCAGTGGCTGCCCTGAATAGCCAACGGCCCAATTGACCAGAATCCACTGTACAGCCCTAGCCCAAGTGGCATGGCCTGCAGATTGACGGTAAGTTGTTCTGCTCCAGCTGGTTCTTCTGCCAAGTGAACACTGGAGATAGCACCGAGCAAATACTGAAGAACCACACTGACAGGCGGGGCCAGCTCCACCCCCCCAACCCAGTACCGACTCTAGTGCACCTACAGAGGCAGCTGCTCTCTCCCACACCATCTTGGTGTCTCCTCCCCTGGGTGGCTGCAACAGGCAACTAATCCGAGGGCCTAGACCTGGCCACAACCAAGGCAACACAGCTCTCCTGCTATCAGCCTCACCAATGAGCCAGTGAACTAGACATGCAGTATACTACATTACCAATGTCCCAACAGGGTCTTGCAATCACAATAAAAATGCCCACTGCGTACCTTCTTAGCACAACACCAGTATACAATAAATTCAGCTCCAACGCTATCAACCAACTTGCTGATGGGATAGTCCTGCAGAACTTGATGTTCTAGTATCCAACAGTGACTTGTAAGCATAAAAAAAGATGTAAAGGACAAACAATTAGACCTTTGACTGGTTCTAGAGTGGCCACTGTGTTCGAGGGTGTCACCATCTTACAAAAATAAAGGATCACTGAAAGACATGTGCTAAGCAGATTACTACAGCTTTGATTTCAGAAACAGTTCAAAGTCCACGTCCTTTAATTTGGAGTAACAATAAGATGAAGGACTAGGCCACTCAGTAACAATTTGCTTTCATTTCAGGTTTAATTTAATAGTATTGATGCTGTTGGCCCCCCCTCTTTGAGCACACCTATATAGGTGTCTGAGTGATCTGACACAGATTTATAAATTACATACTTACTGCCTTTTCTGCTATGAACACCGATGCATTCTCCTTCCAGAATGCACACAAAGGACTTTTATTCACTTCATCTACAATGTGCACTTGAACATCATCCTACAAGACAAAGAAATCTTTATCAAATCTCTGAACATCCCAAAGCACCCTACAAACATTAAAGTATTCAATGTAGAGAAAAAAAATGGTAATCTCAAAAAGTAAAATCAGATCTAAACTACCCAATAAACATTGAAATAGTAAAGATATCAATCATGGATAGGAAGGGAAAGGTACAAATGCACACTTTGTTATTACTAATTTGATATGTCACGGTGTCATAAAACAAGAGGTGTGCGCATGTAATTCCCTGTAATGACATGATCTTAATTTCAACCATAAAGTCCAATGCTGCCTAGGTTTATCAACTGAGAAATGTTTAATACATAAAAGATCAAAGAGAGGCAAGAGTAGACATTGTACTGCTTAAAAATGATGCTGGTGAAGTAGTAATAAGAAACTAAATCAGAGGAGCTAAATCAGTACTTTGCATCAATCTTCACAGTGGAGGGCACCAGTAACAGCCAAAATTCAAGACAGCTAGGATGCCATTGCTCCTGCATCTTATGGTATTACCATTTCAGCATTGGTTTTGTCAGTGACATATCATTGACATTAAGAACATTTCCATTTGTGAACAAGCTGACCCACATACAGGACCCAGGTATGCAACTCAGTTGTCCATTGGGGATATTGTTTGGAGATACAGCGCAGTAACAGGTCCTCTTGGCCCAATGAGCCTGCACCACCCAGTTACACTCATGTGACCAATTAACATACTCACCCATACATTTTTGGAATGTGGGAGCAAACCAAAGCACCTGGGGGAAACCCATGTGGTCATCAGGCAAATATACAAACTCCTAACAGACAGCAGCAGGGAACTGAAGCCAAGTCACTGGTGCTACAATAGAATTACATTACCATGCTGTCCTCCTTGAACTCTTGTTCCTCTTGGAACTTTTATTTGCTTGGCTGCTTTTTAAGTGCTTCTTGAAATTCCATGTTTCCCTTTTAGCCACTTCACCTTGAACAATTTCCCACAAATCTACATTGACCAATTCTATTCCGCTTATAACGTTTCCAATAATTGTTTTCACTTTCCAGCTATTCTGCCAAAAGGTCTATGGTTCCCTGGTTTCTATCTTCCTTCTTTCATGAATAGTAAAATAAGCAGTTGCTAAATATACTAGACTTCAGAAAACTCTGATTTTAAACCTCTGCCGCCTTATGGCCATACCCACCCATGGGAAAGGCTTTGGGAGTAAACCTCAAGGAAGAAATCCGGAGCCGGGGTCCCTGGCAGTTTGATGTTGTTTACAACTTCACTCTGGCAACCTCTGCGAAGACACTGGTGCCAAGCCGTATCAGCGCTTGCCCTTCCCCTGGACTACATCAGTGATGTGGAGAGGGGGAACCCGCTGTATGGACAACAGCCGGTTCTTCAAATCTTCCCACCCAGGCTTGTGCCCTGGAGGGGACACAGTCCGCTAGAGGTGCAAACTGATGATCCCCTGGGATTGACGGCTGTTTACTACTAGTAGTCTATAATGAACTATTAATTTCAAGAATGCTTATCAAATGGTCAGTTAGATTTTCTGAAAATCAGCTTTTGTCGCACTGATGTCAATTTTCAAAGTAGTCAAGTTCCTGGGAAATGAGGACAGAAGTGAATGTCATTGGTACTGCTGATACTGAACTATGTTCAACCCTATTTGGATGTGGACTTGGACTGTGTACTGTTTTCCGTCTTATGGGGTTTTTTTGTATTCTGTGTTTTTTGCCCTATCATTCTCTTTTTTGTGGGTGCGGGGAAAGGGGATCTGGGGGGTCGACATGCCTGTTATATTTTTGGGTTTTTTTGTGCAGTGAGGAGGGATTTGGGGGTTGATAATCATGCGGCTTCTGAAGAAGAATTTCAGAGTTGTATACTTTGATAATAAATGACCCTTTGACATGTGAAATAATTAAGCAATAGGATGTCGACAAGAAATAGCAGTGGCTGAAATTCACAATTAAGAGATAAATTGTGGGGACAGAAAGCATTGGTGGAAATCTTTAATATACAGCAAAAATGCAATTCTCCTCAGCTGTTCAATGGCAGAGAAGCGATGGACAAATTAGCTCTTCATTACCTCAAATAGCACAGGATCCTTTAACTTTCCTTTCTTCTCTTCATTACAAAGTCTGGGAGGAAGAAAAATATACTGAAAGACAAAATCAGACTCCAACAATGCTGTACATAAAGGTGGTCATCTTCATTTATATTGCTTTACTGGAAGAATTTTCAACCACTCTAGAATTAATATACAGTCATAGAGTTACATGCCATGGACTCAACACTTCTGCCCATCTTGTCCATTCCAACAGTGCTGCCTCTAGTCCCATTTGTCTGCATTTGGCCACATCCCTCTCTATTCAAATGTCTTTTAAACATTGGAATTTGTACCTGCCTCTACCACGTCTTCTGGCAGCTCATTTCACGCCCCACCACCCTCTATGTCAGTAGTTCCCAAAGTGGGCAATAGCACCTACCCTATGGGACAGTGGAAGCTTCTAAAGCGGTGATAATATAAAGGGGGTGGTGGGGGTACGCTCGGTAGCAAGAAGGCAACTGAAGGATTACGGGCTTAATTTAAGAAATGAATTACTTATTATAAGCATTTGATCCTCAGTGCCTCATAATTCATTACAATGCTCACATCTCTTGCTAAACCAGGGTTCTCTAAGACCTAGGTTTTGCTTGAAGCGCGTTATAGTATTTTTAGAAAACCCCAGGACTCTCTTGATTCTATACCACTCTCTGATGCCCTACCATTTACTGTGCAAGTCCTGCCCTGATTAAACTTACCAAAATGCAACACTTCACACTTAGCAGAATTAACTTCCTACTAGCCCACTTTTCCAGTTGATCTAGATTCTGTTATCATTTTAAAAGATTTTCTTCACAGTCCATTATCCAAATAATTTTGACATCACTCACAAACTTACTAACCATGCCACATACATTCTCATCCAAGTTGCTGAGAAAGAAGACAGACAACATTGGACTTATCACTGATGCCAGTGTACACTACTAGACAGGGCCCTGTGACCTGGAAAAGAACCCTCCATACCACTGTATCCACAAACATTTTGTAACTTGGAACCTACGTGGAAAAATATTCCAGACTAGCAGGACATTGTTAAAGCCTTGCTAAAATTCATATCCGTCATGGGGCCTTAAAGATAGGTGAGGGAAAAGGTGGAGAGGAGAGATGAAGTGGGAAGCTGGGAGGTGAGAAGTGGAACAGCTAAAGAAGGTGGAGAGGAGAGATGAAGTGGGAAGCTGGGAGGTGAGAAGTGGAACAGCTAAAGAAGGTGGAGAGGAGAGATGAAGTGGGAAGCTGGGAGGTGAGAAGTGGAACAGCTAAAGAAGGTGGAGAGGAGAGATGAAGTGGGAAGCTGGGAGGTGAGAAGTGGAACAGCTAAAGAGCCGAACAATAAGAAACTAATGAGGAAATCAGAGCATGGAAGAAAGTGGAGGAGGTGGGGAACCAGAAGGTGGTGATCGGCAGGTCAGATGGAGGGGTGAGAGTGTAGTCAGAATGGGGAACAGAAAAAGAGATCCTGAGTTCTGACACAAAACAATAACAGAATGGTCTCGGCCCGAAAGGGGCTGTTTATCCCCCATCCTGCTGCCGAGTTCCTCCAGTATTGTGTGTTGCACGGATCGATACAACGCAGAGTGTCTGAAATAACACTTCCAAAAAGCTACTGAATTAATCAGACCTCTCTTCAAACACGAACGGTATTTATCTAAACCTTTATTTGACATGTCCTATTCCTCCATCCTGCCAGACCGTAACTGTTGTCACAAATTGGTCCCTGCGATGACACTCACCCAAGCAGAAAAGTTCGGAAGCTCCGCGCGGATTTGAGAACCGCTGACTCCATCCTCGTCAGATATCCTTTATATTTTAAACTCCAACTTCTGTTCAGGAAAATGCATTTCAAATCACAACCGATAAACGCGCGCAGTTGCACGCTCGTAGACGTCACTTCCGTCACCAGAAACGTCTCGTTTTAACCATCTGTTTTGGCTTTTTTTTGTTTAGAAAAGTGTTTTAAATCAAAATATGTAATAAAAATCAATTTTACGTTTTGATTAATAATCTAGCTTTTTACCATACGGCTTGGTGCCGTATCAAAGCGCACAAAGATAGTGCCGACATCAAAAGAAAATAGTGCAGACCATATTCTGATTCTTTTGCAGAAAGACTGAAGCATTTATACAATTTGAAAGAGGCGATATGTATAAAACATTAAGTTTTAATATTTGCCTTGTTTCCCTTATAATTACTGGTTATTTCTGAAGAGAGGTCGGCGGCGACATTCACCGAGCGGCGCGGCGGTGAAGGGCTTTTCCTCTTCCTGTCGAGGTCGCCATCCCGAGCGGGTGGCGCCGAGCAGCTGCGACCATGGTGGGTGTGAATCGGGGTTTAATGGGAGCCTCGCTGGGGCAGGCAGACCTCAGGGCTCGCGGGCATCTCAGGAAACCCTAACTTGTTTAAAAGTTTTGAACTTCTGTCAGTAATAAGGGAGAAGATAGGGGGACGAGTTCTGCAGGTCGCCATTTTATAGCATTGAGTGGGGGAGGGGGAGACACGTTGTTCTCGGTAACTTCACTGAAGTCGTGTAACTAAGATGGTATGCTCAAGCTATTGTTTCAAAGTTATTTAAACTAAAATTTGCTAAACCACGAAGGTCAGCAAAGTATATTGTGTGTCATAATGTAATTCCATTAAATCTGGTTCAAATCTGGAACATTGAGGCTTTGGGGAATGTAATGTGTCCGAATTTAAAATAGTTCGTTTAAAAGCAAAATCTGTATGAACTTTGAATGGGCTGTGAAGGGAGAGTTTCGCTAACAGTATGCTGTTCATGTATCTGGATTCTTGGTTTACTAAGTTTAGTTTGATGTCTATAAAGTAATTAATTTTATAGTTGTTTAAATCCGCATTT
The DNA here is from genome assembly GCF_048418815.1 of Hemitrygon akajei. NCBI lineage: Eukaryota > Metazoa > Chordata > Chondrichthyes > Myliobatiformes > Dasyatidae > Hemitrygon > Hemitrygon akajei. Next base: position 42,173,781 of record NC_133153.1, read on the forward strand.
GTGGCTTAAATTGCAGGCGTGAAGTTAAATTTAGTTCCATCTTTTTAAGTTGTGTCTTGATGCAGTGTAATGGACCAGTGGTAGTTTTGGGTCTTACAAACCATTCATTGGTAAATGATTGTATTTGAATCCTGTAATGTCATTACTGTATCAGACCTGTGAAATGGCTACTACAATCTGCAAATCGTCTTATTAGTGGTGTTTTAACCTAATGGATATTTTGCATACAATCCTTCAGGCCTGTGCTCGCCCATTGATAACGGTATACAGTGACAAAGGAGAAAGATCTGGCAAGAATCTGGTTATGCCTGCTGTTTTCAAGGCTCCCATCCGCCCAGATGTTGTGAACTTTGTTCACACAAACTTGCGCAAAAACAACAGACAGCCATATGCTGTGAGTGCAGATGCAGGTAATTATTTTTTTCAACTAATCAGTTCCCTGAACTAAACTGTTTTTGCATCAGTGTTACGAGAGCAATTTCTGCTGGATTTTAATGAAATGGTTAAAAGTTACTTTATGTCAAACTGATTTTGCTTTATAACAATGGAAATGGCTAATAGTAATTTAGCTGTTTTAAAAATAAACTAATAATTCATTTGCTATGTTGTGCCTGAGTCAATTGTGTATTGATAACTTGGAGGATAACAGGGTTCTTCTCCCTCCCAGTCCTGATAAAGGGACTTGGCCTGAACTGTTGACTCTTCATTCCTCTCCAGGGTGATGCCTGACTTGAGTTCTGCCAGCATTTTGTATGTGGTACTTGAGCCATTCAACTTGCAGCTGCTGCAGCATTGTTTAGAAAGGATTGGCCTATTCTACAAGTTTAAAAGAATAAAATGGCATCTTTCAACAATATTGAGTGGTTGGTGGGATAAATGGGGACAGTTTCTGGTTTGGGGAGTTTTAAACAGTATTCTCAGATTGCAGGTGATCACTAAAAGTTGTTGGAAGGTGTCCAAGTGTTGAGAATTATTGAAGTAATATGAAAGATGTTTGAAAGTAAATTTAACATGTCACCATTACAATCCTGAGATGGGTTAAAAATAAAGGCATTTGTGAAATGTGACTAATTCTGTTGTCATCAGAAAGGGGCCTACAAAAGTGTTGGAAATACTCAGCTAATGTAAGAAACAACCTTGCTGTCCTAGTCAGCAAGTACAGGAAGCTGCAGTGTGAGTGAAATGTGGAACAGGTGACATTCAAGTGCCATATATCCTGTTGGGGAAGGGCTCCAGAAATGGTAAGAGTTTGGTAGGCTTATCAAGGAATCTGAAGTAAAACGAGTGTGAGGTGTCTAGGCTGAAGACTACTATCCAGAGAAATGGGCAAAAGATGAAGATGATAAAATATCCTGATCACTCACTCAGGATCCCATTAATCTCCACCAACATTGCTCTTTGTTCTGGCATCTTCCCGGGAAGAGAGGGGAAACTTTTAAACATGCAAGAGAAAATCTGCCAATGCTGGAAATGTAAGAAACACACAAAATGCTAGAGGAACTCGGCAGGCCAGGCAGCACCTAGGAAAAGAGTAGTCGGTGTTTTGGGCTGAAACCCTTCATAGGACTGGATTAAAAATATACATGAGTCAGTAAGGTGTGAGGAGGGGAGGAAGAAACACAAGGTGGTGGGTGAAGTAAATAGCTGGGAAGTTGGTGAAAGATACAGGGCTGGAGAAGGGGGAATCTGATAGAACATGAAAGAAGGGGGGAGGTGCACTAGGAGGTGGGGGGGCATGACTGGGAGTTCAAGAGATCAGTGGTCATATCATCAGGTTGGAGGCTACCCAGAAGGAATATAAGGTGTTGCTCCTCCAACCTGAGTGTGGGAGTAGAGGAGGCCATGGACTGACATGTTGGAATGGGAAGTGGAATTAAATGGGTGGCCACTAGGAGATTTCTGCTTTTTGTGGTGGGTGGAACATAGGTGCTCAGTGGGTCTCACTGGGAGATCCGGTTACCTAGCGTCGTTTGGGAGCAATTCCCTCTTCTTTCCTTCAATGTCCACTGACCTTTACCATCAAACTCTCATGCTAAGATTCATAGCAATGAGTTGTAGAGGAGAGAAGCTGAGATTTATATAATAATTGGTACCTGAAAAGAAAAGACATCTGTTCTGTTGGAACACCTGATGTGATGGTGGAAGAGGTGGCACCATGGGGCAAGACAACTTAAAAATAATGTGAATCATTCATACTGCCATGATTTTTTTTTAGCACGTGTGTGTTTTTTGTGGGGTATCGTTGTGATGAGAACAATAATTTGTGACTTTTTTGAATGTGTCTGATATAAGGATTGGGCTTCAACTGGATTAAGTCCTGTCTGACCTGACATACATCTGAAATTCTGGAAGCACAGTACATTCCGGTTAATTGGGATACATCAAGACCTGTATGTTTTGGCCCAATAAAGCAACTGTCCCAATTAGCCAAAGTTTCATGGAAATAAAGCTAAAGTATAAAGACAAACTTGTTGACAAATGAAGTATAATATTATAAATTATAATACCAGTACTACTGCAGTACTATAAAACTACCAGCTCCTAATACTTATTGATGGAAGCGTTCATTCATGTCATGTTCGTTTGTGTGTAAATGAACAAAATCAGCACAGACCCCTAGTACAGATAATGGACTGTCTTCGTACAGTGCTGTTGACAATTGCATCCTACAGATCAATGCTTTCATTGTAACATTCAAGGTGGTTGTCCATCCCTTAATTCTTTGTAGTTCCTAACTTTAAAGTGGTGAAATTTCATTTTCATTCCAGCTATTTATGGCATCTCCAACCCTGAATGCTTGAAACCACAATGAGGAAAACAGTTCTGAGTTGTCTTACTAAACTATTAGTGAGAAAAATCGCTGCTGCTTGAACATCAGGATACGATTGGCACTACTTAGATACTGTTTAGCAACAGCCTCCTGTTCTGATTAAGTGGCTTGGTGTCCCAAATAAATGAAGGGAATCGTGGCTATTTTCTTGATTAGTTTTGTTCTTTAAGAGTTATCCCAAACTAGTGGCTGGCCTGATTAACGATGGCCCGATTAACCAGAATCCACTGTATTTGGAAGGGCAGGTGAGGTGCAGGGTTCCAGCTTACGGTGGCAGGGCAAACCAAACCCTGAGGTCAGGTATTAAGTTAGTTACTAAAGATAAAGACAGAAAGCTCATCAATTTTTTGCAGTTGGAATGAGAACTTGATTTGTGTGGCATTCTTTGGCAAGGATCCTTTTAAAACGAGATGATGTAACCTGAATGGAGGGGAAGGAGGATCTGTGTATGGTTAGGTGTAAGGAGGACAAAGCTATTTGTAAGCTCATAACTTTTGTATTGGTCTGAAAATAGTTAACTCAGCAATCAGTGGCTTGGCTCCATCGATGTGGCCTGTCAATGTTACTTTAATGTTTGTGTATACAACCTGTATTGATGGAAATTTTTCTTTTAGGTCACCAGACCAGTGCCGAGTCGTGGGGTACAGGCAGGGCTGTGGCTCGTATACCCCGTGTTCGGGGTGGTGGTACCCATCGCTCTGGCCAAGGTGCTTTTGGAAACGTATCCTCTTCGAGTAAGGTTAAATGATCTTGCAGAGTCATGTTCACCCCTTGTTGTTTGTGTGCTCTGTTACTAATAAGCTGCAGTATATCGCACTGCCTATTTTGGACTAATCTCTTTTTATCATTATGATGTACTTTACATGTAATAGTACCTTCTGCAGCTGTGACCTGGTACGTAGAATGAAGAGCAGTGAGTCAGCAAATTCGGATTCCCAACTTGCTCATTGGGAAAAGTTGTGCACCTTAACCCACACCTCAGATGTGCCGTGGTGGCCGCATGTTTGCTCCCACAAAGACATGGCGACGCTGGCACCGCCGGGTGAATATAAACCAGAAACGATACGCCATTTGTTCTTCTCTAGCAGCATCTGCCCTCCCTGCACTGGTGATGTCAAAAGGTAAGTCTGTTCTATGGTTCTTGGGTCACTCAAATCAAAGTGCTTCAACTCCTGACCATTTTTCATCAGCTTACATTGACCAGTAGATCTCGGTCACAGGCAAAAGGGTATTAAATTCCGTTTAAAGGAAAGTTAGTGGATTTGTGTCCATAGCAGTTTCAATCAGCATGAGATTAAAGTTATCCATGTCAGTGCGATTGCTGTGGTGTGACATTCTAGGGTTACTGTAATGCAGCTGATAATCTGTTCCATTCTTCTCTCCTATCAGATTCCTCCTTCAGCCCTTTTCCTATTCCCCTATTGCCTTCTACTATCCTTCCTTATTCTGACATCTTCCCCTTCCTCACTGAATCCTGAAGAAAGATCTCAACCCAAAACGTCAACTGTTCATTCATCATTCATCGCTTGCCCAGTATGTTACTCCTCAGGGAAAAGCCTAGATGGTGGATGTGGGGAGGATGTTTACTGTTGGGGGGGGGGGGGTCCCATTTGAATTTCTTTAGCCAAAAAGGGTTCCAATATTGATGGTCAGTAGGGCAGTGAGCACACCAGTACTTGACAAAATTAAAGTTAATAGAATTAACTGAAAATGGGAAACAGTAGTGATGGGAACTTTCTGTTAAAATCAATCATGGTTTTAAAGCTGAGTATATCTTAAACAGTTCATGCATTGTTAAACTTTAAAATATGGCTGTAGCTCGCTATGATGGTGTAATTTGCGTCTTATTCTGTGCACAGCAACAGTTGCCTGCTGTTATAAGCTGGTACAGGTAAATGACGAACACTTGGGTCTGAGCAGCTCCTAGCCACGTTAACTGGGACATCTTGAGGAAACTTCCTATCAACACCAGCTAGTGCTTTTTTATGCCATGTAGCATCATGTTCTTTCTGCAAGGAGTTCATACCCTCTTAACTCATAATGATCATAGCTCTTTAATTTTTCTCATTCTCAACTTTACGCTTTTCCTAACACTGACCGGCACAGGTCTTTGTTCACTTAATGGTTACTTATTTCAACCATCTTAACACAAGATGGAATGCCTTTCTTCAATTACTGCTTTTGAACCATAACATTTTGTTAGGAGTTGCTTCTCTAGCTGAAATCAGGGGTTTGATATTTACTGAGTCATACTGGCATTGATACTGGTTTTATATTCCCTGCAGGTCATCGTATTGAGGAAGTACCAGAGCTCCCACTTGTGGTTGAAGACAAGATTGAGAGCTACAAAAAGACAAAGGAGGCTGTTCTGATGCTAAAGAAGCTGAAGGCCTGGAATGATATCAAAAAGGCAGGCAACTCTTTCTTCTGTTCACTGATGTACTGCAAGAAATGATGAGCTTTCACTTCTGGTCCGTGTTTCTGATGGCTGATGATTTCGAAGATCTGATCTCAGTTAAATTTTTTTTAAAAAGAGCAAGTGTTTGGAATTGGTCAGAAATAGAATTTTTGTTCTGCATACAGGTTTATGCTTCCCAGCGTATGCGTGCCGGCAAGGGTAAAATGAGGAACCGTCGCCGTATCCGGCGCAGGGGCCCGTGCATTATCTACAATGAGGACAATGGTGTTGTAAGGGCTTTCCGGAATATCCCAGGTAAACCATTTCCCTTGAGTGAATACCACAGTATATGGTTTCTCTGGGGCATCTTTAATGTTAGAAATAGTGTTCTGGCATCCTGTCAGCAGAAAGGGAACTGTTTACAGTGAATTGCATGAGATAAGATTAGTGGGGGGGGGAGGCACCAGTTGACAATGATTTGTAAAGCTCCAGTGTGAGCCAGACAGAATAATGGGATTCAACTTGGCCTGTTTATGAAGGTCATGATCTTGGTGGAAATTCTGGCATTAATGGTTAGGGGAGATGTATCAAATGCAAATGAGTTTGTTTCATGAAGGAAAAGATTCTGTCTTAGTCTTGTTTCATTATTTTTCGTGGTGGATGTTGACAGACCCTGTGTGCTCTGTGTTCATATTGTGCTGCTGGGTGGCAGCTCCAGCAAGCTTTGGGGATATGGCAGTTGGGCTCTTTATGCCAGGTGCTGATTTGTTTTGACTGCTCCAGGTATAACTCTTCTCGATGTCAACAAGCTAAATGTCCTGAGACTTGCTCCTGGTGGCCATGTTGGGCGATTCTGTATCTGGACTGAGAGTGCCTTCCGCAAGTTGGATGAGTTGTATGGAACATGGCGCAAACCTTCAAAGTTGAAGGCTGGATACAAGTAAGTTCCCAGCATAAACGGGGACAATTCATAAGAATTTATGTTCTGTGTAAATGAACCTTTTCCCCTTCACCTGTCTATAATTCCCTCAAAGTTGCCATCAGACTTGAGGCCCTCCATTGGTCAGTCTTGACCAGGTATGTTGTATCCCAGCAGTCTACGTGATATGCAGGCCAGGGCAGTACGATATGGAGAGCAAGCTGTTGCCTTTGCAACAGGCTCTATCTCTGCACAGCTGGTAAATCCAAAGGAATGACAGACCAATACAGTTTGTCACCGGCAGCGTCGCAGGTATCGTCAGTCAGCATTGAACTCAACACAGGACTGTCTTAGGGACTCCAGCTGTGGATTTTTCCTCAAGGTTAACACCTGAAGCCTTTCCCATGTGGGTATAGCTGAAAGTCAGCAGAGGTGTGAGATCAGAGTTTTCTTTCTAGATGAGCTGACAGTCCCAGCAGACAAGCACCATCTGCCTAAAATGACTGGTTTTAAGGTGTTAGTAACCAGCTTTTCCCCTCTGTCAGTAGAAACTTCTGCTGGGTTTAGCTAAACCACACGTGAAGGCTGGGAGCTGGACTTGGTTGTCAGAGGCTATTTGAGATGCCCACCATTGGGAGCATTTATAGGTAGTGGGAGCTTGTCCCCATTACCACCCTTGGCTATTAAGCTGATACTGATACCCACCTTAACAGTATTACAGCTTAACATAGGTGCTCCTGTCCAGTGTGAGAGTATTACATTCATCCTGATATTTTGTGTGTGACAATGATGAGATTCCACTTCATGGTCCGTGTTTTTGACAGCTCATGATACTAGTGGAAGTTCTGATGTCTGAGCGGGTTAATTACAGCTTGTACATGCTTCCTCGCTCCCCAATCGTAGGGTGCGCGTAGTGGTATCCTTCCATTAGTGAACCCTGTTCTGTACTGGCAGTTTTGGTTTGCTGTCCTGTTTTTGGCTGTTTATTGATTTAACTCTTTATTACCTAGCCTTCCCATTCACAAGATGGCTAACACAGATCTGAGCCGCATTCTGAAGAGTCAGGAAATCCAGAAAGCTCTCCGTCCTCCAAAGTAAGTTAAAATGCACCAGTGAACCAAACTTCATTCCTCTGGGTCCCTCAGGAGCCATGTATATCAGTCGGAACATTAATTTCCAGGCAATGATGAGATTCCACTTCATGGTCCGTGTTTTTGATGCCATGTGATATTTGTGGAAGTTCTGATGTCTTGTTCCTAGTTTGGTGATGAAGTTGGAATAATCATTGCGTGGCGGGGGGAGCAGAGAAAAGATAAGCATTAAATGTTCAAACAAATGTTTCCGCCTTTCACCTAGCATTGTAGGAAGTTACTCTGCATTGTCCGCGCTGCGTTTTCTAGCTGAGGATATAAGGGCCCTTCCAGCCCGAGGAGTCTCCACTGCCCAATTTCACCCATGTGACCTACTATCCTGCACATATACAGAGTGTGTAGTAACTGTTAATGGGGAGAGCAATGGGATTAAGGCCAGGTCATTGGCACTGTAATAGTATACTAACTGTAATGCTACCAAAATGAGATTGAGTTAGTGGGTGGTCAGTACCTCCTCTCACCATTGTTTTCCCTGTGCCTTTTGATTGAGCCAGAAGTCACAGGAGCAGAATTGAGCAATTCCGCCCATTAAGTCTGCTCCACCATTCCATCATAGCTGATCTTTAATCCCTCTCTGCCCCATTCTCCTGCCTTCTCCCTGTAACCTTTGACACCCTGACTAATCAAGAATCTTTCAACCTCTTCTTTAAATATACCCAGTGGCTTGATAATGAAGTCCACAAATTCACCACCCTCTGATAATAAAATTTACTTTGAATATCATTAGCTGGAGTGTCACCACATACCACACCAAGATTCTTTTTCTGTGGGCATAATTAGCAAATCTATAGAGTAGTAACAATAAACAGGATCAATGAATAACATTGTGCAAATGCAAATATAAATAAATAGCTATAAATAATGAGATTAAGCTTCTGGGTGGTGAGGATCTTTTGATGCTGCTTTTCTACGGCAACATTTCATGTAGTTTCAACATTCAGTGGTTGAAGGGCTTTGCCCCTGACGTACTAGGCCAAATCCACTACCTTTTGTAGGATTTTCTGTTCAATGCATTGGTATTCTCATATCAGCCCATAATGTAGCCACTCAATACACTTTACACCACACATCTATAAGAAGTTTGTCGAGGTTTTTGATGATGTGCTGAAACAGCGGACTGCTGAGGAAGTAGAGCTGCTATTGTGCTTTCTTTGCAATTTGTATAATGTGTCCAGAACAGATGATCTGGGATAGTGACACCCAGGAATTTGAAGTTACTGATCCTCTCCATCCTCATTCAGTCTGCTCTGCCATTCCATTTTGGCTAATCTATCATCCCTCTTAATCCCATTCTTCTGCCTTCTCCCTGTAACCTTTGACGCCCTGACTAATCAAGAATCTGTTAGCTTCTGCTTTAAGTATACCCAATGACTTGGCCTCCACAGCCATCTGTGGCAATTCCACAAATTGCTCATCTGTTCCAAATGGACAACCCTCTTTTAAAGCTGTACCCTCTGGTCCTAGACTCCACTATAGGAAATATCCACTCTTAAGTCTTCCAATATGTTTCTGAAACACTGGTTCTGCACAAGCCTAGGGAAGACCATCTGAGCCCACCAAACGTAGGAGGTTGAAGCGCAAGCCCACCAAATTACTGTTTGTGTGGATGCTGCATGATTCGTTATCCTGTTACAAATAAGTGCCACAAAATAGTACACCACATACAATTGAACTATTTAGCTTTATAATTCTTAATTTGACTAAAGGGTTAGTAAAGAAAAAGCAAAAAAGGGAAAGGGTCCATTTTAATTAAAAGGTCTAATGCGCATGTTGGAACTCAGGCTTCCCCTTCACTGATCCTCCTTTGATCTCCCGGGGCTTTGTTGAATCGTGGCCCCGCTCCTACAACCTTCTCTCCAGTGTCTTCTCCCTTCATCTCCCACAGAACAATAGACCCAGCTCACAATGGTCAGGCACACAACACGAAATACACAGTTCATTGGGCGGCTCACATTCCAAAGCGCCTGTTATCTCTAACCATAACCAAAACACTGCTTCTGCAGAAAGATCATTATGTTAGCATTGGAACCTTACCCAGGGTGTTAGGTTTCAATAAGATCCTCCCTTTATTAATCTAAACTCGAGTGAGTACTTTGTATTTATGTAAATTTGCCACTAATTCCTGCAAGTTGGAAGCTCAAAATGTTTTTCCTGCTTTGCACAGCAAAAAGATTCACCGCCGAGTACTGAAGAAGAACCCACTGAAGAACCTGAGGATCATGATGAAACTGAACCCTTATGCCAAAACTGCACGTCGCCGTGCAATTCTCCTGCAGGAAAAGAATGTGAGTATGGCTGTGTAGACCGAGATTATAAATTGGTTACTAAGTTTTTTTAAGACTGGAGATTAGTATGAATTTGGGCCCAGAACATCTTGCACATATGGATGCAATAAATTACTTAATTATTAATGTAGATGGTGCAAATTTTATTAATTTCACTGCAAGGCTCTGGTCGTAAACTAAACGTTGCTGAGCACTGTTCAGTTCTGAAATTAGACCGTGGGGTTGTGCCAGATTCAGTACTTATGTCCTTGGGCAGGTTCATGCCTTCTTTAGCTGCTTACAGCTGAGAATGTTTAACATCAAACATTACAATAATGGATATTTTTGTGGGTAGCTGAAATTAATTTTGTAAAATTTTGGTGCATATCACTACTACAGTTTTGAATTTGCTGCCTGGTTTGGCGTTTCAGATGCTGATGACTAATTTCCCTTTTTTTTTCCAGCACAAACTCAAGCTGGAGAAGAAGCAAAAGGCAACTGCATAAATGTTCTGGTTTACAGGCATGTGGACCCACATTGTATGGTTTCTATTAAAATAAACCTATTTAAAAAATGTATCCTCCTTGAGTTGCTTTTTGTTTACACTTCATAATAGCTTCCAACCTGATAGCATGAGCATCAATTTCTCCTTCCAGTAATTTTTCACTTCCCTCTGCTTCTATTTTCCATTCTCTTGCCTCTTCTCAGCAGCCTTTCATGCCCTTTCTCCTAGATCTTATGACCCTAACCCTAATGCACTTATCACCACCTAGCTTGTCCTTCCCTCAACCCCCACCCCCTTTTCCAGTCGTGATGAGGCGTCTCTGAAATGTCAACCAGTTACTCCGTTCCAAAGATACCGGTCCTTGTTCCTCTAGCGTTTTCTGTGTCACTCATGAAAGGTCCACTTTTGGCATTATAAGGGATTTGTTTTTATTCAGGTTTCATGGAGATTTTGTGTGTTCCTCAAAGCTTCTGTAGATGGATTTGTGCTGGTTTATGGCTTCATAAATCAGTGAATAGCTAGTAACTTGAAAAAAGTTATGTAAGAAATAATGTGTTCATTAGTGGTAGGCTAGGCACAACATTGAAAGTACCCTCAAGTCTTGGTAATCTGCCAACCTTCAGCTTATGAAAGACAACACAAATGATTTGGGACTGTAAAGCTTTGATCCTGCATATTTCCCCAATTAATATTAAAAGCAGCAAAATGTAAATGTGAAGTAAAAACACGACTACTGTTGCAACATTGGACTTTAATGGTGAAAATGTTAGCTGGAGCACATTGAGGGGTTTTGAATTGCACACTTGATTCACACCATTTCAGCAGTCAACAGTATTTTCTCACTGGTTAAACACTAGGTCTAGAAGAAAGATTGTCAGGTTGAGTGTACTTGCACGTTTGATCCCTAAAGTTCCCAATTTGTTCTGATTTTCCCAAAAAAATGTACAAAAGTTCATTTGAAAAGGTGGATTAAGATTCCTAGTGAAGGAGTGAGGGGACAGTAGTAGTGGGGTGAGGGCCCGCCCGATCTTCCAGTGTCAACATTGCAGTAGCTGTGCTTCCCAGCAGGTGGGGATTGAGAACAGTGAAATAAAGTTCACGTGCACTTAAATTGAGAGCTTGGGGAATAACATGAAACGGTGGGTAAAGGAGACAAGCTGTGTGCTTAAAACTTACTTTCACTGGGATTTGAGATTATCTTTACTGGATTTGAATCTTTCAAGAAAGCTATCCACTTCTCACTGGCAGCAAATAAACAAGGCAAGAAGCTGCAGCCACTGCCAGTTTATGGATAGAGCAGTAGATTACTTAATGTACAATATTATTTGTAAATGAATGGCTTTGAGGGGTTACAGATGCACATTCCTATATTACTTTTAAGCATAATGAAGATTGTTACTTGCTTAGCAGGTACAGTATTAACATTAAAACTCACAAGGACCCTATCTGCTCCATGGTTGATAAGCCTGGGATAGTTTAGATGTCATTCACTGAGTATTCTATCAAACTGGAAAATTACAATCAATAAAAACAGGGTTGTCCATCTAAAGACCACGATGAGTTCAGGTAATATACTCAGCTGACATGCCTGCACAACTTCACATATCTTAAGGTAAAATAACAGTTCGTCTGCTTCTTCATTAGGTCACTGGGAGGAAAGTACGGGAAATGGTGATGGATTTAATATCACTGTTTCACCAGCTATTCCAAAAAACTTAAAGCTCTGCACACTTAAAAATAAAAACTAAACACAGATTAATTCTACACTTTTTTATATTCTATCAACTTCATCGTAGAAAATACTGGTGTGTATCTTCCACTGGAAGTGAATGAACTGAGCAGACAAAGTTGATCTCCAATAAAGTTCCCGCTCCTTTCTCCAAGTGTAAACTCATCCGTTTAAAGTGGCACTGCAGTATTCTTAACTAATTTACTACTTTCCCCCACATTGACTTTAACATTTAAACTCTGAAACTATAAGCTGCTTTGATTGTTTTAACTCTGACCATTCCCTCAAATTCAAGGAACAGATTTTCCCCTTAATAATTTTGCAAACTTTACACATTCAATGAATCAAAATTATTACACTTATCCATCCTGTGTTACAATTCCTGTCTTCACCCATTTCCCATTCTGCACATACTGGTCCATCCATCTTCAAGTGCTGGTCACAAACGTTTCCGATTGTCTATGCAGGGTGTTTTGCCTTTTCCACTAATGCTCTTGGTACACAAGATCAGAAATAAAACCATACAGCATTGCCCTATATTTAGCCTAAATACTTGCAGGGTATTAAGGACAGACTCCATTAAAGGCAGGTGAAGAACAATGAAACTAATTTTCACACTTAAAAAATGCAAAGGCCAGTTTTGAAGCCAGGATTGGGCCATGCAAATAGGAGTTTAAGCCTGTGGTATGGTGTATAGAAACTCAGATGCTAAATCTATGTTTGGAAAATCCAGTGTTTCATACAATTTCATTCCCTTTTGCCCAGAATCTGCACACCTTGCAATAATTGGGCATAGGTTTCATCCTGAGCTACACAATCTCATTCAGCCATCAGGAAAGAGGAAACACGCTTTCCAAACTAGGCTTTCCTTGAGCAAGTGAACGGTATCTGAAATTATTCCTCTTGCTAAAGAATCAGGGAAGAGGATCAAACCATCAAATCACCAGGAAAGCTACTAAAATGGTGTTAGAGATTCAGTGCACCGATTGGTCTCAAATGCTGGAGTCCTGGCAATGGTATTCACCTTCTTGTATGTTGAAACCACAATAGGCAAATATCCCTCTTTCTGATCTCCATTGCCTCACCTGGTCCCAATCTCGCATGGGATGCCTGCTGATAATCTGTACGAATCAGTCTGGCTGATTGAGCATATTTGTTAAGAGAACTGATAGCAAATGCCTGTCACCCACCCAACTACTGGCTTTAAAGTCACACTAATGAGCAGAGGCCCTAGAAGACAGAATGTGTCAGTGAAGTAGAAATTCCTCTACCTGCAGTGTAACGTACACGTTAATAAGCATCCAGAGCGTTCCCTAACTGCCGCCTGGTGACCAGCAGATGCACTCTGTAAAATGACGAGTTATGTATGACCCTGTAAACAGCAGGGGTATCCCAAAACTCCACAAAATTGGGTGTATAATAGCTTAGTACCATCCCTTTAAAAAGTTAACCAGTTACCCTCAACTTATTCCATTGGCACTAAGCCCTAAATAAGACCAACTTGCTAACTATTCCCATTGGCAAATACTAAAACTTAAGGAAGGGAAGTTAAATTTTGACAATTTTAACAGACATCATTCCTTTAAAAATGTAAATACATCTCTTTAAATATATCATGGGACAAAGGGTTATTCATGAGGTAACATCAGCAGAAACATCCATCAGTTTGCTGCACAAAGAACAGTGGTTTAGCGATGACTTAGATAGCGGGAGTGTGCGTTGGAGTGCTCGGCTGCTTCAAGCCAATCGTCGTGCACAGCCAGCCTGCGAAATCCACTTCTTCCGCCTCTGATCGCTTGATAAAAGCATGAGCCTGCCAAAAAATGTTAAGATAGTGGTCACGGGGAAAGACACCAGTCCAGAGAAGAAAACTTCGTCCCATTTTAGACAAATAATTTTTTTTATTGTCACTGCCACTCTCAACACAACCGCAATGAAGTAACATCACCATAAATATAAAGCATCTCTGTATGCTGACCATAAATCCCACACCTCTAAGAGGACCACAACCTTGTAGAGTCTGGAAGCTTGCGTGCCTCAATGACCCAGAGAGCTGTGTTGGCTGGAGTTCAGGGCTTTATGCTTTGACTCTCAGTAGGGTCACCCATGTCAAATAGATCAAAGGGTAGAGGCCAGACTAAGAGTGGTGCACCAGTCCTCCAGGTTCAGGGGTTCAGCTCAGGGCTAACAACCCTGACTGGTCAAACAAAATTGTTACGGAAACAGCAGAGAAGAATCCTTCATCTGCGTGTGACAGTTTTCCTGAGTGTACACTCGGGACTTGCATGGCTGACCCCTGGGCAGAATAGAGAAATGGTCAAGGACAGAGAGGGATGGATGACCTTCATTGCTGCCCCAAATGCCAATGGCAGCAAGTATAAAACACTTGCAAATTGTCATCAGGAAGAAGACCATCACCCACTGTCTCTTTGACAAGAGTCCACAAGTCCTATGGTCTTGACCCTCTCTCATGTCCTCACTTCTCCAAATTTGAATACAATTAGTTTTTGGAAGTTCGTACTGCACTAGTTTCTGCATCCCTTCATCCAGTGGGGGCCAGATCATGGTGAACCTTCTGCTTTTGCTCTAGACCCCTGCCAATGGAAATTGTTCTTCCCCATCGGCTCTTTAAAATTCCACTGTGTAAAATTGGGACGACACTGTAGTGTAGCAGTTAGCTACAGCATCAGTGATCGGGTTCAATTCTTCTGCTGTCTGTAAGAAGTTTGTTTGTATGAATTCTTCTTGGGCTTCCAGCTGGTTACAGATATCAATTTTAACCAACATTTCGATGACAAACTCTGCCATCTTCATCAGGGATGATGAATGTCCAGTCCAGTGGTATTTATACATGTCGTCCATCCTGATTGGTTAGTCTTCATCCAATCAGGTTTCTGCTGTCCCACCATCTTTACAATCAAATTCCAGTTCTTAATTAGAGCCAGACCTTCGTCGTTGTTAAAATTCTTTTCCTCTCGTTTTATTTCAATGGCTTCCTTCACGAGGCAGACCCAAAAGCCACTGGAGTGGGTAAGTTTTTTGGGCGTTGAAGACAATTGTATTGCCATTGCAAAAGCCATGTTCTGCTACCGCCAATTTCTCCAGGTAACCCAAACAGATAAAGCCCCTTGGTGTGGGTTTCCACCGTGTGTCCTGTCTGGCCAACGTACACGGCTGTAAATGCCATCCATCCTGAGTCACCTTTGACACAGCTTATGTGGGTTAGACAGAATCTAAGGAAGTTAAACAGTCGACATTTTGGGCCGAGTCCCTTCTTGAGGAATGTAAAGGAAGAGGAAAGACACAAGAATGAAAAGATGAGGGAAGGGAAGGAGGATAGCTGGAAGGTCATAGGTGAAGCCAGGTGGGTGAGAAAGGTAAAGGGCTGGAAAGTAAGGCATCAGATAGGAGAGGTGAGCGGACCATGGGAGAAAGGACTTGCTCCTCCACCCTGAAAGTGGCCTCATTGTGGCAAAAGACAAGGATGTGGACTGACATGTAGGAACAGCATTTCACTGCACGTTTCAATTCCCATGTTAAAAATAAAGCAGTTTTTAAAAAAAGGATTGAAAGCTTTTAACCTTTTCCTCCCCAGGCTAGTGTTTCTAAACGCAGAGTATAATAATGGCTTCCCAGTCAGTTTCACACAAAACATTAATCGATAGAACCTCCATCTAATCTTTTCTCTCAAACACTCAAGGTCATTATCAGACTGTCAATAAACATTTATTAAATAATTAGGTTATAACAACACAGGAGTGACAGTTTATTAATACAAGTGTTAAACACTTAAATCAATCAACATCGAGGGCTCCACTTACCATGAGCTGTTTCAAGTCCGCTCTCTCTGCAGGATTCTTTATCAAGCTGTTAAGAGAAATGAGGCACATTTAACTGTAAATAACAATAAATCTCCAAGCACTATTCACTCTAAAGAGACACTGGAACAGTGGGATCTTTCCATGATATTCCCTGCTCTCTCCACATTACAACAGGGAGAGGACGTATTCAGTATTATTGACCGAGACTCCACATCACGGCAAGCATGGGAGGCAGGCTTGAATTCTTTGTCTGAGAGCAGCAGAAGACACGGAGGGGAGAATCACTGACAGGAGTCCACTCCATCATTTCATCAATGCTGATATATTACCCCTCAATCCCATTCACCTGCCCTCTCCCTGTAACCTTTGATACCCTAATAATCAAGAACATATCAACCTCCATTTTAAACATACCCAATAACTTGAGCAACCACTCGAGTTTAAAAAAATATATACCCCCCCCCCCCCCCCACCCCCCGGCCACAGACCCACTTTAAAACTTCGGTGGAATTTCCCAGTGGCCAACTACCGGTATTTTCATTCCTATCTCCATTCCGAAATGTCATTCAGTAGCTTTCTCCTCTGCTACGATGAGGCCTCTCTCAGGGTGGAGAAGCAGCACCTCATATTCTATCTAGGTAGCCTCCAACCTGATGACATAAACATCGATTTCTCCTTCTGGTAATTTTCCCCTCCCCCTTCCCTCTGCTTCGATTCCCCACTCTGCCTCCTATCTCTTCTCCTCACCTGCCTATCAAATCCTCCTGGTGCCCCTCCTCCTTGCCTTTCTCCGACAGTCCACTCTCCTCTCCTATCAGATTCCTTCCTCTCCAGCCCTTAAGCTTTCCCAGCCAGTTGGCTTCACCTGTCACCTGGCTCTCCTCCTTCCCCTCCCCACCACCTTTTTATTCAGCTTCCCCCTTCCTTTCCAGTCCTGATGAGGGGTCTCGGCCTGAAATATCGATGCTGCCTAACCTGCCGAGTTTCTCCAGCGTTTTGTGTGCATTACTTCCTAGCTTATTCCTCTCCAGGGAAAAACTAGATGGAGAGGAGGCTCCTACAGTCCATTTAGAACAAACATGAAGAGGAATGTCTTTAGCCAGAGGGTGGTGAATCTGTAAAATTCATGGTCACAGATGGCTGTGGCCAGGTTTGATATATTATAGCAGAGTTTGATGGGTCCTTGAGTAATCAGGGCAAAGGTTATGGGGAGAAGGCAGGAGAATGGGGTTGGGAGGGATAATAAATCAGCCATGATGGAATGGCAGAGCTGACTTGATGGACTGAATGGCTGATGCTCTGTCTTATGGTCTTATATCACATGGAACAGTACAAGCCCTTCAGCTGGCAATGTGTCAAGATCTTAACCTCCTCCTAGGTCAATCTAACCCTTCCCTCCCACAAAACCCTCCATTTTTCTATCATCCATCTGCCTATCTAAATGTATCTGCCTCTACCACCACCTCCAGTAGCACATTCCACACATTCTTTTAAAATCCTACCTCTGACATCCCCTATATTTCTCTCCAATCACCTTAAAATTATGTCACTTATTAGCCATTTCTGCCCCGGGGCGGGGAGGGAGAAATCACTCACTATCCACTCAGTGTCTGCCTTTTATCATCTTGTACACCTCTATCAACTCCCCTTTCATCCCTCACTCCAAAGAGGAAAGCCTGCGCTCACTCAACCTATTCCAGTAAGACATGCTCTCTATTCCAGGCGAGCATCCCATTCTACGGTGTTAAAACACGGCCTGCCTACCCAATCTCTCCCTGGAGCTTTGTTCTCCAGTCTGACCACCTCCTGGTAAATCTCTCCCCCATCAGTTTTCCCATCCTGTACTGACCAGAAAGCCAAGGATGGGGGGCATCAGCACCTGGTACCACTACCCACCCCACCCCTTACATTTGCTGTGGGATCCTCCTGTGCAGGGGACCCTCGGGCTTGGGCTTTCAGTAATAAACAACTCACCAGATGTTCACAAAGTCCTGGAATTCGTCACTGAAGACGCCCGATGGCAACTTAGGAGGTGGCTGTAACGAGAACGAACAATCAAATTATCCCAGAATCAGGGTTATTATCAGCGGCATATGTCATGACATTTGTTGTTTTGCATTAGCAGTACATAAAGTTACTATAAATTTCAACAACGTATTTGAAAATAAATAAATAGTACTAATAGTGAGGTAACGTTCCTGGGTTCACAGACCATTCAGGAATCGGATGGTGGAGGGGAAGGAGCTGTGTGGCTTCCAGCATTAACACGGATGGAGGAATCTATTACCCCCAACACCCAGGACATGCCCTCTCCTCATTACCATCAGGAGGAGGTACAGAACACTGAAGACTCAATGATTCAGGAACAGCTTCTTCCCCTCCGCCGTTCAATTTCTGAATGGACATTGAACCCATGAACACTTCTCATTACCACCATCAATGAGGAGGTACAAGAGACTGAAGACACCCACTCATGTTTTACACCTGATTTTGCAAAGACCCATTTGAAGGTGAATCTGCTGCAAATGATGAGAGGGCTCATCTGGAGTAGAGAGCAGGCAAAGGACTGCAGACCAGGCGGCCCCGCGTCACAGCCCGAGATACAGGCGGCCCCCACGTCACAGCCCGAGATACAGGCGGCCCCCACGTCACAGCCCGAGATACAGGCGGCCCCCCACGTCACAGCCCGAGATACAGGCGGCCCCCACGTCACAGCCCGAGATACAGGCGGCCCCGCGTCACAGCCCGAGATACAGGCGGCCCCGCGTCACAGCCGACAATCCAGGCGGCCCCGCGTCACAGCCGACAATCCAGGCGGCCCCCACATCACAGCCGACAATCCAGGCGGCCCCCACATCACAGCCGACAATCCAGGCGGCCCCCACATCACAGCCCGAGATACAGGCGGCCCCCACATCACAGCCCGAGATACAGGCGGCCCCCATATCACAGCCGACAATCCAGGCGGCCCCCACATCACAGCCCGAGATACAGGCGGCCCCCACATCACAGCCGACAATCCAGGCGGCCCCCACATCACAGCCCGAGATACAGGCGGCCCCCACATCACAGCCGACAATCCAGGCGGCCCCCACATCACAGCCCGAGATACAGGCGGCCCCCACATCACAGCCGCTTGGGTAACTGCGATTCACCCTTACAGACACCAACAATCTCCATGCAGTAAGATACAGAATAAATTTGCTACTATGGAACTTGTAGGAAGTAAATAAAGAAATGTATTTTTTCAACTCGCAGTGTGGGCTTCACAAAACAAAATATGGAACTACATGCTGGAGTAACTCAGCAGGCCAAGCAGCATCTATGGAGAGGAATAAACAGTCAGCATTTTGAGCTCAAACCCTTCATCAGGGCTGGAAAAGAAGGGGAAAGAAAGCAGAAGGTGGCGGAGGGAGGGGAGGGGAGGGAGGACAAGCTGACAGGTGATAGGTGAGACCAGGAGAGGGAGACAGTGGGTCGGGGGAGGGTTGAAATGAGAAGCTGGGAGTTGTTAGGTAGATGAGGGAACAGGGTGAAGGAGGAATTGGATAACTGCAATACTGACTACTTTTGTGGATTGTAATCCCTACCCCTCCCCTGTGTTATGTGGGTCATTTGTAAAAAAACAAGATCTGTTAGAAATCCTTAGCAGGTCACTGAGGCAGAGCGAGTGGCATATGAGGAGTGTTTGATGGCTCTGGGCCAGTACTCACTGGAGTTTAGAAAAATGAAGAGGGATCTCATTGAAACCTATTGAATATTGAAAGGTCGAGTCAGTGGTTCCCAAGCCGAATGGCATAAAAACTGTTGGGAAGCCCTGGTGTAGATCAACAGTGAGAATCAGCTTTAATATCACCAGGATAATGCTGCGAATTTTGTTTTGTAGCAGTACATTGCAATACATAATTAAACTACAGTAAGAAATGTATTTATAAAACTAAATTCAATAAATCGTGTAAAACAAGAGCAACAGAAAGAAAAATGACAGTGACGGAGAGCACTATCAGGCTTGATGCCTTTCAAGGGTTCACCTTCTTGAAAGATGTTCTGATGTGGATGTGGAGAGGATGTTTCCTATATTGGGAGAGTCTAGGACCAGAGGGCACAGCCTCAGAATAGAAACACATCCCCTTAAAACGAAATAAAGAGGAATTTCTTTAGCTCGAGGCTGGTAAATTCATTACCACAGACAGCTGTGGAGGCCATGTCATTTGGGTATATTTAAAGCAGAGGTTGATGGTTCTTGATTATTAAGGGTGTCAAAGATTATGAGGAGAAGGCAGGAGAGTGAGAGGGATGATCAGCCATGATGGAATGGCAGTACAGACTTAATGAGCCAAATGGACTAATTCTGCTCCTATGTCTTATGGTTTTATGGAGTGTCTCGGGCAAGGACCTTACACAGGGGCTACGCAACGGTAACAAAGCGCTGTCCAATCGGTGCACTCTCAGTGGAAGAGAGTCACTGGCCTGGACAAAGACAACGTTACTCACCTCATTCACTATGTAATCCAACAGTTCAAATATTGCCATCGGAGGTCGACAGTCCAGACCAAAAGCTGCAAAGAGAAAGGATCAGCTTAAGGGCACTGGGTTATGGACATCCGAGTCCCAACTATTCTCGAAAGACTGGCTAAATTATCTGACCCACAGGCACATTGCACCTCCAGACACAACTAGACCAATGATACAGGCACACTGCACCCCCAGACACAGCCAAATCAACAATACAGGCATACTGCACCCCCAGACACAACCAAATCAACAATACAGGCATACTGCACCCCCCCCAGACACAACCAAATCAACAATACAGGCATACTGCACCCCCCCCAGACACAACCAAATCAACAATGCAGGCATACTGCACCCCCAAGACACAACCAAATCAACAATACAGGCATACTGCACCCCCAGACACAGCCAAATCAACAATACAGGCATACTGCACCCCCCCCAGACACAACCAAATCAACAATACAGGCATACTGCACCCCCCCCAGACACAACCAAATCAACAATGCAGGCATACTGCACCCCCCCAGACACAACCAAATCAACAATGCAGGCATACTGCACCCCCCCAGACACAACCAAATCAACAATACAGGCATACTGCACCCCCCCCAGACACAACCAATTCAACAATACAGGCATACTGCACCCTCCCAGACACAAACAAATCAACAATGCAGGCATACTGCACCCCCCCAGACACAACCAAATCAACAATACAGGCATACTGCACCCTCCCAGACACAACCAAATCAACAATACAGGCATACTGCACCCTCCCAGACACAACCAACTCAACAATACAGGCATACTGCACCCCCAGACACAACAACAGAAGTACACGTCATTCTCAGGTTCTCCTCAATTCTAGTGTTACAGGTAAATCAATATTTCCTAACACCAGTGCCACCGCCACCCACCAATTCCCCAACCACTGCAGGGCCTCTGCAGCTGATGGGATACAAATTCACATTCTAAACTCACAGCTCCCAGGACGCCCAGGCGGTCGACTGCTCTGCTCAGGGGATGTCGCGTCTTCGCCCATTTGACAGCCGAAAATTTGTTCAAGCTCTTTAGCATCAGGCGGAGGAATTGGGTAGCGGCCGATCGCCATCTCCACCAGGGAGAGCCCCATACTCCAGATGTCCGACTGAACAGAGTAGTGTGTTCCCTGGAGTCTTTCCGGCTGGCAGAAGGTGGATTCATTAATTCACACATAGATCGCAACACACAGCACAGTCCAAGACGTTCTGGGGGCAGCCCGCAAGTGTTACCACAATTTTGCCACCAACACAGCCTGCCCACCATACTTGGAAAAACAAAACAGAGAACAAGCCCCCACCCACCCACACGGACAGTCCTCCAGCTCCAGGCCAGGTTTCCAGCCCACGGCTTTCAGGCATTGACCTCCCATCGGGTTTCCACCTTCGGCATCAACACACAACACTGTAGGCTGGAGGTTGGCTTCCCTGTAACAACATCCACTCACGCAAATACTTACTCCAGAGTGGATGGGAGGGGTAACCATCCAGCCCATCTTTACCCTACCTGGTCTCCTAGCCCCTTAGAAACTCTCCCATTGCACTTAGTGGACGGGAGACGTTTCACTTCCCTCGTGTCTAAAGGCTGGAAGCAGCAGCAACGAGAGCAGGGTGATGGGGGCTGGAGGAACAAGTTGTCAGACTACAGGAAAATACCGAGAGGGGGAATGATTCTGATGAGGGTGTTCTGCCGGGGACAGCACAGACCCAATGAGCTGAAGGTTGTCTTACACTGTAGCAAGCTTGATGTCATCCAGGACTCCAGTCCCTTGGAGTAGACAGTCTTCCAATTTCAGGGCAGCTTGATAGCCTCCATCAGAGACCCAGAACTTCCCCAACTACCCCCCCACATCCCCGGCCGAGAAACCCCAGTGGAAGCCTGTTCTATTCCCTCAGTCCTCCATCTACGGCGTCAGGTCCAGAGGAGCAGAGCAAACCTGGAAGGGACGAGGTACAACTTACAGACATGTAGGACCTGGTCCCAACAAACGAGTTGGCCATCGAGTCGATCAGCTGCCCACTGACCCCAAAGTCACACAGCTTGATTTCACCACGCGAATTCACCAGGATGTTCGACGGTTTCACGTCTGCAAAGAAACAACATTTAGAAGGTTCTAGAAGTGGATGTCATTGTACATTAGTTCAGTTTACAACATTACTCTGGATACATGATGCAGATGGAGTTTAATGCCGACGAGTGTGAGGTGTTGCACCTTGGGAGGACAAACCAGGGTAGCACATACACAGTAAATGGTAGGCCACTGAGGAGAGCTGTAGAACAAAGGGACCGTAAGACACAGGAGCAGAATTAGGCCATTCAGCCCATTGAGTCTGCTCTGCCATTCTATCAAGGCTGATTTATTATCCCTCTCAAACCCATTCTCCTGCCTTCTCCCTGTAATGTTTGATGCCCTGACTGATCAAGAACTTCTTCACTCGGAGGGAACAAGTTGCCAGTGGAAGTGGTAGAAGGGGGTTTGATTTCAACATTTAAAGAAGTTTGGACAGGCACACGGATGGGAGAGGTGTGGAGAGTTGTGGTCCTGGTGCAGGCTGCTGGGACTAGGCAGAGTATTGGTTCACGAAGGGCTGGATGGACCAAAGGGCCTGTTTCTGTGCTGTTGTGCCCTCTGACTCTAACAAACAACGATGTGGCTCAGGGATTTTACACGAGAAAGCTCCTCAGCAGGACCAATATTCAATAACTTGTCACCATACCTCGGTGCATAATCTTGTGTTTCTCCCGCAGGTACGCCAGTCCCTTGTTAACCTGTGAGGGTGAAAAGCCTGGTTAACAACAGATGCAATACCTCAGATTGAGTGGCTGTGATCTGGACCACACTGTCCATTTACACTGTCCACACTTGTCAGGATGACAATCACCCCAGGAGTCCAGTTCTCTGGATGTTTCTGTACGTGCCCTGCCTTTAGATCTGGCAACAGTTGCCCCAGGGGAGGGGTCCTTGCCTCAACTTGAGGCTTCAAGATCAAAGGTTATTTTTGTTTTTATTTAGTAACAAGGCCCTTTCACGCCAACGGGACAATGCCACCCGATTATACCCACCAACCTACCAACTGGTACGTCTTTGGACTGTGAGAGGAAACTGGAGCACCCGGAGGAAATCCATGCGGTCATGGGGAGAATGTACAAACTCCTTATGGACAGTGATGGGAATTGAACCTGGGTTGCTGGTGCTGTAATGTGTTACACTGACCACTGTGCTACTGTGCCAACCCACAAGATGACACGGCTGATAGACCTAATGTCCACCAGATCATCAACACAGGTTCAATCAAGATATCTGGTCCTGTTTGTGTGGCATTCGTGCATTCTCCCTGTGAATGCATCAGTTCTCCCACCGGTACCCTTCTGCATCGCAAGGACATGTGGGTTCAAAGACTGACTGATGGCTGTGAATTGCCCTTGGTGTGTGAGCAAGTGATGGAATCTTAAGGAGATGAGGGGTGGGAAGGATCAGTTATTAAGAGAGATAGTGGCTTTGTGAGCTAGCATGGATTTAAGGGGCCAAATAGCCTCCTATTGTGTTGCAAGGAGAAATAAGGAGATGCAACATTTTCAGGTGCACTATCAACATCAGCAGGCACCGTCCATGGGGCTGGAGTGTCCACATTGTTATCTGCAACCAAGTCCAACCAAGACTGTCCCTGTAACCACCAGGAAGCAAAATTCAGCCACCATCCTGATATTCAGAGTACACATAGTCCAGAGAGTGCAGATCACTCAGACATCAGAAACAGCCGAGGTGGATGGCTCCCCAGTTGTTCTGTACTGCCATTGACAATCATAGAAACATTGAAAATCTACAGCACATTACAGGCCGTTCTGCCCACAATGTTGTGCTGACCACGTAACCTACTCTAGAAACTGCCTAGAACTTCCCTAGTGCATAACTCTCTATTTTTCTAAGCTCCATGTACCTAAGAGTGTCTTAATAGACCCTACCACTGGCTCTACCACCGTCATTGGCAGTGTATTCCACGCACTCACCACTCTGCGTAAAACTTATCCCTGACATCCCCTCTGTACCTAAACTATGCCCCCTCATGTTAGCCATTTCAGCCCTGGGAAAAGGCCTCTGACTATCCACACGATCAAAGCCTCTCATCATCATATACACCTCTATCAGGTCACCTCTCCTCCTGTCACTCCAAGGAGAAAAGGCCAAGTTCACTCAACCTATTCTCTTAAGGCACGCTCTCCAATCGAGGCAACATTCTTGAAAATCTCCTCTACACTCTCTGTGTAGTGTCCACATCCTTCCTGTAGTGAGGTGAACACAGTACTCCAAGTGGGACCTAACTCAGGTCTGCAACATTACGTCTTCGCTCTTGAACTCAATCTCACGGTTGTTGATGAAGGCCAACACACCACACGCCTTCTTAACAACACTGTCAACCTGTGCAGAGGCTTTGAGTGTCCTATGGGTATAGACCCCAATATCTCACATCCTCCAAACTGCCAAGAGTCTTACCATTAATATTATATTCTATCTTCAAATTTGACCTACCAAAATGAACCACTTCACACTAATCTGGGTTGAAGTCCATCTGCCACTTCTCAGCCCAGTTCTGCATCCTACTGATGTCCTGCTGTTACCTCTGACAACTCTCCAGACTATCCACAACACCCCCAACTTTTGTATCATCAGCAAACTTACTAACCCACCCTTCTACTTCCTCATCCAGGTCATTTGTAAAAATCACGAAGAGAAGGGGTCCCAGAACAGATGCCTGAGGCACACCACTGGTCACCGACCTCCATGCAAAGTATGAACCGTCTACAACCACCCTTTGCCTTCTGCGGGCAAGCCAGTTCTGGATCTTCAAAGCAAGGTCTCCTTGGATCCCAAGCCTCCTTACTTTCCCAATGAGCCTTGCATGGGAACCTTATCAAATGCCTTGTTGAAATCCACATACACTACATCCACTGCTCTTCTGCTCTTCCCAGACCATCTAACATCTTGAGTCCTTATTCACTGTTCACCTGACACTCGACTGGCCTGGCTGTATGTTACCATCACAGCACCACTATCAATGCCACCCTCCACCACATCTCCTCCATTTCATACACATTTGCCCTTACCACAACCTCTGGTTGCCATAACAGTGAATGTCTTATCTATTATCCTACGAGCCTCTATACTGTGCCCAGCATATCATTCAGGGGAACCCTACCACTAAGCACATTTCCCTCCAACCCCTTCTCACTTTAGCTTTCCTCAGAGATCACTCAATGTGACTCCCTCTCCACCCCCGCTGATCTCCCTCCAGGCAGGGTAAGTGCCACACCTGTCCCTTCACCCCCTCCCTCACCACCAATTAGACCCTTTTCAAGGTGAGTCAACACTTCATCTATGAGCCTGTCGGGATCGTCTACTGTATCCAGTGCTTCCAGAGCAGCCTCTCCAATACTGCAGAGATCTGACGCTGGTTCGTCGAGCATCATTGTTCTATCCGCCACAAGAGGCAGGATTTCCCACTGGCCACTCATTTCAACTGAACATCCCATTCAGATTCCAACAACTCTGCCCATGGCCCCCTCTACTGCCACAATGAGGCCACTCTCAGCTTTGAGGGTCAACACCTCACATTCTCTGGGCAGCCTCCAAACTGACGACACGAACATTGATTTCTACAACTCCCAGTGATTTCACCCCTCCACCCTTCTCTCTTTTTCCATTCCCTTTTCTGGCTCCCCTCTCACCTGCCCATCACCTCCCCTGGTTCTCCTCCTCCTCCCTTTTCTTCCATGATCCACTCTCTTCCCCTATCAGATTCCTTCTTCTACAGAGATTTACCTCTTCCACCTATCACCTCCCAGCTTCTTACTTCATCCTCCCTGCCCCCACATACCCACCTGGTCTCACCTATCACCTGCCAGCTTGTACCCCGCCCCGCCCCTCCCCCCACCGCTGTATTCTGGCTTCTGCCCCCTTCCATTCCCGTCCTGATGAAGGGTCTTGGCCCAAAACCTGGACACAGATGCTGCCTGACCTGCTGAGTTCCTCCAGCACTGTGTGTGTGTTGCTCAGAATTTCCAACATTAGCATAGTGTTGTGTGAATGACTGGGTTACAGGGCAGTGCTGACTATACAGCAGAACAGATGTCTATCCGGGCAGGGCCACAAACAGAAGATAACTCTGT
Source organism: Hemitrygon akajei (assembly GCF_048418815.1). Taxonomy (NCBI): domain Eukaryota; kingdom Metazoa; phylum Chordata; class Chondrichthyes; order Myliobatiformes; family Dasyatidae; genus Hemitrygon; species Hemitrygon akajei. The sequence goes on from NC_133153.1 coordinate 42,200,120, forward strand.
TACACAGCACCCAGCAAGAGTATCACACACCCATGAGGCTATACAGGCAGTCCCCGGGTTACGTACGAGTTTCGTTCCTGAGGCCGTCTTTAAGTCAGATTTGGAAGCAAGTCAGAGCAAGTACATCCGGTATTATTTAGCGTCAATTCATCAAATGTTTGTCTCAGTATATAGTATATATTTTATTTTTCTATGCATATAAAACACTTAAGAAACATATGTATTCCAATAATTAAACCACTGTGTTGCTTAGTAATAATTGTAGCTTTCATCGGGGCAGGACCTTTCACATGCTCCATTATTCTCACTTTATCCGTTATCCTTTAAAATTGTTCCGATTGTTGACTGACTGTAGCCTAACGCTTTTCCAATGACCGATGGTGTTTCACCTCTTTCCAAACGCTTTATTATTTCCACTTTATTTTCAATCACGATTGCTTCCCATCAATGGAACAGAAACACTGCCGGCAGCGGGTCCCGACCTCCGCCGGCTCCCGAGGTCCGCTGGGTCCTAAGGACCACCACACTGACACAGGCTAAATGGGACAAGTGGGGGCTGCGCTGGGTTTGGGTATTTGATCCTCCACAATATTCCGCGTGGGTATTTAAACTGGAGGTGGCAGTGGTTTTTTTTACAAGGTCGAGTTACGAGCTCGACATCAACCCGGCACAGATGGTACGGGAGTCACTGGATCGACATCAACCCGGCACCAGAGCAGTCTGTCACTCGATCAAACTCACTGATCTCACTGCGCCACCAGCCGACCGGAACGGTGGGGGGGGTGGCCGGGGTCAGGGTGAATCATACTAAGAAAAATTTAAGCCAAATACAAAGTTAAACACTCAACACAGTGTCAATGGCAACGACTTAAAATGGCAGACAGCATCGCAATCCGTTTTTAAATGGCAGACGGCGTTCTCCTTCCTTGGTTCGTAAGTACGAGTTGTCCGTAAGTCGAAAGTTCGTAACTCGGGGACTACCTGTACTGTACCTATTTCTGAAACATAACATATAGAGCACCATCTATACAGCAATGCATTCTGGGCATCATGTCTGCCATTCATATATCACATCCCGAGAGCAGTTGGCAGCATAATAGATGGTGAAAACTGACCATGGATGCTGCTCCCCTTCCCAGAATTAGCAATACCATTCAATTACTGGAGCAATACACCCCTGTGCTGATGTGCTATACTTACAGCTATGCTCACTTTGCCCAGGACCTGCTCCGTAATTCTTCCTGCCTTTTTCAGCACTTGATCCAATGATCCGCCATCCTAGTAGGGAAGTAAACACGGTAACCGGTCAGAATGAGCTAAAGAGTTTCACAACCTGGTGACCTAACACAGAATGTTCTACATCATGTGGGTCAGCAGGGGCAATGGGCAATGACAATGTGATCGAACGTTCCCATGCACTTCATTCAAAGTTCCAATTAGCTTTCTTATTATTTATATGTTTTAGTAATACTTCATTAAAACAGTAAACTTATTGTGGACCATTCAGAAACTCCTGTAAAAAGTTTCTTTTACTATGAAATACGGCGCACGTTGAGAACCGCTGCTCTAACCTCCCCTGGACTGAACATAAAGCACAGTACAGGCCCTTCCACCCACCTTTTAACCTGTGCTAAGATCAATCTAACCCTTCCATTATTCCACAACATAGGAACAGAATTAAACCAGTCAGCCCATCGAGGCAGCTCTGCCGTACTGTAACTGATTTATTATCCCTCTCAATCCCATTCTCCTGCCTTCTCACCATAACCTTTCACACACCTTCCCTCCCACATATCCCTCCTTTTCCTATTGTCCATGTGCCTATCCAAGTGTTTCTTAAATGTCCCTAATCTATCTGCCTCTATCACCACCCAACAGTGCATTCCACACACCCACCACTCTCAGTGTACAAAAACTGTCTCTGACATCCCCTTATACTTCCCTTCAAGAACCTTAAGATTATTGCCCCTTGTATTAGCCATTTCTACCCTGGGAATGAAGTAGGTGTGCACTCAATCTGTGCCTCTAATCATCTTATACACTCCTGTCAAGTCACCTCTCATCCCCCTTCACTCCAGAGAGAAAAGCCCTAGTTTGATCAACCCATCCTCATAAGACATGCTCTCTAATCCAGGCAGCAACCTGGTAAATCTCCTCTGAACCCTCTCTAAAGCTTCCACATCTTTCCTATTACGAGGTGACCAGATCTGAACACAGTATTCCAAGTGTGGTCTAACCAGGGTTTTACAGAACTGCAACATTACTTCTTGGCTCTTGAGCTCAATTCCTCGACTAATGAAAGCAGGCACTCCACACACCTCCTTAACCACCCCATCAACTTGCCCTTCTCATCTTTGTAGACCAGACAAATCACTGAATCTAGTTCACAGATTGCTCAATTAAAAAAAACTTCATTTTTCCATGTTAGGGACAGAGTGAGAAATGGAATGCACAGCTTTATACCCAGAGGATGAGAATAAGCGTTATTATTCTGCAGGTAGAGGGCTGGTCAGACCCATTCCAGCCGAGGACAATTCTGACAGTACACATCGGGAAGGGCAGTGGCCTCTCAGAAGATAAAAAGCTGGAGGGAAAGGTGAGCGGACTAACCTTCTGAATCACTGTTCCAAAAGAGCTGGCACAGCCCATGATGGGCTGAATGGGCTCTTCTTATCTACCTGCCTGAAAATTCCATTGTATCTATAAAAGGGAATCAGCTGAGGGACAAGACCATAAGACATAGGAGCAGAATGAGGTTTGAGTATTGAGTCGGCTCCACCATTCCATTGTAGCTGATATATTATCTCTCTCACCTCAATTCTCCTGCCTTCTCCCTGTGACCTCTGACGCCCTTACTAATCAAGAACCTGTCAACCTCCAACTTAAATATACCCAATGACTTGGCCTCCACAGCTCTGTGACAAGTAGGACTTGAGCAGGAAGGTTTAGCAGAGACTAGACTGGCGGGCAGGTGGCCTCCTTCTGTGTCGTGGAGCTCTGTGAGTCTAAGGTAGCTACTGAACAGAGTGCAGAGACAGGGACTTGTGACCGAAGGAGATGGAAAGAGCTGGCCGCCGCTCCCTGTGCCCAGCTGACTTAGTCACACACGAGATGCCTTCACTTCCGTACCATGTGCTCCATGCAGATGCTAATCTCGCCGTCGCTGTAGAAGGCTCCGTAGAATCCCACGATATAGGGAGAATTACACTCATGAAGCACCTGCAGCTCTCGGATAATCTGGTTCCGAATGGCTGGCTTGATCTCCAGGTGGATCAGCTGTGAAGAGAAAGTGTTCACTTCACTTTATTTATTTACTTAGCAATACCGCACAGAGTCAGTCCTTCCTGCCCCAGCAAACCCTGACAAACCCGATTGTCGTGGGACAATTAACCTGCCCGATATGGCTTTAGACTGTGGGAGGAAACTGGAGGACCCAAAGAAAACCCACAGATTCCACAGGGAGGATGCACAGAGACACCTTACAGAACGGTGCCGGAATTGGACTCCAAACTCTGGAATGGCCCGAGCTACAAAAACACCGCACTAACGACTACGTTACCGTGACACCCAAAACAGCAGCAGAAGAGCACACTGTGTACCACTCCTGTGAACACTTCATTAGATACACTCCTGTTCCTAACAAAGTGGTCACTGATCGTACATCCCACCAGTCTGTGCTGGAACCCCCACCCTTCATCGCCATGACTTTTTACAGAGGTGGATAAGCTTTATTTATCACCCTCTCAGACAGAACATACAAACACCTCACAGACATCGGCCGGAGTATCTGGCGACACTTGCAGGCTGCCAGTTATCACAGACCACGCACACGTTTCAATGTATGTGTCACAAATAAATAAATCTGAACTTGCTGCCTCTTCACCCTCACTGAGGAGCCTCAGTCAGAGCAGAGAGGAGCCAATCGTCAGGAAAGAGCGAGCAGTCTGGCAGAACGGGAAGGAAGGGAGGAAGATTTTACCTTCCGGGCCATGATTAGGCCGGACGGTTTGTGGGAGACCTTGAAGACGACTCCGCCATTGCCCGCGCCCAGCTCTGAGATCTTCTCAAAGTCGTCATCCTTTAGCTCGCCGACCTTCTGTTTCTGAGTTAGGAAGGCCTCCAGCCTCTTCCGCTGCTGCTCGTCGAGCTCGAGCTCCTCCAACTTCTTCTGCAGAGCCTCCAAATTTGTCCTATAACATGTAGAAAAAAGAGCTTTACCAAGAAGGTGAAAGGTTAAAGATTAGCATTAGTCGTCACACACACTGAAACTTCACTCTGATCTTGATCCGTTAGGGAAGTGGGCCAAGGCGCAGCAAATGAATCTCAATGCAGATGTAAGGAGATGCATTCTGGAATGTCAAACCAGCTTTGGACGTACTATGAAGCTAAAGATACCTTTATTAGTCAGATGTACATCAAAAAATACGTGAAATCAGCTAACTGGCGAAGATGCTTATTTGGGACGATGTTTAAAGAACAAAACTAATTGGGAAAATAGCTGGGGTTCCTTTTGTCTATTTGGGACCCAACGCCACAACTCAGGCAGGAGGCTGCTGCTGAACAGTTGGTAACTAGCATCAGTCTCGTGCATGTAATGTGGCTGTTAGACACTACGCCATACTTAGAGTAAACAGTTTTTAAAGTGTCTCTTGTGTGTGTTCGTTGTGTTCACAAAGCAGTGATTTTTGTCACTGATAGTTGGCAAGAAATAAGCAGTCAGACAATTCAGAACTATTTTGCTCACTGTGGTTTCAGCATTCAGGCCTGGAGATGCCAGAAACAGCCAGGAGTGAAAATGAACTGATTTTGCTACTTCAACAAGTTAGGAGCTATGAAGCATTTTACGGTATTGACAATCATCTTGAATGTTTCAATGAAAATGAAGATTTGGAGGATGCAATCATTGGAAGCATTGTATGAAGGCAGTCCATTATCTACACCAGGTGTCTGCATTGATTTTGTTCATTTACAGTCAGTCAGAAGAACTCGGCTGATAACTATTAGGAACCAATATAGTACTGTAGCACTATTGGTGGTGTTCCTGTTTGTTCTATATAATTTGTTACACAGTTTGTCTTTTTTATACATTTTTAACTATTTCTTTGACACTTCAGCAAATTGGAGCTGCTGCTTTAATGGGCCAAAAGTACTGGTACTGATGCGTCCCAATTAATTGGAATAAACTGTACGTTGTTGCAGGAGAGGCGAGGAGAATGGCCGAGGACGAGATCAGGATCAGGAGCCGACGTCTGGGTGATGATTCAATCATAACACCAGAAAAGGATGAAATTTCAAGGCTGGGGGGGAATTCCTGGGAAAGATAGATGAGATTGATTGGAGAGCTATTGCAAAATTTTTAAAAACACACACACCCAACCTGTGCAACTCCAGTGATAGTGGAATAACAAATCAATGTCACACTTTTGAGCAACACCACTCACTGGAGTACGTTCACACAGACCAGAAACTACAGGCTGTGCTCAGCAACAAGAGATTTGGCTCTGAGAGCAAAGGCTGGGCTTTGTAAAGTGGAGGGACTGGGGAGGAGGGTGCCAGAGTTTTTATTATGTACTGCATTGCTGTCACAAAACAACACGTTTCACAACATATGCCAGTGATATTGAACCTGGCTCTGATCTGAGGGAGGCCGATTCTCAGGAAAGTGGGAGGCCATTCAGCCCCTCAAGCTTGCTCCACGATGAATGGAAGGCGGCAAGAGAATGGGGTTGTGGGGATGGGGGAAGAATAACAGGTCTGCCATGATGGAATGGCTGAGCCGACTCTCTGGGCAAAATGGCTTAATTCTGCCTTATAATGATGGCTGAACCGCTCTGGGCCTTTCACATATAAATGCTCCAGTCAGTCAGGTTCAAGGGTTTGATGTCCCTGTGTGAGATCTAACAAAGCACAGGCACAACAACACTAAAATGGCCCACAGTAAGAGCTTCAGGACTGGCAATATCACTGCTGTAATATCTAATAGGAACAGCAGGTGGCAGTGTCTCTAACACCATCCACACAAAAAGAGATTTCCATGGCAAACTATCTCAAATCGAGTGTATTGAAAATTGTTTTATGTTATTTCCAGCACACAAGTGTAAAGGAAAATGAAATAATTGTTTCTCTGGATCTAATGCAGCACAAAAAAAATCAAAAAATAAACAACACAATAATTATAAATACACAAGATAGTTTATAGACATAGACTGATTGTATTTCCATAGAGTGACTCTAGGCTGCACATGAAGTGATTTGATGGGAAATTATAAAGTACTGGTGGGTTGGTGGGTGGAGGTGTTGACCAGCCTCACTACTTGGGGAAAGTAACTGTCTTTGAGTCTGTAGATCCTGGTGGGATGCTACATAGCCGTCTCCCCGACGGGAGTGGGACAAACAGTCCATGAGCAGTGATGTTCATGATGTTCCTGGCCCTTTACGAGCACCTTTCTGTACACATGTCCCTGATGGTGGGTAGACTGGCGTTGGGCAGATTTGACTACCTGCTGTTGAGCTCCATCTGCCACAGTGCAACTTCTGCACAGGTGCAATGACAGACCGACTTACAGCATCGCAGGCAGAGCGTCAGATAAACAGCTTTCCCGAGAAAAAATAAACTATATCATTTTTACAAGAAAAAACTCCGGTACAAAATGATCAATGTGTTCATAGTACTGCTAAATTGACTAGGGTTTGCCAGCTTGTTCAGGAAACAAACGGTTGAAGGGAAGCAGCTGTTTTTGAATCTGGTGGTGTGGGACTTCAGCCCCCTCCCTGTCCAATACAAACCACAGTAAAACCAAAATACACCTGTTCAGGGATCGTGCAGATCCAGAGCAACACACACAAAATGCTGGAGTGACTCAGCAGGTCAGGCAGCATCCATGGAGAGAATAAACAGTCAGTGTTGCAGGCTGAGACCCTTCATCAGGACTGGAAAGGATGGGGGATGAAGCCAGAATAAGAAGGTGGGGAGAGGGGAAGGTGCTGGCAGGTGGCGGGTGAGACCAGTGGACGGGGAAGGTAGGTGAATGGATGAAGTAAGAAGCTGGGAAGTGAAGGGCTGAAGGAGAACCTGTTAGCAGAGGCGAGTGGACCACAGAGGAAAGGGGGAGGAGGAGGGGAACCAGCTGATGATTACTGATTTACAATTTTATTTACAGATACCACTCCAAATAGGCCCTTCTGGCTCTTCGAGCCATGACACTCCCAATTTAACCCCCGCCTATTCAACAGGACAATTTACAACGAACCATTAACCTACCAACCAGGACGCCTTTGGACTGCGGAAGGGAACCAGAACATGCACCCAGAGAAAGCCCACGTGGTCACGGGGATAATGTACAAATTCCATACAGATGGTGGCAGGAACTGAACCCAGGTCATTGGCACAGTAAAGCGCTGTGCTACCTAGCTGCCCAGATGAGGGGAAGTGAAGGGGAAAGAGGGGAAACAGAGTGGGGAATGGAAAAAGAGAAATGGGGAAGGTGGAGAAGTTGATGTTCACCCCGTCTGGTTGGAGACCACCCAGACGGAACGTACCCCTACAGCCTGCGTTTTGGCCTCACTGTGGTCATAGACCAACATATCAGAATGGGAATGGGAAGTTGAGTGGGAATGGGTGGCTTCCAGGAGATCCATGGATTATTTTGCTGAGAGGATCAGGATGAAGTGAGGCTCCTGGAATCCAATCCAGGCTCGGGCTGAAAGCAGCAGCTGTGCTCATCGAGATCTCGTCTCAGGGGAAGTGATTCATTCATTTCCTTACACTCTCTGACTCAGACTTCTCTCTCAAACTCCTTACTCAACTTCAACGCACACCCCACCACTCCCTCCTGAGGTGGCTTCCCAGCAACTCAACTACCTGTGGAAAAACTCTAATCCTTTGTTCAGAATCCTTGTGTCAACCATGGCAAATGCCCCTCATGGGAAGAAGGCCAATTCCACTGGCACATCCATTCAAATCCAGCCAGACCGCGACCCAAGCCAAACAAATCTCTCTGCCTGGGACAGGAACCCATGCAGGCTACTAGTGGTGTGGACAAGAGCTTTCAGTCACACCTGATCTCCACTGTAACCGGTACAGAAGCTGATGATATCTCCATAGAAGATCTGCATTGTTGTGGTACCTTTCATAATTCAGGACTTTCTCAGCGATAACCAGATGTTGGCTGAAATTCAACTTGGATTGAATTCAACATGGATGAATATTGGCTTGTGTTGAGGAAGAGTTGAACAAGCTTGGGCTTTTGTCTTCATGAGAGTTGATTTGATAGGAGTTTACGTGATTAGAGACATAAATCATGTGGATAGCCAGAGACCATTTCCCAGGGTGGAAATAGCTAATATGAGGGGGCATAATTTTAAATTGATAGGAGGAAAGTGGGGGGTGATGTCAGATGTCACCTCTTCACACAGAGAGTGGTGGGTATGTGGAATGCACTGCCAGGGGTGCTGGTAGAGGCAGATACATTAGAGACATTTAAGAGACTCTTAGACAGGCACACAAAAGGCTGTGTGGGAGGGAAGGGTTACAGTGATCTTGCAGTAGGTTATAAGGTCCGCCTGACATTGTGGGCCAAAGAGCTTGTACTGTGCTGTAACCTTCTAAGAAATTGTTATCATAGGTGTGCTCACCAGCTGCTTGCTTTTCTGATAACACCCTGGGACTTCTACGTCCAAATCGAGAGTGCAAGTGGGTCCTGCAGATAATGCCTCATGCCAGACGAAACAACTTCCCCCCCCCCCCTCCCCCCCACAGCCAGGAGGCTGCCCTACTCCACATACACAAGGCTCCGGGATGGGTTCTGAACACACGACTGGTGAGGCTAGGAACGCTGCCCACTGACCACAGCCAAACCCTCCCTGACACCGGGCAGCTCCGCTGTGATTGGCTCTGGGCCAACAAGCTTCGGTGTGCTAAATTACACCTCACTCATTCGGGCCCCTCAGACTGAATGACAAGAACCTCAGGTCTGGGGTCACTGGCACAATTCCCTGGGGTAGGCAGCCCCCGATAACTGTGCTTTGTAGCAAGCTGAGAATACCTGGACAAGAGCCAGCACTATCTGTAGCACTGGAGGTTCTTGGGGTTTTCTGACCGCCAGGTTACCATGGTAACAATGCACTGGACTGCAGATTGCTACGTTCCCGTGTGCACACACGCACACTGAACTGCTCCTTCTCCATGTGTGGGCGGTGCAGTGAGCAGAGATTAGCTTCAATGAAAGGGGCTTCTGACACCAGCCTCATGGCTGACTGCACTCCTTCAATGGGTGAGGAGTTCAGGTTGTCACAGGGAGAATGTCAGCGGTGAGAATTGAACCCAGGTCGGTGACACTATGAATCATTACGCTAACCTCTATTCTACTTGGGGTTCACATCCATTGATTCTCAAAGCTGCCGTGCAAGTTGGCAGGGTGGTTAAGAAGGTGTGTGGTGTGTTGGCCTTCATCAGTTGGAGGACTGAGTTCGAGAGCCGAGAGATAACATTGTAACTCTATAAAACCCTGGTTAGGCCACACTTGGAATACTGTGTTCAGTTCTGGTCACCTCATTATAGGAAGGATGTGGAAGCTTTAGAGAGGGTGCAGAGGAGATTTACTAGGATGCTACCTGGATTAGAGAGCGTGTCTTATGAGGATAGGCTGAGCAAGCCAGGGCTCTTCTCTTTGGAGTGAAGGAGGATGAGAGGAGACTTGATAGGGGGTACAAGATGATTAAAGGCATAGATAGAGTGATTTTTTCCCCCAGGGCTGCAATTGCTCATACAAGGGAGCGTAATTTTAAGGTGATTGGAGGAAAATGTCAGAGGTAGGCTTTTTTTTAAAGTGCGTGGAAAACACTGCCGGGGTGGTGGTAGAGGCTGATGCATTAGGGACATTTAAGAGACTCTTAAAATAGGTACATGGATGACAGAGAAATGGAGAGTTATGTAAGGGGGAGGTTAGATTGATCTTGGAGTGGGTTAAAAGGTCAACACAACATTGTGGGCTGAAGGGCCTGTACTGGTCTACATTCTATGAGACCATAAGACATTGGATCAGATTTAGGCCACTCAGCCCATTGAATCTGCTCTGCCATTCCATCATGGCTGATTTATCATCCCTCTCAACCCTGTTCCCCATAATCTCCCTTCTCCCCATAATCTTTGACTCTCTAATAAAGACCCTATCAACCTCTGCTTTAAATATACCCAACAGCCTGGCCTCCGCAGCATCTGTGGCAATGAATTCCACAGATTCACCACCTTCTGGATAAAAAAAATTCCTACTCATCTCTGTTGAAATCCTTCTAGCCCGAGACTCGCCCACCACGTTTAGCTCAAAGTGGCAACTGGAATCTTCCTCCCTAGGGACTCTTTGAGCGAGGGCCTCCAAACATGAAACAACCCTCCCAAGTGGAGTGCGATGTCTGTCAGTACTTGTGCTGAAAAAGCTTGGAGATCTGCCTTCCCTCCACCGTCCTTTCCACAGGCAGCTTCCAGCTGTTCAGGACACTTGCTGTGTTAAATGGGCCTTGACAAGTGGTTGATAAATGAATAATTTGCCCGCTGATCTGTGCAGTCACTGTTGTGGCTAATTATTTTCCAGTAGACGTTGCAACTTCTTGCAGTTTATCAGAGAGCTCGGAGATGTTGATGCAATTCCATTTCTGATAACTGACAGCAGTGGGCCGTGTGTTTTCAGGGCTGGTGTTTGTGTAGATTCTTTGCATTCTTTAGACTGGACGTGAATTGCCCAGAGGGAACGAGGTCTGTGCAGACAGGGTGGATCAGTGCAGACTGACTGGCTACATAAACACCAGAGATTCGGCAGAACACCGCACACCGAAAACGCTACAGCAACACAGGAGGTCGAGCAGCATCTATGGAGGGGAATAGCAGTTGACGTTTCATGGGTCCTGATGAAGGGTTTTGGCCCAAAACTCTCTATCCCTCTCCATAGATGCCGCCTGACCTGCTGAGTTCCTCCAGCGTTTCTGTGTGCTGCTCACAGACTGATGCTCGTTACCCACGAAAACCACAGCACAGTCTGACCCATCCTTCAGGAAGCCATTTCTGACAGAAACTCGAGCAAGTCAACAGATTCCCTTTTTAGAACAAAACATGGGCACAGACAGTTGCAGGCAGAGTTCAGTGGAGTAGTAGCTGATCAGTTTTCAGTTTCCTGCTGGGCGCCCATGACAGAGGGACACACTTGCACAGACACCCCATCGCTCTCAACAGCCTCATTTTAAATCGGACAGCTGCTGTGGACCGTTTCTCTCCACACAACCATGCACTTTTCTCAGTGTTGCCATCAGCAAGGTGGTACAGGAGCCTCAAAGCCCGTACCACTAGGTTCAGAAACCATTACTATCAGGTTCTCAAACCGGAGGGGGTAACTTCACTCAGTGTCACTGCCCCATCACTGAACTGTTCCCACAACCAATGGACTCACTTGGCATGTAGCCAAATGGCTAAGGCGTTGGTCTAGTGATCTGTAGATCGCTAGTTCGAGCCTCAGCTAAGGCAGCGTGTTGTCCTTGAGCAAGGGATTTAACCACACATTGCTCTGCGATGACACCAGTGCCAAGCTGTATCAGCCTAATGCCCTTCCCCTGGACAACACTGGTGGCGTGGAGAGGGGAGACTTGCAGCGTGGGTAACTGCCAGTCTCCCATACAACCCTGCCCATGCCTCAGTCAACATCAACGTCGATGGACAGCTGAAGAAGAAGGACTCTTCATCTCATGTTATCGATATTTATTGCTTATTTATTATTACTATTAGAATTTTATTTTTTTCTTTCTTTCTGTATTTGCCCCATGGTTCTCTGTGTTGAGTGTGTGGTCTTTCATTGTGTTTCCTGCACTTCCTGTGAATGCCCACAAGAAAATGAGTCCTGGGTTGTAGATGGTGACATGCATGTACTTTGATAATAAATTTACTCTGAACTGCAGACAAATCAAAGTGCTTTGCATTTCCCTGCAAAATAAAGCCACTGTTGTGACAGAGCAAACACAGCCATCGATTTACACACTGCACAAGCTCTCACATTCGTAATGAACTACGTGGCTCGATGCCAGGCTGCTGTTTATTGATCACAGCTCAGCATTCAACACCATCACCCCCTCAGTATCACCAAAAAGATCCAGAACCTGCGCCTCCAACTCCCTCTGCAACTGGGTGCCCGACTTCCACAGTCAGCGTGGATCAGAAATGACATCTCCTCCCCGCTGACAAGGATGTGTGCCCAACTCTCTCTACACTCATGACCGAGAAGCCGAACACAGCCCATCTATAAATTTGCCACTGATACAACAGTTGTCGGCAGAATCCCAGATGGTGACAAGGAGACATATAGAAGTGAGATAGATTGGCGGATGAAGGGTCTCAGCCCAAAACGCCGACTGTTCACTTTTTTCCATCGATGCTGCCTGGCCTGCTGAGTTCCTCCAGCATTTTGTGTGTGTGGCTCGGATTTCCAGCATCTGCAGAGTTTCTCTTGTGTTAGGTGGGCCTGCTGAGCGGTGCTGCAACAACCTGGCACTCAAGGTCAGGGGGAGTCAGAAGAACATCAGCCCTCACTGAGGGTCTGGCAGTGGAAAGGGTGAGCAGCTTCAAGTCCCTGGATGTCAGCATCTCCCAGGCCCAACGTATTAGTGCAACTATGAAGGCACAACGTTGGCTAGATTTCATTCGGAGCTTGAGGAGACTTGCTACGTCACCAAAGACTCTAGAAAGTTTCTACAGATGTACCGTGGAGAGTATTCTGACTGGTTGCGTCTCTGTCTGGTGTGGAGGGGCCACGGCACAGGATCAGAAATCTGTAGAGGGCTGTAAACTCAGTCAGCTCCAACATGGGCATTCGCCTCCCCGGCATCGAGGACACCTTCAAAAAGCGATGCCTCAAGGCAGTGGTATCCATCATTAAAGACCCTCATCATCCAGAACACACCTCTTCCCATCACTATGATCAGGAAGGAGGTACAAACTCAATGATTTAGGAACAGCTTCTTCCCCTCTGCCATCAGATTTCTGAATGGTCCATGATCTTGAACACTACCTCACTATTTATTCTCTTTTTCAAAGTTCAAAGTAAATTTATTATCAAACTACAAACATGTCACCATACACAATGAGAGATTCATTGTCTTGCGGGCATACTCAATCTATCCAATAACCATAACAGAATCAATGAAAGCCACACCAACATGGGCATTCAACCAGCGTGGAAAAGACAACAAACTGCGCAAATACAAAAGAAATAATAATCATAAATTAGCAATCAATAGAACATGAAATGAAGTGTCCTCGAAAGTGAGTCCATTTTGCAACACATTTAATTTTATATTTCTTATTGTAACTTACAATTACTGTAGTCCTGCCACAATATAATAAATTTCAGGATAATAAACCTGATTCTGATTGGGGTTTTGTACCGATGAGAGGTAAGTATCGACCCTGGAATCTTATGATCTATTGTCCTGGTCTACCCTGCGTCAGGGTGACAGAACACACGAGTTTTCAGTATAACCTCCTTTTGAAAGACAGTATCTGACGATACAATGCTCCCCATGAACATGGGGGTGGTGGGCTCGTCTCACAGGCAAAGTTCCTTCCACCGAACTAATGTCCAAACAGAATGAAGAGCGAGAACGAGTGGGCTCCAATCAACCTCCACACAGACAGGCAAAATAAAGTCAAACACAGCAGATACGCTCTGTTCTTGCTCATCTCTGCATAAGTGTGTCATTTCTATTGATAAAACCTTCTATCGCTTGTTGGCTTTCAATGTCTGCTTCTATTAACATAACTAATGAGCCGATACAAACAAGAACAACTCATAAACATTACTGTTGAAAGCAGAACTAAATAATATTAAGCACCACATTAAGGGCAGGCAGTGCTCAACGATGGCCAGATTTGAAGCAGATTTAATTGACTTGTTTATCATTTTCAATTTCAAATGTGCCCTTTTCCTGATGTACCCATGTACACACGTTGGTATATCAGGGTTTGAGCTTGTGCAGTGGAAAGCATGCTGACTGGCTGCATTACCGCCCGGTACGGGAACACCAATGCCTCTGGGCGAAAAATCCTACAAAAGGTCATGGATCCAGCCCAGTACAACCACTGAGCCCATCTACGTGAAACAGTGCTGTAGAAAAGCAGCATCCATCAAAGATCCTCACCACCCAGGCCATGCTCTTTTCTCACTGCTGCCATCAGATAGAAGGTACAAAAGCATCAGGACGCGCATTTCCAGGTTCAGGAACAGTTATTACCCCTCAACCATCAGGCTCTTGAACAAAAGGGGATAACTACACTCATTCCACTTCTGGTGTTTCCTCAACCGATGGTCTCACTTTAAGGACTCTTCATCTTGTTATTCCATGCTCTCGTTATGCATTGCTATTTATTGATATTTGCATTTGCACAGTTTATTGTTCATTGATCCTGTTTACAGTTACTCTTCTATACATTTGCTCAGTGTGCCCACCGGAAAGAATCTCAGGGTTGTATGTGGTGACATGTATGCACTCAATAAATTTTACTTTGAACTTGTCTATAGTGGAGCCGTCTATCGCTTGGGAAATGGGGCATAAAAATGGAAAGCACAGGACAGGCCATTCGGCCCGCAATGTTGTGTCAAACTAGCTAAAAGACAAATCAAGAACACCCAAATACTAACTGCTCCTACCTACACCATGCCCATATCCCTCCATCTTCCTTACATCCACGTGCTTATCCAAACGTCTCTTAAAAGCCTCTAATGTATTTGCCTCTACCACCACACCAGACAGCCTATTCCAGGCATCCACCACCCTCTGACGAAAAAAACTTACCCCTCACCTTCAATGCATGCCCTCTGGTATTTGACATTTCAACCCTGGGAAACCCTGTCCACTCTATCTGTACCTCTCATAACCTTGTAAACCGCCATCAGATCTCCCCTCATCCTCCAATGCTCCAGAGGGAACAAACCATGTTTATCCACCTCGCATGATAGAACATGCCCTCTAAACCAGGCAGCATCCCGGTAAACCTCTTCTGCCCCCTCTCCAAAGCCTCACATCCTTCCAACAGTGGGGTGACTAGAACTGTACGCAATACTCCAGATGTGGCCGAACCAGAGTTTTATGAAGAGTTCTGTTTGCACTGACACAGTGTGGAGCTGTGGAAGTGCAAGTTGCTCATACCCCAGATGGAGAGTTCCCATAAAGCAGTGGTAAATGTCACCAAGCATTGCCACAGGAGATAAAGATTAGCTTTATGTTACTTCTGCATCAGTGAAATACATTGTTTTTGTTAAATCAAATCAACGAGGATTGTGCCCGCAGGCGTCTCCACACTTCCAGAGCCAACACACCACGCCTACGACTCACTAACCCTAACCTGTATGTCTCTGGACCCTGGGAGGAAACCAGAGCACGTGGGGGAAACCCACGTGGTCACAGGAAGAACTTTCAAACACCTTATCAGATAGCGTTAGGAATCACAAACCAACGTTACAGCCAGCACTTTAGACCGATTGTGCCAACAGCAACATTATCATGCAAGTATATAAGTGAGCCACTCCATCAGTTAGATGTCGAGCAACCTCAGAGGAAGGAGATGCAGAAACCAAGACAGATCCTTCGTTATCAGATCCAGCAAAGGGAGGGTGCATCGTGGGGACTGATGCATCATGAGGTTCATGGCGCAGAGGGAGTGATGCCGAGAGAACAGTACATTGGGGGGAGGGGACATGGTACAGAGGGAGGGGTCCATCGGAAGAAGGGTTTGGGGTGCAGAGGGAGTGATGCCGAGAGAACAGTACATTGGGGAAGGGGACGTGGTGCAGAGGGAGGGGTGCATTGGGAGGAGGGATTTGTTGTGCAGAGGGAGCAGTGCATCGGGACAGCGGGATGTGGTGCAGAGGGAGGGGGGATTTGGAGCAGAGGGAGTGGTGTATAGGCTGTGCAGGGTATAAATGGTGCTAAAGAAGAGCCTGGATTTATCAAATGTCAGTAAGTTCATAAAAATCCCAAGAAAAATTACTTGAGGAACATTACACAAGACCTGGTTCGTTGCTCCTACACCGTGACTTGCCCAGTGTGTACCATGACTGTTATGACTCAGTAAAATCATTTAATCATTCCCTTTCATTGCTGCTTTTGCTCCGCGCATCCACAATACACACCAAACCATTATGCAACCATTGTTACCAATGCTTGTTATTTAATAAATTACTCCGGTTGGATGCTTTGAGATGACAAAGGTGCGATACAAATGTTCCTCTTTTAGATGCCAAACTTGTTGGGTCTGTAGGAGGGACCCCAACCATGTTAAACTGTTGCTATGTTGGTGAGGTCTCGAGGCAATTACACTCTATTCTACCGACAGAGTTAAACTTGGGGTGGCTCTCTGACCTTGGCAATTTACTTGCAAACATTTCGTCACCATACGAGGAGACATCATCAGTGCACCGTGGTGTCCTCCGAATGCTTGGCCTTTATATATTTATCAATCAGCTGACTGGTCATCATTTTGGGAACTCCGTGAGTTAGGGAGGGAATCGTTGTGCAGTGAACTTCGTGCCTTGCGGTCTGGAATTGTGCAGTAAAGTGATTTCCTTCCCCACATCACAACCGAGTTTCCAAAATGACAACCAATCAGCTGATTGATAAGTATATAAAGGCCAAACGCAGTTGACAGCACACTGACGATGTCTACTCGTACAGCAACGAAACACTTGCAAATAAACTGATAAGAACAGAGACCAACTCAACCCAACCATCACCCATATTTCTTGACTTATTTTCACTATTAAACTTTGTACATAATGAAAAGTGAGATGATGTAACGACGACAGGATGCACAAGTTGAAGACCTGGTTGTCATGACACTATCAGGTGCTACAGAATTGAAGTTACCAAGGAGACCAAGGCATTGAATTTTAACATGTGCTCCTACTGTGTAAATTATTCAAGGCTTCCTCTCAGAGATTTTAAAAAACAACAAATTGATATGACCATTAGACATAGGAGCAGAATTAGACCATTCAGCCCATCGGGCTATTCCATCGGGCTATTCCATCATGGCTGATTTATTATCCGTCTAAGAGGAGACAACCTGAGGCCTTTTCACCAGGGCAGAAATGGATAATACAAGGCTGCATAATTTAACGGAGAATGGAGGGAAGTATCGGTGTGGGGGGGATGTTAGAAATAAGTTTTTTTATCCCCCACACAGGGAGTGGAGGGTGAGAGGAACACACTACCAGAGGGTGGTGGTAGAGGCAGATACATTAGGAACACTTAAGACTCTTAGATAGGCACATGGTGGAGGGAAAGGTTACACTGGCCTTAGAATCGGTTAAAAGATCAGAACAACATTGTGGGGCTGAAGAGCTTGTATCGTTCATTACTATCCCTTTAATATTTTTGATAAGTTTTCGATGTATCAGCTTGGGGTTGAGCTGACCCATTCAGAGCCTCAGGCATTCAATTAGATCCCTGATTTGCAAGCTGGGATGGGGAGTCTACAGATGCAGTAGACGTGGTGTACTTGGATTTTCAGAAGGCCTTTGACAAGGTGCCGCACATGAGGCTGCTTAGCAAGATAAGAGTCCATGGAATTACAGGGGAGTTACTAGCATGGGTGGAGCATTGACTGGTCGGCAGAAAGCAGAGAGTGGGAATAAAGGGATCCTATTCAGGCTGGCTGCCGGTTACCAGTGGAGTTCCACAGGGGTCGGTGTTGGGACCGCTGCTTTTTACAATGTATATCAATGATTTGGACTATGGGATTAATGGATTTGTGGCTAAATTTGCCGATGATACAAAGATAGGTGGAGGAGTGGGTAGTGTTGATTAAACAGAGAACCTGCGGATAGTTTAGAGGAATGGGCAAAGAAGTGGCAAATGAAATACAATGTTGGAAAGTGTATGGTCATCTACTTTGGTAGAAGAAATAAACAGGCAGACTATTATTTAGATGGGGAGAGAATTCAAAATGCAGAGATTCAAAGGGACTTGGGAGTCCTTGTGCAGGATTCCCTAAAGGTTAACCTCCAGGTTGAGTCGGTTGTGAAGAAGGTAAATAGCATTCATTTCTAGAGGTATAGAATATAACAGCAGGGACATGATGTTGAGGCTCTATAAGGCACTCATGAGACCACACTTGGAGAATTGTGTGCGGTTCTGGGCTCCTCAGAAAAGATATACTGACATTGGAGAGGGTTCAGAGAAAATTCACAAGAATGATTCCAGGAATAAAAGGGTTACTGTATGAGGAATGTCTGGCAGCTCTTGGGCTGTATTCCCTGGAGTTCAGGAGAATGAGGGGGGATCTCATAGAAACAGTCTGAATGTTAAAAGACCTCAGAAGATTAGATATGGCAAAGTTATTTCCCATGATAGGGGATTCTAGGACAAGAGGGCACGACTTCAGGATTGAAGGACGTCCTTTTAGAATCAACATCCGGAGAAATCACTTTAGTAAATCTGTGGAATTTGTTGCCATGAGTGGCTGTGGAGGCCAAGTCATTGGGTGTATTTAAGGTAGAGATAGATAGGTTCTTGATTAGCCAGGGCATCAATGGGTGTGGGGTGAAGACAGGGGACTGGGGATGACTGGAAGAATTGGATCAGCCCATGATTGAATGGCGGAGCAAACTCGATGAGCCAAATGGCCTACTTCTGCTCTTATATCTTATGTTTAGAAGTAGATCGGAGAATGAGAGAGGGTGTGAAGGAAGGTGTCCTTTAAAGTGGGAACTGCATGTATTATTATGCAAGTACAGATACAGACAGCTGTTTCTGAATACCCCTTCACTATCCCCATCTCAGCTCTGGAAGATGGAATTTACCTCAATAATCCAGACAACAACCAGTATGACGCATTATAGTGCTAGCAAACAGGGTTCACCCCCCACTGCTGTCTGTAAGGAGTTTGTATGTTCTCCCATGACTATGTGGGTTTCCTCCCACATTCCAAAGATATACGGGTTAGGGTTACATCTACGTCAACAACCACAGTCCGAGGGCACTGACACTTCTTACTAACCTGAGCCCATGCAAACTCCATGCAATCAAACTCTGATCAGTGACCGACAGCTCTGCAGAAACGATTGCTCTCATTACTACAGTACGGTGCTGCCCTCCCTACTCCAACACCCTGGTGAGATCTCCTGGCAGCCCCGTCAGCCAGGCCACACTGGGGAACACGGGGAGCCAGTGCTGGAGACCAACACGTTCTCCCCCAGGGCATTTCAAAACCATCCACACCCAACCACCAGGTAAAGAACCATGTTCTGTGAAAAGAGGCCATGGGAATGATCTCAGAAACAGGAGCTAACAGGTTGTAGCTTTGTCATTGGAAAAATTATACAGAAGGAACCAAGCTCAAACCCTGACTGAGAGTATCTGCAGATTAGTTACACAGGAACGTGTTAGTTAGGGGTCAGCTCCTCAAGCGTGCTCTTGATCATTGCTCATTGATTCAAGTTTGATCATTGCTCAATCATACATGAATATCGACAGATGAAAGAGCATTTCTCTGGAGCCAAGGAGAAAAATACACATCCAACAGCACATAGCACAAATATGGTTACAATTTCAGGGCAAAAAAATTAAAGTCACAAAGAGAAGAACTAAAAACAATAAATGCCAAGTCTCTGCATGCACGACCAGATTGATGATAAATTGCCCTGGCACAGACAAGAGAAAATCTGCAGATGCTGGAAATCCAAGCAACACACACAAAATGCTGGAGGAACTCAGCAGGCCAGGCAGCAACTATAGGAAAACAGTACAGTCGATGTTCTGGGCCGAGACCCTTCATCTGGACTGGAGAAATAAAAAGAGATGAGGAGTCAGATTAAGAAGGTGGGAGGAGGGGAGGAAGAACCTCGAGGTGATAGGTGAAACTGGGGGGTGGGGGCGGGAGGTGAAGTAAAGAGCTGGGAAGTTGATTAATGAAAAAGGTAAAGAGCTGGGGAACGGGGAGTCAGATAGGAGAGGGCAGAAGGCCATGGAAGAAAGAAAGGGGAGAGGTGATAGGCAGTAGGGAGATAAGGTGAGAGGGGGAAATGGTGAATGAAATGGTTACCAGAAGTTCGAGAGGTCGATGGTCATGCCGTCAGGTTGGAGGTTACCCAGACAGAACACAAGGTGTTGCTCGTCCAACCCAAGTGTGGCCTCATCACAACAATGGAACACTTCCCATTTCAACGTATTCCACTTCCCATTCCGACTTATCAGTCCATGGCCTCCTCCACTGTCACAATGAGGCCACACTCAGGCTGGAGGAACAACACCTTATATTCTAGGCCTGGCATGCTGAGTTCCTCCAGCATTTTGTGTGTGTTGCATAAATTGACCTAGTCCAGCTTGTTCTTCCACCAAGCAAACACAGGACAGCAGCACTGAGCCACACTGGCCTAGCATCCCCTCCCCTGGGCAACTGCCACGGGCGACCCCCATGCCCTCAGCCTAGTCCTCCCTCATTCCTTGGGTAGCAGGAAGATTTTCTTCCCACAGACAGAGACAAGTGTGATTAAACAGCAAGAGTAATTAATAATCCAGATGAACTTCATTCCCAGACAGCTATGAGAATGTGGAATTCAGTCCCACAGAATGAATCACAGATATTTTTACAGGAAAGGGCCATGGTCAGTGATGTATTTCACAAAAACAGGCCCTTCAGCCCACAACATCCATGCAATCTTTCCACACACCTTCACCAATCTAATTTTCCAGCACAGGACTCTGGCCTTCTCTGCCTTGCCCATTTAACCGCCTGTCTCAGGAAGTGACTCTATCGAATCCCCCCACTACCTCTGGCTGTGCTTTCCAGACATCAACCACTCTGCGCAAAATAAAATCCTCTTAAAAACTCCCTTGCCTTCAAAATTCAAAGTAAATTTATTGCCAAAGCACATACATGTGACCATATACAACCCATGAGTTATTTTTTCTTTGCAGGCACAGTGGGCACCATGGTGGCGCAGTGGTTGGGGCAATCTGGAGTACAATGCTGTCACCATCTGTAAAGAGTTTTACGTTCTCCCCGTGACCGCGTGGGTTTCCTCCGGGTGCTCTCATTTCCTCCCACAGTCCAAAGACGTACCAATTAGCAGGTTAAGTGGTCGTTGTAAATTGTCCCGTGATTAGGTTGGGGTTTAAGTCAGTGGTTGCTAAACAGTGTGACACAGTCAGAGGGATCTGCTCCATGCTGGTATCTCTAAATAAAAATCTTTTAAAATAATTTGTGCAATTCAAACATTTCAGGCTCCAGCACACAGGATGCAGGGGTCGAGGCACAAGTGCATCACCCTCTGCCCCAACCTCCAAACACATTATGCACCTGGTGGGCGATGGGGTGTTGGTGGCTACACACCAGGATATTTTACCATTCCATTGCCGAGATTGTGAAGGTGGACTTCCTGACGTCACCCTGGTTTGAATGCTGGGTTTCTGCACCTTATTCTATCTAGACCTTCCACCTGGCAGCAGGAGTTTTCCTCTCTCTGTCTCTCGCCAGCCCGTCCAAGACCCTCCACCATATGGAACACCTTGGCAAGGTCCATCCAATCCCCAGGTGTTGAGTTGGAAAGAAGGAATACACCTGGATACTTCTCAGCCGAACAGAATCATCAGGAGCTACACATTTATACGACGATTCCAACAATGTCTGCTACACTTGGTGAACACAACGTGGGAGGAAAGCAGAACACCCGGAGAAAGGTGTTGTTTAGCAGCAGCGGTACAGTACAACATATAAAGAATTACTCTCACTCACAACAAGGAATATAAAAACAAGTGCAAAATGAAAGCTGAATTGCAAGCTAGTTTGACGTTCACTACCATGCGAATACTGAGGTGGTGTTACAGACCATTGAGAAATGTGATGGAGGGGACCGCAACTCCAGGAAATCCACAGAGGAGTTCCTCAGGGAACACCTTCCATCCTGGCTCAGGCCTGGGGATGTTTACTGATGACCGAACGAAGACAGCTCCTCAGTAAATGAACAGGTCCCTGCAATCGCTGGTCCACGTTCAGTCACAGGCTGAGCTAATCAAAGCACAGTATCATTTCTGCAGCTCAGCCGCTCACCGCCGGGGGAGGGGGTAATTGAATTCCCCCCTCCCTCCCCCGGGCTTTTCGTGGTTTCCTGCTGTGATGTAGACATTGGTGAGAATGGGAAGAAGGTGGACTGACCAGCACACAAGAAGCTTCCAGAGGCAGCACTGAAACAGCCAGTTAATAATGTACAGCTCTTAGGTTGGAGGAGCAACACCTCATATTCTGTCTGGGTAGTGCAGCCTCCAAACTGATGGCATGAGCATTGATTTCTCTGACCTGGTCATTTATCCCCCTCCCCTTCTCTCTTTTTCCATTCCAGTTCTCCTCTCACCCCTTCTCTTCTCCTCACCTGACCATCACCTCCCTCTGGACCCCTTCCTCCTTCCCTTTCTCCCGCGGTCCACTCTCCTCTCCTGTCAGATTCCTTCTTCTGCAGCCCTTTACCTTTTTCTATCTGTCCCCTCCCAGCCTCTCACTTCATTCCCCCCAACCACCCACCCCCACCTGTCACCTGGTCTCACCCCACTCCCCCACCTTCTACTCTGGCGTCTTCCCCACTTCCTTTCCAGTCCTGAAGAAAACTCTTGCCCAAACGTC
This sequence comes from Hemitrygon akajei, assembly GCF_048418815.1. Taxonomy (NCBI): domain Eukaryota; kingdom Metazoa; phylum Chordata; class Chondrichthyes; order Myliobatiformes; family Dasyatidae; genus Hemitrygon; species Hemitrygon akajei. Next base: position 42,222,771 of record NC_133153.1, read on the forward strand.
GACTGTTTATTCCTCTCCACAGATGCCGCCTGACCTGCTGATCTCCTCCGGTGTTGTGAGTGAGAGTGAGAGTGGTTCTCTGGATTTCCAGCCTTTGTCAGATCTCGTTTATCAACAAGGTACCAGCTCTACAATGAGGACAATGGTGTTGTCGGGCTTTCAGGAATATCTCGGGTAAACCAGTTCCCTGAGTAAGTACCACAGTATATGGTTTGCCTGGGAATTTGATTAGACAGGAGGACATTTGTAGCATCTTTGATGTTAGAAATACCACTGAATGGGGGGGAGGGGTCTAGGACCAGTGGGCACAGCCTAAAACAAAAATGTCTTTTTAGAACAGAGATGAGGATTAATTTCTTCAGCCAGAGAGTAATGAATCTGTGGAAAGTGTTGCCACAAGCGGCTATAAAAGTCAAGTCACTGGTTATATTTAAAGTGGAGGTTGAGAGGTTCTTGATTAGTCAGGGCATCAAAGGTTACAGGGAGAAGACACAAGAATGGGGTTGAGATGGATAATAAATCAGCCAATATTGAGTGGCCGAGCAGATTTGATAGAACCATAGAACATTACAGCACAGAAACAGGCCTTTTGGCCCTTCTTGGCTGTGCTGAACCATTTTTCTGCCTAATCCCACTGACCCACACCTGGACCATATCCCTCCATACACCTCTCATCCATTACCTGTCCAAGTTTTTCTTAAATGTTAAAAGTGAGCCCGCATTTACCACTTCATCTGGCAGCTCATTCCAGACTCCCACCACTCTATGTGAAAAAGTCCCCCTAATGTTCCCTTTAAACTTTTCCCCCTTCACCCTTAACCCATGTCCTCTGTCTTTTTTCTCCCGTAGCCTCAGTGGAAAAAGCCTGCTTGCATTCACGATGGGCTGAATGGCCTAATTCTGCTCCTATGCCTCATGCTGTCGTAAAACCCTCTTTGCTCATCTTACCTGAAGCCCAGAGAGCCCTGTTTAATGTTTTAGCAAAGGATGGCACTAGGAACTCGACAGCATTCCCTCACAGGTGCATTAAACTGCTTGGCTTAGCTTGGATGTGGGTGCTCAGATCACTGACATAGGCTTTGAATCCAGACTTGGAACCAAACTGACAATGACCAATGACTAGGCAACACACAAAATGCTGGAGAACTCAGCTTCTTTGGAGGGGAATGAACAGTCGATGTTTCAGGCCGAGGCCCTTCATCAGGACTGGAAAGGAAGGGGGAAGAAGCCAGAATAAGGTGGAGGGGGAAGCTCAAGCCAACAGGTGACAAGCGAGACCAGGTGAAGGTGGAGGGGGGATGAAGAGAGAAGCTGGGAGGTAATAGGTGAGAGAGAGGAGAGCAGACCACAGGGGAAAAGGAAGGAGGAAGGCAACCAGAAGGTGGCAATGGGCCACCACAAATGAGAGAAGAGAAGGGGTGATGATCCAGTCCTGATGAAGGGTCTTGGCCTGAAACATCAATTGTTTATTCCCCTCCATAGACGCTGCCTGACCTGCCGAGTTCCTCCAGCATTCTGCGTGTGTTGCTCAAGATTTCCAGCATCGGCAGAATCTTGTGTTGATGACAAATTGCTGTCCATACTTCTCCACATAGACTGAAAACAACACCCTGAGAGAGATTACAGACAATGTTTTCAAAGTTCCAGTAGATTGGAATGAAAATTTTCGTTGGACCTGAGAATATTGCTACAAGATACAATGAAATACAATGTAGCTCCCTGGACAATGTTCACTGAATGCCTGTCAGTGGTTTTGTTTTCCAGAATTATTCCTTCCACATTCAAAGAATCATTATCCACTTGATAGATTACTTAATTCCTGGTATTTTCATATTTAACATTTTTTTCTGATATAAATGTGCACCTTCAAAGTAGTTATGACTTGAAATATCATGTGGCAAACATTCACCAAATAGCTCTTGGATTAAGTAATGCTGATTCCTGCTTCAGAGGGCTCTCATAAGTAAATATTTTTGTTGCAAATATATCTCTATTTAGAAGCTCAATACAGTCACCTAAACAAACCGATTACAAGCCCGCTCGCCATTCTATAGGGCCACCAATTGATCAGACTGTGACCGTGAAGCCATAAGACATAGGAGCAGAATTAGTCCATTCAGCCCATTGAGTCTGTTCCGTCATTCTGTTATGGCTGGTTTATTAACCCTCTCAACCCCATTCTCCTGCCTTCTCCACCCTAACCAACCAAGAATCTATCAACCTCTGCTTTAAATATACCCAATGATATGGCCTCCAGTCTTCTGTGGCAAGGAATTCTACAAATTCACCATCTTCTGGCTAAAGGAGTACATCATCTCTGTTATAAAAATGTCTTATTCTGGGGCTCTGCCTTCATATCCTAGACTCTCTCCATTATAGGAAATATCCTCTTCAATATTTGATAGGTTTCAATGAAATTCTTCTAAACTCCAGTGAGTACAGGCCCAGAGCCGTCAAATGCTCCTCATACGTTAGCTCCATGTCCCCAACAACCCAAGGTAAGTCTTCATCTCTTTGCTTTATCAAAAAAAAACGTTAAGACCTTCAGAGACACTGCCTCATCCATTCCGAGTAGAACACGACTCCAAATTCTCAACTCCTGGAGAAAATAAAGGGACTTTATCCCCTCCAGAAAGTGGCTGATACAGCCCAGTCCATCACAGCAAAGCCTTCCCCACCTCTGAGCTCATCTACGGGCAGCTCTGCCGCAAGAAAGCACCATCTGCCATCAAGACACAGTTGTGACTTGATCTGTCGGCCCTGTAAGCACGGCAACACTTGCGGGCTGCCCCCAGCACATCCGCGGACTGTGTTGGTCGTTGATGCAAACGACACTTCTCACTACACGTTTCAATGTACATGTGATAAATAAAAGTTAATCTCTTGAATCACTGAATCTTCCAAAACACATCTTTAGTAATTGCCAATGAAGTGCAACGCAGAAATGCTACTGGACTCAAAACTATCTGAGCAGTATCAGGGAAATCAGGCAGGCAGCAGCTAATAAGCAGTCAACGTTTCAGGCTGAGCCCGTCCAACCTCTACAGCCTGACACAACCACCTGGACTGCTGCAATAAGACTGTGAACACATGGCCCCCCAGGCACGAACCCTGTGGTACCCCACTCACCCTCAAAGCCCCAGATGCATCATCTCCGTTCACGATTTTACTTCCAACATCCTCTAAGTCCAGTGGATTTGTTAAACGCTACTTTTCCATCATAAACCCAGTGTTCTATAATTGCGTCTTGACATTTTTCCCCACTCCCGATGTTACAATGACCAGTCTGTAACCCAGTCCGCACGTCAAGATGACCGGTCCATGACCCACTCCGGACGTTATGGTGACTGGTCCATAACCCACTCCGGACATTATGTTGACCGGTCAGTACTTCCCTGTTGATCCCCCTCCCCCATGTAAACATTTGCAATCTGTAGACACTGTTCTGGAGTTTGCCCACGTTTGGACAACAGTACAATCACTACTTCGAGGGTCACTTTCTTTATTAGCAACACACAAGATGCTGGAGGAACTCAGAGGGTCAGGGAGTGTCTATGGGGGCAAATGGACAGCCCGTTTCCCAAAAAGGGTCTCAACCTAAAACGTCTTCTGTCAATTCCCCGCAGACTTCAGCTGATCTAGAGTCCCTCCAGCATCTTGTGTATTGCTTCAGATTCCCACGTCTGCCGCTCCGAGCGTCCCCACCTTCTTTATTACCCTGGGGCCCCCGACTTTGTTAAGTCCCCCACAACATACCCCTTAGTAATGCTGAAGGCTTCCGTTCCTCCCTCTCGACAGAGCCTCGGTTCCCTGTGATACCTGGGACTCTATTTGTGTTCCCCTTCCGAAAGGCAGAACCGGAAAGTAACACACAAAATGCTGGAGAAATTCAGCAGGTCTGGGCCCAGAAACGTTGACTGTTTATTCATTTCCATAGATGCTACCTGACCTGCTGAGTTCCTCCAGCATTTTGTGTGTGTTGCTTTGGATTTCCAGCATCTGCAGAATCTCGTGTTTACCAAATGATAATTTAATTTTCCTTATTTCCATCTGGAATTTCTTCTGGTCCTGATCTTTTCTCGATCCTCCAAACCTTCCTCATCTCCCTCTGTAACCTCCTAGAGCCCTACCCTCTCTGCACCCTGGTGAACGCCAAGCTCCGAATCCCATCCCCGGCACCAACCTGTGCCCATACTCAGAGCCCCCTCGCCCCACACAAGGATCCGCGGGCCTGTGTTGAGTGAGGGCTCCACTCTCCAGTAATGGGGCTTCCCTTTCCCAGTGGGGAGTGGCCCGGAGTCACCGCGCTAGAGGTCGCTTCCATGGGCGGGGATGCCTTGGCCGCCAACGGCAAACACTTATCTAAGGACCAACTCCGAAACCCGCGTCCGCTCCTCACTGGGGACCTGACAGTGTTCAGAGGAACGGGGCAGCCCGTCTCATTCATTGAGAATGAGGAGAGCCGGCCTCGTCGCCGCCATCAGCACTATTTATAAACAGAATTGGCTGGAACCGAACTCTTACTCTGCGGAAGTGGTGCCGTTGATCGCGGATCCATCGGGACTCGGGTGCAGCTGAATGGGTCCCGGCTTCTTCTTGGGCATGCTGGCCTAGAGGCTGGGTCCGGGCTGCGTGCACACACACGTGGGCTTAGAGAGTCTCCCCTGTCTCCGCCGACCTCTCCCGTTCCTGCTGCTTCACGAACTCGGTCCCACCTCCGCTGTGCGCGGCTCACGGCAGTGCCGCCTTCCCCCCCGCCTTTTGGGCGCGTCCTGATACACTCGAACGACGGAGCCAGCCACAGTGTTTCACTGCACCGCTACAAATGTAACGAGGTGCCGCCGCCCGATTCTTTGTATCCACATTCCCCCGCCTCTGAGCAACCCGAAGCGGGCTGCGGAAATGCGTCAGCACTCGGCTCAAAGCTGCCAGAGCGAACTGCACAGCGCAGGGGGTGGCTGCGCAATGGAGAGACGCTCCTCCACCAGGAAATGAGTGACTGCAGCTGGGCTAAAGTGGGAAAACAAACGGGCAACTTCACTTTGACAAAAGGGCAGCTTGGAACTTCAGAATTCCGCGGTTGGGAAGGCAACTGTACAAAGCACGGACTGGATGGGCCGAAGGGCTGTGGTGCGCCAGCGCTTGCCAAACCATATTCACGTTGCAATTGTTCAAAAACAATTTCAACCCCTCAAGCTTCAGGCTCTTGAATAAAAGGGGATAACTACTCTAAACCTCATTTGCCCCATCATTGAAATGTTCCCACAACCAATGATCTCACTTTAAGAACTTTTCTCATGCTCTCATTATTTATTTATATTTGCAGTTTGTTGCGTTCTGCACTCTACTTCATCTTTCATTGATCCTGCTATAGTCACTATTCTAGGGATTTGCTGAGAATGCCCGCAAGGAAATGCATCTCGGGGTTGTATGTGGTTACTTGTACGTACTTTGATCGTAAATGTACTCCGAACTTTCGTTGTCAGAGAACCTGTAAATCAGGGAATTATCGTGGGCTGGCAAGCAAGTCCGTCACCTCACATTCCAAGCATCCAGCGTGTAACGTGCTCCACTGGGCTTGGCTCAGGAAGGCAGGCTGGTCGGCACAGGTGAAGTATGTAACATTGCAAGTTCATCTCTTGCACTAGCATTACATCACCATGGTGGACAGGGGGCGTGCGATCGCACCGTAACGCTGTTAGATAGATAGATAGATAGATAGATAGATACTTTATTCATCCCCATGGGGAAATTCAACATTTTTTCCAATGTCCCATACACTTGTTGTAGCAAAAACTCCTTACATACAATACTTAACTCAGTAATGCCAGTCTAAATGCGACGGTGGGAATTTAAAATAGAAATGTGACCTTTGACACCCTCGCTAATGAAGAATCTATCAACCTCACCTTTAAGAAAACAGGACTGAATGACTTGGCCTCATGAATTCCACTGATTCATCACTCTCTGGCTAAAGAAATTCCTCCTCATCTCTGCTCTAAATCTCCCTTCTATTTTGAGGCATGTGCCTCTGGTCCAAGACTCTCCCTCTATTGGAATCATCCTCTCCACGTCCATTCTATACAGGCCTTTCTATAGTCAATAGGATTCAATGATATCTCCTCCCCCCCCCTCATTTTTCAAAACTCCAATGCTATCAAACGCTCCTCATACGTTAATCCTTTCATATAATGTGCTGACAAACTCAGGCGGTCAGGCAGCATGTATGGAGGGAAATGGACAGTCAATGTTTTGGGTTGAGATCTTACACCAGGACTGGAAGAGGGGCGGTGGCCAGTATTAAAAGGTGGATGGGGGAGTGAGATGTGGGGCAAGAGTTGTCAGCACCCTAGCTGCATCCACTGTACCTGCTATTTGAATCCCACGACCTACTCCCACACTGACGCGTCACAGTGAGCACTGGCACCGACTGAACCCAGGTGCGGAGGAACAATGGCTCCCATGTAGAGATGCAAACTGAAGTTTATACATTTCACAAACAACACATTCCAACAGAATGTTGGAGGCACGACCAGGTGACACTGCTGAATGAATCGTTCGAAACAGAAGGGGCCCGCGATGAGCACTTATTGGGAGTCTGCTTTAAATAATCACAGAACATTGCAAACGCATGTCAGTCACAATAAACTTGACAAGATTAAACAGAAGTACAAGGGCTTGACGACTCTAATTAAGGCAACAATAAATAAATAGAGGTGCTCGAGAAACCTCAGATCCCAACGATCCACATTCCACAGAGCTCATGACAGACATGTCTGCGCACAGCCTCCTCTACTGTCTGTGCGCAGTCTTCTCTGCTGTCTGTGCGCAGTCTTCTCTACTGTCTGTGCGCAGTCTTCTCTGCTGTCTGTGCGCAGTCTTCTCTGCTGTCTGTGCGCAGTCTTCTCTACTGTCTGTGCGCAGTCTTCTCTGCTGCCGAGCTGAGGCTGGACACAGATTAGAGAAACAGCACCTCACTTTCTGTCTGATAGTCTCCAAGCTGACAGCAGGAACTTTGATTTTTCTAACTTCCAGTAATTTCTCTGTCCCCATGTTTCTCTCATCACATTGCCCCCCCCATCCATCTCTTTCTACCCTCCCACATCTCCATCTGCCCATCACTCATATATTCCCTCGTGCCCCTCCCCACCTCCTTCCTTTATTCCATGGTCCACTGTCCTCTCCTGTCAGTTTCCATTTGACACCTCACCTGCCACCTCCCAGCTTCTCACAACATCCCCACACTGCCTCCTCCCCTCACCTGGGTCCACTTATCACCCACATGCTCTTGGTCCACCCCTTTCACCCCCACTCATTTCAGAAAGGCTATGCCCCCCCTCCACTCTTCCTTTCTTAACCTGAAAATCCAACTGTTTATTGCCCTCTGTAGACGCTGCCTGACCACCGAGTTCCTCCAGTATTTTGTGTATTGCTCCAGATTTCCAGCATCTGTTGATCACTTTTTTCCAGTTATTTCTTATAACATCAAACCATCTCTACTGTCAAGAATAAAGTTTTGTTTTTTTTTCTGCCCACTTTTATCATATTTTGTGCTAGAATTCCATATTTGCTTCCCATTTCCCATTTTCTCACCTTTGTTTTACTGGAGTGAGTATTTGCCAATTTCCCACACCTCTACCACCCTTTCCCCCTTGACCCTTCATGCCCATGGAATTCCTGTGGCAGAACTGGCCATTTGCGACAGAAGAATTGAAAATGAGCCCCTTCAGGAAGACAAACGCAAGAAAATCTGCAGATGCTGAGGAAGGGTCTCAGCCCAAAACGTTGACTGTTTGCTCTTTCCTATTGTGGCCTGCTGAGTTCCTCCAGCGTTATGTGTGTGTCCCTTAGAAAGATCTCTTTATCGGGTTAAAATATATTGACAATCTGACTCTGTGGCCTCTCTCTGTACCTAAAGTTTGGACTAACAGCTGACGAGTCCATTACACATAAACCCATTGTGCACATTTCTAGGGAGTACTGTCACAAGAAAGCAGCATTCATCATCCAGGACCCCACCCACCTCTTCCAGCTGCTGCCATCAGGAAGGAGGTACAGAAGCAAATTAGGTCCCACGCCACCTAACTGCTCAAAGTTCAAAGTAAATTTATTATCAAACTACATATACTGTATGCCACCATATACAACTCTGAGATTCATTTTCTTGTGGGCATTCACAGTAAGTCTATGGAATTATAACTCTAACAGAATCAATGAAAGACTGCCTAACTAGACTGCTCAACCAGAGTGCAAATATGAAATAATAATAATAATAATAATAATAATAATAATAATAATAACAAATAAGTAAGTTCAGGAACAGGTATTAATCTTCAACCATCAGCCTCCTGAACCAGTGTGGATAACTTCACTCACTAAAACACTCAACTGATTCAACAACCTAGACTCACTTTCGAGCAACAGACACAAAATGCTGGAGGAACTCAGCAGGCCAGACAGCATCTATGGAGAAGAGTACCGTCGATGTTTCGGGCTGAGACCCTTCAGCAGGACTCACTTTCAAGGCCTGTATGATCTATCTATTCATCTATTTATTTCTTTATCTATCTATATACATAGTTATTTATTTTGTGTGTTTGCAATTTGTCTTCTTTTGCACATTGGTTGTCTGAGAGACTGTGTGTGTAGTTTTTCATTGATTCTATTGTATTTATGGTTCTATTGTGAACGCCTGCAAGAACATATATCTCAGGGTAGTTTATGGTGACATACATACTTTAATAATAAATTTACTTTTAATTTTGAACCTCATCCCAAGCCTCATGAATATCAAGCTTTACTAAGGCTTTGGGGTAAATAATGCCTCGTCAACGACATTGTGAAGTGACTCATTCTCACAGAGAAGGTGTCACCTGCTGCCCACCTCCAGCTTTTCCTGACAAGGTACTGGTTAGTCTCCTTGAATGTCATGTTGGAAACAGCCAGACACACACCAGGCAGGCAGAGATCGGGTTCTTCTGGAAGTCCATCACCTTGGTTTTGGACGCCATTTGGTCTGCCCAAAATGCACTCACCTGCAGCACAGCAAGATGGCCATAAGAGGTGCGTTGAGATCTCTGAACCTTCTATAATCACCAGGTATTTACAATATTCAAAATGTGACCTTGCCTAGGATGTACACAAGGTCAGAGTAAACTGCTCTGTTGAAGTATTGATCCTGGAGGGATTTTGACAATAATCTGACAGGAAAGGCCACGGTTTTCTAAACGATCTCCCAAAACTTTCCAGTGCACATCAAAGAAAAAAGAAACAAGTATAAATCTCCCTGAAGGTTTCTGCAGAGCCATTAAAAACAACTTCTGAATACAGGCCTGATGAGGAACAATGGCTGGTTTAGACATTCTATTGAACAGGTTCCTTATCATAGATTAGCTAAACGGGCTTGATCATTCAAAATCTTCATTACAACAGGGATTACATGCTGAAGAGAGAGTGAATTCATAATAATATCAACCTGACACTTACCATGATACTGGTGACTGCTTCAGAAAACATCCAATTATCATCATGTCTTCCTCAAAGGACCATGAGACTGATTGAAGCAGAAATCTGACAGTGTTTAATGGCTGAAGCAGGCGGTTGAAGAAACGGATAATGAAGATGGAGCTGATGTTGGGGTAACAAGTCCCATTCACCCCATCCATCACCTGAGCTGGCTGACCTCTGCTGGCTCCAAGTCCAACAATGCCTCATTATAAAACCCTCACCCTCGATTCCAGATTTCCGCATGGGTTGAATAGCTGTAATCATCCAAAGACTCCCATCCAATGGCACTTACATCAACTATAATTGCCACCACCCTCCACCTGGCCCGAACCCACCTGGACAAAAAAGATACATACGTTTGGATGCTGTTCATAGACTTCAGTTCAGCATTCAACACAATCATCCCTTAGAAACTGTTTGGAAAGCTGAGCCTACTGGGCCTGAACACCTCCCTCTGCAACTGGATCCTAGACTTCCTGACTGGGAGACCTCAGTCAGTCCGGATCGGGAGCAGCATCTCCAACACCATCACACTGAGCACGGGAGCTCCCCAGGGTTGCGTGCTCAGTCCACTGCTGTTCACTCTGCTGACCCACGACTGTGCTGCAACACACAGCTCGAACCATATCATCAAGTTCGCCGATGACATGACCATGGTGGGTCTCATCAGCAAGAACGATGAGTCAGCTTACAGAGAGGAGGTGCAGTGGCTAACGGACTGGTGCAGAGCCAACAACCTGTCTCTTAATGTGAACAAAACAAAAGAGATGGTTATTGACTTCAGGAGGGCACGGAGTGACCACTCTCCGCTGAACATCGACGGTTCCTTGGTAGAGATCGTAAAGAGCACCAAATTTCTTGGTGTCCACCTGATAGAGAAACTCACCTGGTCCCTCAACACCAGCTCCATAGCAAAGAAAGCCCAGCAGCGTCTCTACTTTGTGCGAAGGCTGAGGAAAGTCCATCTCCCACCCCCCATCCTCATCACATTCTACAGGGGTTGTATTGAGAGCATCCTGAGCACCTGCATCACTGCCTGGTTCGGAAATTGCACCATCTCGGATCGCAAGACCCTGCAGCAGATAGTGAGGTCAGCTGAGAAGATCATCGGGGTCTCTCTTCCCGCCATCACGGACATTTACACTACACGCTGCATCCGCAAAGGAAACAGCGTTATGAAGGACCTCATGTACCCCTCATACAAACTCTTCTCCCTCCTGCCATCTGGGAAAAGGCTCCGAAGCATTCAGGCTCTCACGACCAGACTATGTAACAGTTTCTTCCCCCAAGCTATCAGACTCCTCAATACCCGAAGCCTGGACTGACACCTTGCCCTACTGTCCTGTTTATTATTTATCGTAATGCCTGCACTGTTTTTGTGCACTTTATGCAGTCCAGTGTAGGTCTGTAGTCTAGTATAGCTTTCTCTGTGTTTTTTTTAATTACGTAGTTCAGTCTAGTTTTTTTGTACTGTGTCATGTAACGCCATGGTCCTGAAAAACGTTGTCTCATTTTTACTGTGCACTGTACCAGCAGTTATGGTCGAAATTACAATAAAAGTTGACTTGACTTGACTATAATGAAGTGCTTTGAGAGGCTGGTCATGGCAAGAATCACCTCCTGCCCCAGAGATACCTGGATCCACTCCAATCTGTGAACCACCATAACAGGCCAACAGCAGATGTGGTTCCCCTGTCTCTTCATTCTGCTCTGGACCATCTGTTCATCAACTACAGCTCGGTGTTCAACAAAATCATCCAAACTCATCATCAAGCTTCAAGACCTGGGCTGGTGCACCTCCTCTGGAAATGGATTCTCAACTTCCTCATCACTAGACCTTAGTCAGTGAGGATTGGTAACAACACCTCCTCCTCGCTGACTATCAACACAGGTTCACCCCAAAGCTGTGTGCTTAGTCCACTCTCTACTCTTTATACACACACAACTGTGCGGCAAAGCACAGCTCCAATGTCACCGCAGTCAGCACAGCCGTGGAACAAATCACAGGTGGTGATGAGTCAGTGTATCTGAGCAAGGCAGGTCACAACAACAGCCTCTCACTCAACATCAGCTTTTCCCACTGAGGGTGGGTGGGACTACAATCATCGTCGTCCTCGAGGTCGAAGATAATGGTCTTCGTTCCGTTGATCTATCACAGAGCGAAGACGCCTGTGCGTGTACTTGATGTTGCACTCCAAGAAGCACACGATACTTCACAAATCAACCAACTGATTCCAATGGCATGGAAACCACAATGATTGGAACTGATGGACTTGTTGCAGCCTTATCTGCCTTCACAACCTTCATCACGTCCTGATGTAGAGTCTCGGCCCAAATTATTGACTGTTTATTAATTTCCATAGATGCAGCCTGACCTGCTGAGTTCCTCCAGCATTTTGTGTGTGTTGGTTATTGTATATTGAGCATTTCATATGTATGCATTCTGCTGGACAAATTTAACTTCCCACTCCTACATTTGTGATGGAAACTGGAATGGGAAAATTACAGTGTAACTCACACCCAACCCCCTCCCCCACGGTCAGAGCAGTGTCTGTAGCACATCTACAAGTGGGAGAGTCATGTCGATATGACAAGCCTGCACTGGTTCTGGATAAGAAGAGTTTAAAAATATAAAATTAAGAACTAAAATGATAAAAAATTGCATTTTTAACTGGAATTTTATGACTCCAGGTAAGCCTGAGTACTTTACAAGCAATCAAAATTTTTTTGAAATGTAGCCACTGTTGTAATACAGGAAGCTATAAAATCTAAATTCTCATGTTCACATTTATAATTTAAATTAATGTATAATCTTGTCTTTCCTGTCAGAGCAACTGGAGGGAGGGAATAGAGGAGGGGCTAGGACTGAGTGGGGTTGGATTGGGCTGAGGGAGTGAGAGGGCATACATGCCGTCACCCTCTGGTATGGAGGGGTCACTGCACAGTATCAGAAAAAGCTGCAGAGGGTGTCCGACGCAGCCACCTCCGTCAGGGCGCTAACCTCCCCAGCATCGAGGACATTGTAAACTCGGCCAAATCCATGGTGGTCAGCTCAGCTGTTATCTCATTGGCTGGCCAGTTTTAAAGAGTTTTCTTTGCTCAATTGTGTGATTGTCATTCACTGGGCTGCTGGAGTAACCACAGAAAATGATCGTAGACTCACTTTGATCCCATGCTGGAACCATCTCAGTCTGTCTCACTGGCTGAAGGAGCAGATGAACCTTCTCACAGATACTCGTGACTGTAGCACCCTCTGACTTTGAACAGAGTGTGGAGACGAGACGGCGTACAGGAGTGGGATAGGCGGGCTGGTCGAGCGGTGCTCTCAATGTCAGCAAAATCCCAAGGAATTAATGGTGGTCTTCAAGAAGGGAACGTCAGGAGAACACACACTCTGTGTGGGGTCAGTGGAAGAAAGGGTGAGCAGCTTCGAATTCCCGATGGTCCACATCGTTGAGTATCTATCCTGGGCCCAACACACTGAGGCAATCACAAAGAGGGCTCACCAACAGCTCTACTGCATTAAGAGTTTGAGATTTGGTATGACATCAAAGACTAGCAAATTTGTACAGATGGAGAGCATTCTAACTGGTTTCATCACCAGTTATAGAGGGGTCACTGCACAGGAATGGAAAGAGCTGCAGTTGTAAACTCAGCCAGCCCCATCATGGGTACGAGCCGCCCCAGCATTGAGGGTGTCTTCAATGTCTCACTAAGGCAGCAAACATCATGGAGGACCCTCTCCACCAGGACATGCTCCATTCTCATTACTACCATGAGAGGGGAGGTAAAGAAGCTGAAGACACACACTCGATGTCTTAGGAATAACTCCTTCCCCTCTGGCATCAGATTCCTGAATGGACAATAAACCTATGAACACTACCTCACTATCTTTGCTCCCTTTTTGACAGATACTGTATGCATTGCTGTGTACTGCTGCTACAAAACAACAAATTTTGTGTCATATTTCAGTGATGTTAAACCTGATTCTGATTGTGATTTTGGCATAGAGTGTGTGAGTGTATCTGAGTAATACAATGGAGTTCATCTCCGAACCTAAATAGAACAAAATCCAGGAATCAGCTCTTCTCATTGCAAAACCAACTTCAACAACTTTGGGAATTTTAAAGTGAATAAGATATCACCATGGTGCTGCAGCAAGATCCTTTGCCTTTGCACAGTGATGAGCAGCTGAGACCAGTGTTGGCAGAACAGTCTCTAGCACCAAAGATTAGCAGTTTCTGCAGTTGTACTGTGGAGAGTTTTCTGAATGGTTGCATCACTGTTGGGTATGGAGGGGCCACTGCACAGGATCGGAAAAAGCAGCTGAAGGCTGTAGACACAGCCAGCTCCATCATGGGCACTGGCTTCCCCAGCTTTGAGGACATCTTCAGGAGGCGACGTCTTCTGAAAAGGCAGCATCCATCGTTAAGGTCCTTCACCATCTCGGGCATGCCCTCTTCTCATACCATCATCAGGGAGTGTAATGGTATGGGATTTTCTGACGCAAAGTTCTAACCTCAAACAAAGATCTTAAGCCTTATCTGATATAAATAGTCATGAATACTGTCACTAATGGAAGGTTGTACTGTAACTATCCGATCTTCAAAGACTTGTTTACTTCCCTGTGTATTCCCCACTGTGTGTTTAGTTGCCAATAACCACTATTCGAGTGCTGGGTCCCCTCTCCTCACCAAGGAGGAGATACTTCCAGCTAACAAAATAGTTCGAAACAGTGCATTTATTTTTAGTGATACATGTTTAAATCCAAACAACATTCTTAAAACACATTTAAAAGTCACAGAGGATTGTTAACTATATCACATTTCCAAATTACAAACCGTTTCTAAAACACAAAGGATTTCCAAAACACAATTACAGTTCTTACAAACTAGGAAGGCATACCAATGATGCAGATGAATCGTCCTTTGCAGAAATCAAAGCCAGAGGATTCGATTTTAGTTCACCCCATGTGTCTTTCACTCTTCTTGATGTTCCCTACCCCCATTCCTAATAAGCCAGAACTGCTCTCTATATTTAAACAGTTTCTTTACTGCTCAGGTGACTGCACATGTATATATTTCCTCAGATACCTTTTTTTTACACAAAAGGTCTCAAACCTTTTTGGAGACACACAGACTCCAGCTACCCATAATTAATACCATGAAGCTAACTTTCATAGACCATAAGACATAGGAGCAGAATTAGGCTATCTGGCCCATTGAGTCTGCTCTGCCATTCAATCATGGCTGATCCTTTTTTTCTGTCTCCTCTTCATTCCCAGTTTCTGGCCTTCTCCCTGTAACCTTTGATGCCATGTCCATTCAAGAACCTACCAACCTCTGCCTTAAATACGCCCAACGACCTGGCCTCCACAGCTGCATGTGGCAACAAATCCCACAAATTCACCACCCTTTGGCTAAAAAACTTCCTCCGCATCTCTGTTTTGAAAGGGTGCCCCTCTATCCTGAGGCTGTGCCCTCTTGTCCTAGACTCTCCCACCATGGGAAAGATCCTTTCCACATCTACTCTGTCTAGGCCTTTCAACATTCAAAAGGTTTCACTGAGATCCCCCCTCACCCTTCTGAATTCCAGCGAGTACAGACCCAGAGACATCAAACATTCCTCATATGATAACCCTTACATTCCTGGAATCATCTTTGTGAACCTCCTCTGGACTCTCTCCAATGCCAGCACATCTCTTCTAAAATGAGGGGCCCAAAACCGTTCACAATACTCAAGGTGAGGCCTTGCCAGTGCCTTATAAAGCCTCAGCAACAACTACAAAAACATCAGTTATTTGATAATGCTAAATGAAATCCATCTGGTCTGCAAGCTTCTTTGAACTAAACTGTTTAGTCAGCTTGTTTATTTTGAAACAAGCAAACGTAACTAACCCAATGTGTTATACTGCACCTGTTCAGCAATGAGCCAGGGCCAGTGACCAACATCCTGTTTTCTACAGACAATGTGTCTGATACATATATTTGCTAAGCTGATCTATAGACAGTACTTTATTTTAACTTCAAATTGATTACTGCTTGCCATTTACATTTTAAGAACTGAAGACTGGCTCCTGTTTACAACCAGAAGCTAAATAAAGAATATAGTTGGACGTTTAACTTCCATTGTTTGATCTTACAAGTGATAGCTGTAATGTTTAGAAAGCAGAGCTTGGCAAACTATGAGGCCCCCTCTGGCCCAGGAAGTGAATATCCATCAAAGGAGGAGGTACAGGAGCCTGAAGACACACACTCAAAGTTTCAGGAACAATTTCTCCTCTGCTATCAGATTTCTGAATGGTCCTTGAACCCATGAATACTGCCACACTATTTTGCTCTCTTTTTATATTACTTATTTATTTTCCTTATTGTAACTTAAAGTAATATTTTTGTGTGTTGTGGCATATTGCTGCCACAAATCAACAAATTTAACAACATTTGTCAGTGATAATAAACCTGATTCTGATTGGCTGAGGATACCAAGCAGGAAGGCTGGGGTTCAAATCAGGGATTACTGGGTGGGGGGAACACAGAATTAAAATATTTGTCACGTTTTGTCATTAGGCTGAGGATATTACTCATGAGTCATTGAGTAATACTGAGGCTCTTATTTTAGTCTCTTGTTTGCACTTGACAATTTTTATAGATTATTTATTCCAAAACAATAGGTCAATCATCCCAACAGATCTATTCCAGCTCTCAGCAATCCCATTATTGCATTTAAATATTACATATTGTTATTTTACATTTAATTTACTGAATATTTAATTGATATTTAACATTAAACATAAAATCTATTGCATTAAAAGATAGGAGTTTCCTCAAGGTTGTTATAACTGGGTGTGGTGATGGGGATAAGCTCCCACTACCTAGTAAATGGTCCCAGAGGCGTGCATCTCAAACAGCCTCTGACAACCAGTCCAGCTCCTGGCCTTCTCATGTGGCTTAGCTACTAAGCCCAGTGGAACGGTTTCTACAGACATGACAAAGACGGGTTACTGGCACCTTAAAACCAGTTGTTTTGGGTAGATAGGACTCCTCAGCTGTGATTGGCAGCTCATCTAGGAGAAGGAAAACTCTGATCTCAAACGTCTGCTGCCTTGCGGCTATACCCACTCATGGGGAAGGCTTCGGGATCAAACCCTGAGGGAAAATCTGGAGCTGAAGGTCCTAAGGCAGTCCTACACTAAGATCAGTGATCACTAGCAACTCCTGCGATGCCGCTGGTGCCTAACTGTATTGATCGGTCTCTGCTGTTCCGTTGGGTTCATCAGCTGTGTGGGGAGGGGGAGCCCGCTGTGTGGGGAGGGGGAGCCCGCTGTGTGGGGAGGAGGAGCCCGCTGCGTGGGGAGGAGGAGCCCGCTGCGTGGGGAGGGGGGGAGCCCGCTGCGTAGGGAGGGGTGGGGAGGGGGGGGAGCCCGCTGCGTAGGGAGGGGTGGGGAGGGGGGGAGCCCGCTGCGTGGGGAGGGGGGGAGCCCGCTGTGTGGGGAGGAGGGGAGCCCGCTGCGTAGGGAGGGGTGGGGAGGGGGAGCCCGCTGCGTGGAGAGGGGGGGAGCCCGCTGTGTGGGGAGGGGGAGCCCGCTGCGTAGGCAACAGCTTGCTCTCTGTGCCATACTGCTCTGTCCTGTAGACAACTAGCCGCAATATCCATGGTCTGCCCCAGCCAATGGAGGCCATGTTTTTGTTACAGCTGTGATGAATTTGCTGAGCAGGAGAGTTCCTGTGTGGAGTGGAAAGGTAGCAGACCAGCTCAAAGGCTGACTTCTGTGTTAGAGAGATACAAGCAGAGATAGGCAGACAGAGACAGAGATAGACAGACAGAGATAGGCAGACAGAGATAGGTAGACAGAGACAGACACAGACAGACAGAGATAGGCAGACAGAGATAGGTAGACAGAGACAGACGGACATTGACAGACAGAGCTGGATTTGGAGCTTCCTGCCAGAGAAAGGTGTCAGAATTGGTACGCAAGGGCGCGGTGCAGTCTAAAAGCGAGTAATTATTCTTGGTGTTTTTCTTGTATGGTTTGCCGGTTTATTGGCGGGACCAAAGGCAGGGTAGCTGCTTGGCCTCAGCTGTAGCACGAACCAGGTCCTCATGCCGCAGGGTTGCCTGATGCAGCTGCCCAGAAGAGAGTGGTTGGAGTTGGTACCTGGAGGCAGTGTGACACGACGTCTGTGCTGCTCTCCAGTGCTCGCTCGGCAGATTGCATTCATCTGCAGACTGCTGCAGCCTTGCTCTTTCCAACAACATTCATGGACTCAGGAATTTGGGCTACATTATATTAATTTTGTGTGACTGTAAGTTTACTGCTACTGTATCTTATACGTACTATATGAGTCTGTGCTGTGTATGACTGTTGGTACTGTGTTTTGCACCTTGGCCCTGGAGTAGTAATGCTGTTTTATTTGGCTGAATTGAATCTGAACTTGTGCTTAGACTAAGAGGTGTTTGACATGTTTGGATGGTCCAGGTCCAGTTTAAATGGTTCAGCACAGATTAGATGGGCTGAAAGGCCTGTCTCTGTGCTTTAGTGCTCCTTGACTTTGTGTTTGGGAATTGAAGATTATGTGGAGCAGCCCACGAGTCAGGTCAACATGGGCAAACAGGACTGGCCATCAAAGTCTGCATGTAGACTTTGAAGAGGGAGAGAGGCTGACCAAGAGAAAGCTGTCTTTAGCAAAAGAGCAAATTTTAAAAAATGATATGATTGTTTGCTATTTCCTGGTGGAAAAAAATAAGCAGTGACATGGATGCAAAGAGAATAGATTAACATTCACGAAAACACAGACGCTGTCACTGATAATAAATAGCACATTACTAGTCTTTTGCTGCAGTGAGCTTGGGTAACTATGGCAACCAAAACATTAACACTTAATAATTCTTGTACTTCGACACTACTTTGATTGATTATATGGGCATTGTTTGTGTGCATCATTATTGCTCTTGGAATAAGCTTTACTTAGAAACATTATTATTAAGTGCTGAACTTGTTATATAATTTCTGGCCCTCGTTTTAACCAACCAGACACTCAGGATCTGTGAACAACATGCCATTTCACAACCAGAAAGCTGAAACCCTGCCCCAGTCAAGACTCTGATAATGGTAGTAAAGGGCAGAGGGTTAGATCTGGGGTGCTATGCTTTGATGTTTATTTAGAGATAACACATGGTAGCTGGCCCTTCTAGCCCAGTGAACCCTCGATGCTCAATCACACCCATGTGACCAATTACCTACTAACCAATACGTCTTTGGACTGTGGGTGGAAACCGGAGCTCCCGGAGGAAAACCACGCGGTCACGGGGAGAACGTACAGACTCCTCACAGACAGCTATGTGAATTAAACCCGGATCGCTGGCGCTGTGGTAGTGTCATACTGGCTGCTGTGCCACCATGCTGCCCCAGGTGATCAACAGCTGGGTTTAAAGGGCATTTTTAAAAAACTTGATGATGACTCAAAATAAAATTCATTATTCATTATTACTTACTGCCTGTTACACCGCTGGTGTTTGGGGCAGCAGTGAAGGTCCTCTTTCTCTGGTGCTGTTCAGTGCTTCTTTCATCATGTCAGTAGCTTCCTCTCAGTTTTCACTACTATCAGCCATGCAAGTCCCGGATGGAGACTCAGGAATACCGTCACACTCAGGTGTAGAAGGATTCTTCACTGCTGTTTCCGTAACAGTTTTGTTTCACCAGTCAGGGTTGTTAGCCATGAGCTGAACCCCCAAACCTGGTGGACCACTCTTAGTCTGGCCTTCTACCCTTTGACCTGTTCGGCATGGGTGACCCCACCAAGAGCCAAAGCATAAAGTCATGACTTCAACCTCTCCAGGTTATTGAGGCATGCAAGCCTCCAAACCACAACAAGGTTGTGGTCCTCCTGGAGGAAAAAATAAAACTAAGAATTGTACTAAAGTGCAAAGAGTTCACATGCGGCAGATAGAATTTAGCACAGAGAAGTTACGTGATTCATTTTACATTACATTGTATTTGTACGAGTCGTTGGAGAGACTGCAGTGGGAGTACTGTGTGTAGTTTTGATCACCATGTTACAGGAAAGATGTGGTTAAACTGGAAAGAGTGCAGAAAAGATTTATGAGGATGTTGCCAGGACTTGAGGGTGAGGTTGGACAGGTTATGTTTTCATCCCTTGGAACGTACTGTGGGAAATGAAGAGTGATTCATGGAAGTATTTATGAGACGCATAAATGAATTGAACGGGAATAGTCTTTTCCCCGGGGTAGGCGAGTGCAGAACTAGAGCACATAGGTTTAGGGTGAGAAGAGGAAGATTTAAAAAGGCTTGAGGAGCATTTTTTTCACACAGAGGGTGGTCAGTAAATGGAACGAGCTGCCAGAGGAAGTGGTTGAGGAAGGTACAATAGTGTCGTTTAAGAAGCAATTGGAAGGGAGGGGCCTGCAGAAATATGGGCTGATGGCAGGAAATCGGGACTAGCTGGGTGGTCAATGTGGTCAGCATGGAATCTTTGGCCAGAAAGACCTATATTCATGATGTGTTGTTCTATGTGTTGTGTAATTGTGTATTTGGGTCAAAAGAATGAGAGGCAAGGAGGACGAGAATCCTTTGGGTATGTGTCGAGACAGTAGGACAAACTAAGAAGGCATTTCAAATGTAAACGGGATCCTCGGGTTTATAAGTAGAGTCATAAAGTACAAAACCCATCATTGGTTGGGCACCTCCTGGAATTCTGTTTTCAGTTCCTGACACCACAATTTAGGAAGGGTGACAAGCCTCAGGTGTGGGGGAGTGTAGGGGGTGAAGAAAAAGAAATTTACCAGAGCAAAGAGACACCAGGAATTTGAAAAAATTGTTGAAGCTGAGGTTTCTCCTTGGAGTACTGGGAGTCAGAGTAGTACTGCTTGGCTCTTGAACTCAAGCCTTCAACTAACGAAGGCCAACATAGCATACACCTTCTTGACCACCCTATCAACTTGCATGGCAAATTTGAAGGCTCTGTGGACGTGGACCTCAAGATAATACTCCCCCGAACTGTCACAGAAAATTGACTAAATTACATGCGTCATATTAATGCAAACTGCTTTAGAGGCTCTGGCAATTTTTGAAAAAAAACATTTATTCAGAATTATATATTAACATTTAGTGTCTGCAGGGGTTTTCTGCTTTAGGCAGGATTCGTTAAATAGAGATTGTTGTTCCACTCTGAGCTGGGTGCAATTCTAACCTCATCTGAGATAAATTCTCTCCAAATGCAACCTGATCTATTAAAGGAAAATTTAGTAAGTCATGCTGCCACTGGGAGAAATGCTGGAAAGCGCTGGCAGGTTTCTGAAACCGAACTTGCATGTGCTGTCATGATCATTTACAAATACTTGCACAGAGATGGCTCTTGCATAACAACAAATGGAACACTGCTGCCTGAACATGGACCTCAAACTGTATCATACACAACCTGCCTCCTGTATTGTACACAACATGGGTCCTGTATTGTACACAAATCATATCATACACTATTTCAGAATTAACCAGCACCAACTTTTGTTGAGAATCATCTCTGCCAAAATTTCAGGTTGAGTGGCAGACTACACATAAATTAAATTAGATTAGATTCATTAGTCACATGGCCTGTACTCCTGGAATTCAGAAGAATGAGGGGTGACCTCACTGAAACCTATCAAATGTTGAAAGGCCTTGATAGAGTGGATGTGGAGAGGTTGTTTTCTATGTTGGGAGAGTTTAAGACCAAAGGATACAGCCTCAGAATAGAGGGAGGTCCATTTAGAACAGAGACGAGGAGGAATTTCTTTAGACAGAGGGTGGTGAATTTGTGGAATTCATTGCCACAGTCAGCTGTGGAGGCCAAGTCTTTATGTATATTTAAGTCAGGGGTTGATAGGTTCTTGATTAGTCAGGGCGTGAAGAGATACAGAGAGAAGGCAGGAGACTGGGGCTGAGAGGGAAATGGATTAGCCATGATGAAATGGCAGAGCCAACTCGATGGGCCAAATGGCCTAATTCTGCTCTTATATCTTATTTATCACATGTACATCATACAGTGAAATGTGTTGTTTGGTCAACAACCAACACAGTCTGAGGATGTGCTGGGGGCAGCCCGCAAGTGTCACCACTCTTCTGGCACTAACATAGCACGCCCACATCGAACAGCATACAGCCAACGTACAACAAGAGAGACTCAGCAATTGCAAAATAAACCCCTTCCTTCCCCCATTGGGAATCACTGTCCCTCATCCTCAGGGGCCACCAATCATGGACCTCAAACTCGGGAATCGCAGGTCTTCGTCCTCGGTTATTGCCAACCTGATCTCACTGGAGTCTGACATCCAGACGTGCTGACCGCCCTACAGCCTCCGTATCTGCCCACATGGAATTCCAACCCTAGGGCTCACCAACCTTGGGGGGTGGGGGGGTCAAAGTCCCTCCTCCTCAGGACCTGCCAATCTTAATCCTTGACCAGAGCACCTGCCAACTTGATCTTCATCCTTGGGATTCATTGGCCTTCAACCATGGAGCAGTCTGACCTGGACTCCGACCTCTAACTCCTGTGTCCCTGACCTCTAATTCTCCCCAAACCCTAACCTGTCCCCTAACTCCCCACATTGTCTCCAAAACCATCCCTATGAACCATGCGAACAACTAAGCCTGAGAGGTTGCCAAGCTGTGATGATGGACTTCAGAGCTCAGCAATATCTTGACCAGAAGCTTATCCCAATATGGGAGTTCCCCACAATTTTTACACAATGGACCAATGCCATTAAGCGAGGGTCTGTGGACTCCATGACTCTGTCTACCCTTCCTTCCCTCACTGACTCCATCACCCTCCTCACCTGGATCCATTATGCTTGGTGTATCTTACCAAGCCCCTCCCTTACCATCTAATCTCTCAGTCCAGAAGAAGGGTCTTGACTTGAAACATTTACTGTCCATTTCGCTCAACAGATGCTGCCTGACATACTGAGTACATTCAATAGTTTGTTTTTTTTTTGGCTCTAGATTATTTTGAGTCTCCTGAATTTGGATGCCAATGGATAAATCTAATCTTTTCAAATTTGGCTTATTGTTCTCCCAACTGCCAGGACCAATGCAGACAGGTTTTCACCCAGTACCTGCCAAAGTCAAGGACAATTTTCAAATAAAGACTTAACTCCACAGGACATGTCAGCAGTCATTACGATCAAGATCCACCAAATGAACTCTGAAATCTTTACATTATTAAGGAAGAATGCATAAAATGAAATGGTCCTTGGGAATTAACTGTAGATCAACCACCCACTCACACAAACCTGAATTTTCTTCTAATCAGGCAAAATTATTAGATCTCCAAGAGGACCACAACCTCGTTGTAGGGTTTGGAGGCTTGCGTGCCTGAGTGACTCAGAGAGCTATGTTGACCGGAGTCAGGGCCTTGTTTGGTGCCTGGTTTGACTCCACCGGTCCTCCCAATTTGGGGGGTTCAGCTTAGGAGCTCCTGGTTTAGGTCCACTAGTCCTCTTGATTTGGGGGTTCAGCTCAGGCCTGTCAACAGCCTGTCCTGCTCCGATAACATTGGAGTCACGGCCAAGACAGCTCACCAACATCTCTACTTCCTCAGGAGGGTAAAGAAATTTATCACATCTCCATTGATTCTTACCATTTTATATCAATGCGCCATAGAAAGCATTGTGTCTGGATGCTTAATAGCTTGGCACAGGAACTGCTCTGCACCTGACCACAGGAAACTGCAGAGAGTTGTGGGGTAACTCAGCACATCACAGGAACCAGCCTTCCCTCCATGAACTCTGTCTACGCTCCTCGCTGCCTCGGTAAAGCATCCAGCATAATCAAAGACCCCACCCACCCCAGACATTCTCTCTCCTCCACCCCCCCTTCCATTGGTCAGAAGATATAATTTCCTGAAAGCTTGTAACACCAGGCTTGACTATATCTTCTACCCCACTGTTATCAGACTCTTGAACAGACCTCTGGTACAATACGAGATGGACATTTGGCCTTGTAATCTACATGGTCATGATCTCGTATTTTATCGTTTGCCTGCAATGCTCTCTTTCAGTGGCTTTTACACTGTTACCTTGTTCTCGCTCAATGCAACAATCTGATTTGTATGAACAGCATGGGAGACTCTGTATCTCAGCACACGTGACAATAGGACACCAATTCTGACTCAGATTCATTTATTTAATCACACATACATCAAAGCATAAGGTGAAATGCAAAGTTTGTGTTAACAACCAACACAGCCTAAGGATACATTGAGAACAGATCACAAGTGTCACCACACATTCTGGCACCAACACAGCACACCCACAATGCTGAGCAGAACAACACAAGCAACAACTAAACAAGCCCCTTTTCCACCCCCACCCACACACAGGTAGGCCTCTCCAGACTGCTCTGCTTGGAGCCCATCGACTTGGGTAGAAATGTAGTATTCTGCACCTACAAATTATCCTTAGAACCAGCCTGGAAACCAAGGTAACCAATACACCAATGCCAACAAAGTGGAAGGTAGGTGTCTGACCTCCCTCCACCCAATTTACACCATCTTCTTGTACCCCACCAACAGAAAATTACCAAAACATCAAATGTACTTTTTGCCATAGATGCTGCCTGGCCTGCTGAGTTCCTCCGGCATTTTATGTGTGTGGCAGAAGATTACTATTGTTGCTCTCTGTCCCCCTTCTACCTGTCTGTCACTATAAATTAATTCACGTTTCATTTCCTGTTCTATCTTGTGCGTGGAGGGTGGGGTTTTTTGGGGGGGGGGGGAAAGGTTGGTGATCAGAATGCTGTTTCTTTTTGTATGGGGGGTGGCATGAGTTTGATGTTTCTCTCTGAAAGACTTCCATGTTCTTTCTTTGTTTTGTGGCTATCTGGAGAAGACAAATTTCAGCGTCGTATAGGGATACGTGCTTTGATAAAACATGAACCTCTGAACCTTTGAAGTTCGAGTTTAATTGTCAGTCAACCAGACACATGTACACAGCTAAACAAAACAGTATTCCTTCGGGGCCAGGATGCAAAAGACAGTACATATATTCACACACAGCATATTTAGTTATGATAGAATATACAATCACAAAATAATATTCGCTCAAGTCCCTGAGTGTCATGGCCTGGAGATTGATAGTACATGAGATATTGTCCTGGAGCCATGTTTCTGCAAGAACAATTATGCAGCAGTTCCTCAACTCGCGCTGGGTCAGTTGCAGATGAAGGCAAATCAGCTTGGCTTCCAGGGAGCGAACACTGGAGAGCAGCACCGACAAGAGAGCTGACCTTCAGGGGACAGCATTAGAATTTGATAATCCATCGTACCACCAGATGCAACAAGCCATTAGGCTGATCAACAGCTCAACCAATTAACCCATCCCACCACCACCACCACATACACACCACCTAGTGTCACTTTATGTACACAATCAGTCTATGTATGTAACAGTTAATTGTACTTGCATTTTATAGGATTGCTTCTATAAATATATATATATATAATTATATAATTATTGTGTTTTTAAAATGGTTTTCTCTATGCTTATTGTGTTTTTTTATGCTGCATCGGATCTAGAGAAACAATCATTTCATCCTCATTTACACTCGTGTACTGAAGAGTGACAATAAACAATCTTGAATCTTATCTTTTTAAGGCTCTCGCAAGAGTGTCAATGTATGTAAAGCCAAGAAGTAACTGTAATCTGCATGGGTGCATGGCCATGCAGTAACCAAAATGCCCCCACGCACATAGCCTTTGTTGCTATGCAGCTGGGATTTTCTTTTATATAATGCTGATATAATTTTGAAAACATTGCAGCAGTACCATGATTTCAAACTAGCTGTTTCTGAGAAAGTTAAAATTGGTTCAATTAAGACATTCACTGATATATTGAACTACTTGCTTAGAAATGAAGAATTTGATCTGTCAATTATTGTTGACATCATTGGAACATTTCAAGCTTCTCGTGCTGACTGTGAATCTGGATTCTGTCTTATGAATTCAATCAAATGTAAACTCCAGAAACAGACTAGAAATGGATCATTTGGATGAGCTAATGAGGATTAAGAAGTGTCTTTCATCTGGATTACTGCCCTAAACGCCAGTGGTGTAACAGGCAGTAAGTAACTAACTACTACTTGGTTGGTGACTGCCTGTTAGGAGATGAATCTTTCATCTGGACGTGAAACTAATCTGGATAGTATTTATAGACAATGGATTGGTTATAAAGACGAATTTCATTATATCCTTCAATTAATAAATAAAATCAAAAGTATGGGATTTTTCAATCTTCATTCCAGATATTCATAGTATGCATATTACACAAAAAACATTTAAAGTGGCACACAGTTTTCAGGAGGTAAAAATTATCTGCTTAAGGGTTGGGCAGCGCAGCTGTAAAAAAAACTTTAGAGGGAATGTTGGAAGTTGCGCAAATTTTTATTATTAATCACAGGCTGCCTCTCCTTTTGAACAGCGGCCTCTAGAGAGTTGTGCTGCCACCTCTGATTCCACCTGCAGTCTCTGCAACACCATCCCACTACAACTGTCTGCAAAGGTAAACTTCATACATTGTACCAAAATTAAACACATGCAATTAAATTCATCAGCAGGAAAGCAGCATCCATCATCAGGGACCCCCACCACCCAGGCCATTCTCTTTTCTTGCTGCTGCCATCAGGAAGGTGGTCGACAGGAGCCTCGGGTCCCACACCACCAGGTTCAGGAAGAGTTATTACCCTTCAACCATCAGGCTTCTGAACCAGTATGGATAACTTCACTCATCTCAACGCCGACTTGATTCCACAACATACAGACTCACTTTCAAGGACTTTACAATTTATGTTTGCAATATTTATTTATTTGTATTTGCATAGTTTGTTGTCTTTTGCACATTGGTTGTTTGTCTTTGTGTGTGAAGGTTTTTGTTGATTCTATTGTGTTTGTTTCTATTTACTGTGAATGCCCACAATAAAATGAATCTCAGGGTTGTATACTTTGATAATAAACTTATTTTGAACTTTGATATTCAATTCTCTAAACTTTGAATTTTTGAAGGTTCATTTGTTATTGTCAAAGAATGCATGTCCAGTGCAACCCGATACTTGTCTTCTCCAGATAGCCATTAAACACAAAAAGACCATGGGTGCTGATGAGAGAAAAGACATCAACTCCCACCTCTCGGCATAAGAAAGAAAATAAATAAACGCAGAACCCAAAATCCCCCTGTCCTGCAGAAAAAAAACAGTGAGAATAATAATCTCAAACCTCTCAGTTGCAGAGAAAAAAATAATGACAATAACAGACCCCTTCTCCCTCACTTGCACGAAAGAACAGCAACAATAACAATCCCTGACCCCCTCACTCGCAGCAAGGAACAGCAACAGTAGCACCAAACCCCCAATCCCCTCCCCTTACACACAAGAAATTAACAGCTCACCCACCTGCCAATTGGCCATGAGAAAGAAAGCAACAAAAACCTTCAGGAAACCAATATAAAGTACAGTTCAGTAATCACATGAATCTCAGAATATCAGAAACATCTTTAAGCTTAACTGTACAAACTCCCAAATGCTTCTATTATAAATACAAACAACTAGTCAGGTAAGGTCTTATCATCTTATCTGTCAGGTAAGATGGTGCAAGAACATAATTTATTTACACGTATTTCTTACTTAGAATTTAATCTTGTTACCCCGGTGAGACTGTGGTTTGCTTCTATCAAGATTACGACAGGTTTATCGTTCTTTGTTCTCAAGACCAGTTTCAATCAGATTCACGATCTTTAGAAGCTTCCTCCTACTCCTCTCCAGTCTATACATCAAAACAAAAGAAAGATGCAATTAGAGACAAAGAAACGTTAGTAGGAATTAGTAATTTGAGAAGTTGAGAAGCATCATTTCTTGGTGAATATTGGATTGCATGCAGCTCTTTAAATAATCTGTTGTCTGCTGACCAGTTTTGCATCAACTTGTAAAATTATTCACAGCAACAATCCAAATTTTTAGTATTAATAACTTCTTTCTCTAATTTTAATTTGGGATCTGTACATTTTCATGTTTGCTGCTTCAATTTAATCCTTTTTCGGCCCCCTATTGTAGAGTGACCCGCTGTAACATTTTGGATCGCTTCTATTATAAAGGAAAGAATAATATTCAGTCCAGTGAATATTAGTGAAATGTGTTGTTTGAATCAAGGATTTTGCTGGGGGCATCCCACAGGTGTCATCATGTTTCCAGTGCCAATGTAGAATTCCCACAACTTACTAACCAGAACCGTACATCTTTGGAATTTGGGAGGAAAGCCACTCAGTCATGGGGAGAACATAAAAGCTCCTTACGGACAGCAGTGAGAATTGAACCCTGATTGCTGGTGCAGTAAAGTGTTACACTAACCAGTATGCTAAAGTGCTGCTCTTATGAATTAATTCATGCTGAGAAAATTTCAGACTTAATGTCATCCTATTCTAACACCATCAGATTCATGACTCCGTATTTCTAAATTTATCTTTCACAACACGATTTTCTCTCTACTTTAGCATTCCTATTACACAAAAGTTGTTGATTTTTCCTTCCATTCTTCTTTCCACTTCATTTATTTTGTATGATTCAGCCAATGTATTTTATTTTAAAGCACTTTAACTTATTCCCATATTTTCTATTTTACTTAATAATTCTAAATCCACATTTCTTGATAATTCAAAGATATTTTCAGTATCTTTTTTCATAGGACCAGAATTAGGCCATTTGGCCCATTGAGTCTGCTGCACCATTTCATCAGGGCTGATTCATTTTCCCTCTCAGCCCCCATCTCCTGCGTTCTCCCTGTATTCCTTCATGCCGAGTTTAACTATTTTCTTGTCCTCCAACATTACCTGTTAAGCAGTTTATGATTTACTGTCTATTGGAGATTTCCTTCAGATTGCACGTATTCTTTTGCTTGTTTTATCCAACTTCCTTCATTCCCTTATCATGCAGATAGATCTCTTTGCATCATGCCACAGTTGTCCCACATCAAAATCCTATCAATGTTTCATCCGTCATTTCAGCAATCTAAAACCAGCTTGTTTTCTATTTCAGAAAGTTTCTTCCTGAAGCATTTCCTGTTTCCCATACTGTATTTCTCTTGAATTTGTTCTGCAAATTCTGCTTTTCTCATTATTATTGTAGGCTTTTGCAGAACACTAAATTAGAAAGGCAAACTAAAAGGAAGCTGGAAATGACATAAAAACAGAAAATGCTTGAAACACTCAGCAGGCCAGGGAGCGTCTAGAGAGAAGTAGAGTTACTGAGTCTGATATATTTTTTACACAAGCAATAAAAGGTAAGATAGAAAATTAATAATAAAACGCCTGAAATATAAAGAACATCAGTAAATATGCGGGAAGTTCTGACAGAAAATGAATCAAAGTTGTCTTTGTGTAGGATGCCGACCCAAAATGCCTCCAATTCCTCTCACCCCACATACCCAGTTTAACAACCGAATTCCCCAGCAAGTTAGTCTAAGAATTGACTTCCCGCGCGTGACGTAGTCACGAGGAAGAGAAAAGTAAAGGTTGATTGGCTTAAACATCGACAGCGCGAATCAGTCATTATGAAACGTTCATTTCTATTGGATGTCTCCTGCAGTGAATGACTTACGTTTTTCCCGGTATGAGCTTCTGATTGGCTACTCTTGGCCATTGGAGCGGCTATTCTAAGTTGCTATTGGTTGAATATGATAGCCGGTTAACTGATTGGTTGGTGGTGGAAGGCGCGCTTTGGTTGTCTGAGAGAAAGGTGAGGACGTGAGCCGGGGCAGGTGCTGGGGTAATTTAATTGCGCTGCGTGTTGACGATCTCATTTCTGCCATTTGAAATGCTGTGGTTTCCACTCTAAACCCCTTCTCACAACAACACCTTTTACATTTGTTTTTAAAAATTGTCGAAAAACGTGAGGCCGCGGCTTGGCGGCTTATGTAGGGGGCGAGGGGCGAGGGGCGACGAGACAGCGCCACGGGAGAGGGTAATGTAAAGCAGCGAGGAGTAGAGGGGAGATGCTGATGGTGGGGGTCCGGAGAGGGCGGCAGAGACAATCTCTCCCCACATCTATTAAGCGCCTGTTTGCGAGACGAGGAACAGTTAATGTTTCAGCTAGAATAACTTGGAATTCCCAGTTTCATTCTTTATCTCAGTGACTTTGATTCTTCTGTTTGTGACATCTTTAAATATCCCTAATATATCTGCCTCTCCGCTTGTAGTAACTTTTATGTCATGCTCTGCGGTGTTAAACCACCAATTTCTCGTCATATGTCTGATAATAAATTTGATTCTGAATCTTCTGCTTCTAATCTAAGCTTGAGGAACATAATGTCTGGGCATAATGGAGTCTTTTGGACTTAACATCAAATTTCAGGTGGCTCGCTTTCTCTGTCTCAGAATAGGCCCTTTCTGCCCTAGGTCATTCATGTGTGATATTGCCTCAGTCTTTATTCCCTCTCCTTTAGCAAAGTCTGGCTTGCTTGTCGCATCCTATAGCTCTTCATTCTCAACTTTTGCATCCCTTTATTTGCCTTCGTTCATGTTCTTGTTTTCTAAACTTGCTCTGGTATTCTGCTGTTGTGACTAGCTTTTTTTTGCACTACTTCAGATTGCAGTACAATCTGCACCATTCTGCTGTATTGCACTCACTGTATTTATTATTGGTTACTGTTTACTTTTTGAACTTCATGTCATGCAACAAAACATTCATCAAATATAAAGAATTATATAAGAATAAAGTTAGAGGTTAAAGGGTAGATAGAAAGTCATAGAACACTACAGCATAGAAACAGGCCCTTTGACTACCTAGTCTTCATCAAACTATTCTGCCTACTCCCATCCACCAGCACCTGAACCATAGCCCTCTGTACCCCTCCCATCCATGTCCCTATCCAAATTTTCACTTAACTGTTCAAATGGAACCTGAATCCATCATTTCTGCTGGCAACACCTACAAATTGCTGGAGGAACTCTACAGGCCAGGCAGCATCTATGGGGAAAAAAAGTATAGTCGACATTTCCGCTGAAACCCTTCAGCAGAAATGCTCCAGCATTTTGTGTGCGTTTCTCAGATTTCCAGCATCTGCAGATTTTCCCTTGTATGTGGTTTGACTTCTGTTGGCAGCTTGTTCCACACTTGCACCAGCTCCGATATGGAATAGAATGTGCATAAATGTCAGCATGTGTTTACAACATAAAGCATATTATAAAAGATGGTTTAGTGTGCGTGACACCCTTCCTTTGCCCTCCCTGCACTTGAAGCTAAGTTGTGTTTTTCATAGTGTGACAAAGGATCTTTGATCTCAAAGACCTCTCTTTCTACAAATGCTGACTGACCTGAGCGCCTCCAGCATTTTATGTCTTTATTTCAGGATTAATTTGTTTGTAGTTTGTCATAAAATGCTTGATGAGACAAGGTTTTTAGGGGAGACCAAGGTGGAATTGGGGTGGCGAGCTCTTTCTTGATCAGTGCAAAGACAATGGCTGGGGTGAAAGATAGAATGTGGAGAGGCAGATACATTAGGGACATTTGAGAGACTATTTGATCGGCACATGAATGAAAGAAAAATGGAGGGCTATGCGGGAGGGAAGGGTTAGATTGATCTTGCAGTAGGTTAAGAGGTCAGCATGACATTGTGGGCTGGATGAGCTGTACTGTTCTATGTTCTGTAATGTGACAGGGAAAGATCCTTATAATGCTCATTCCTGTACTTGCTCTCTGAAGGAGTGCTTTCTGTGTTTTTCTTAAATCTTATTTATCCTATTGCCTTTGTGGAATTACCATTGGATTTTCTCTTTCAGGCATCACAGTAAATTTCCTTTAACTTTGACTGTTTACATTTTCATCTCATCCTACTTTACATCTCTTGGTTCTGTTGACAGTCACTTTCCTCTTTTTTCTAATTCTCCAGCCAATGATAAGTTTCTCCGTGCTTACAGTATCAAAGCTTTTCTTAATTATAAATGCCTCCAATATATCTTTCCTTAACCAGTTCTTAGAATAATGCAAGCTTCTCTTTGGCCTAATCATTGAACTGTCCTGACTACTCCCTGCACCTTCTGCGAAAGTGCTGGCTGTGACCTGCACAGTGACAGAGCGACTAGAGCTGCTGCCTCACAGATCTAGAGGCATGGATTTAAACTTGTGCTACGAGGAGCAAACTTGGTTTATCCTAGAAAGGTTAAACTAGCACATTTTCCATAACTGTAGTAGGAACTATTGTTGTAATAGGCCTTCATGGGATGAGGAATAGGGATGTAATCATGAGATTTACTTAAGAACATAAAAGAGCATGAGCAGAAGCAGGCCACTCAGCTTTGTAACCTGCATTGCCATTTAGTGTGATCATCTCCATTATCGTTAATTCCTCGATCTTTCAATTATTTGTCTCTCTCCACCTTAAATATATCAAATGATCTGGCCTGTATCATCCTCAGGGGCAGTTAATGCCTGAGATTCAACACCATTTTTCCATTCCCCATTCTGGCTCCTTTCTTATCCCTTCTCCTCCTCACCTGGCCACCACCTCCCTCTGGTTCCCCTCCTCCTCTTTCCTGTATGGTCCACTGTCTTCTCCTATCAGATTCCTTCCTCATCTCTTTACCTCCTCCACCTATCACCTCCAGCTTCTCACTCCCTCCTCCCACTTTCCCCTTCACCTGGTCTCACCTACCACCCACCAGCTTGTACTCCTTCCCCTCCACCCACCACTTTATTCTGGCTTCTGCCCTGTTCACTTCCAGTCCCAATAAAGGGTCTCGGACCAAAACGTCAACTGTTGATTCCCCTCCATAGATGAACACAAGAAAGTCTGCAGTTGCTGGAATTTGAAAGCAACACATAAAATAGTGGAGGTACTCAGCACATCAGATAGCATCTATGCAAATGAATAAACAGTTGATGTTTCAGGTCTAGACCCTTTATCAGGACTGCAAAGGAAGGGGGAAGAGGTCAGAATAAAAAGGTGGGGGGGAGGTGAAGTCAGGTGGGTCGGAAAGATAAAGGGCAAGTTGTGGGCATGCTCTGTTAGTAGAGGAAGCATTGCAATACTTTTCAGGCTGTTCTTGGCATGACCTTGAACTGTTTAGTTATTGATGCAAATGACACATTTCCATAAGAGCATAAAACATAGGAGCAGAACTAAGGATTTGGCCCTTCGATTTGCTCTGCCATTTCATCATGGCCGATCCTTTTTTCCCTTTCCTCAGCCCCACTCCCCGGCCTTCTCCCTGTAACCTTTGATGCTGGGTCCAATCAAAAACCTCTCAATCCCTGCCTTAAGTATACCCAACGTCCTGGCCTCTGCAGCTGCCTGTTGTAACAAATTCACCACACTGGCGAAAGAAATTTGTCCACATCTCTGTTTGAAATGCATGCCCCCCATGCTGAGGATGTGCTCTCTTGTCCTAGACTCTCCCACCATGGGAAAATATCCTTTCCACATCTACTGTCTAGGCTTTTCAACATTCGAAAAGTTTCAATGAGGTCCCCCTTCATCCTTCTAGATTCCAGCGAGTACAGACCCAGAGCCATCGTATGATAACGTAATGTCATCGTTCTTTGTATGATAACCCTTTCATTCTCTGAATCATCCTTGTGAACCTCCACTGAACCCTGTCCAATGCTAGCACATTTTACTTAGATAAGAAGCCCCAAACTGTTCACAGTACTCATGGTGAGGCCTCACCAGTACCTTGTGTAGCCTCAGCATCACATCCCTGCTCTTGTATTCTAGACCTCTTGGAATGAATGCTAACATTGCATTTGCCTTCCTCATCACCAACTCGACTTGCAAGTTAAACTTTAGGATATCCTGCACATGGACTCCCAAGTCACTTTGAATCTCAGATTTTTGGATTTTTCTCCTCATTTAGAAAACAGTCTGCTTATTTATTTCTTGTACCAAAGTTGCATGACCATGTATTTTCCAACATTGTATTTCATTTGCCACTTTCTTGCTCATTCTCCTAATCTGTCTAAGTCCTTCTGTAGCCTTCCTGTTTCCTCAACACTACCTGCCCCTCCACCAATCTTCATATCATCTGCAAACTTGGCAACAAAGTCATTTTTTCCAACATCTAAATCATTGACCTACAAAAAAAGAAGTGGTCCCAACATCGACCCCTGTAGAATACCACTAATCACTGGCAGCCAACCAGGAAAGAGTCCTTTTATTTCCACTTGACGTCTCCTACCAATCAACCAATGCTCTAACCATGCTAGTAACTTTCCTCTAATATCTTTCCTGTAAGTTTCCTATTATAATTTCACTGTATACTTTGATGTACATGTGACAAATAAAGCTCATCTTTAATTGTTAACACTGTTGAGGACAAAGAACTGATCGCTGAGGTGGTTGAAAAACTGCTTTTTATGTGAGAGCTAATTTTCCATCCACGTGAACACAATTCCTTCCATAATTTATGTATCAGCCTCTCGTGTGGCACCTTGTCAAATGCTTTTGGAAAATTTACATCAACAGATTCCCCTCTATCCGCTCTGCCTGTCACACCTTCAACTAATTAGTGCAAATTTGTCAAACTTGATTTACCTTTCGTAAAAATCACATTGGCGAGGTTTGATTATATTCAGCTTTATAACAGTTGCAGTGATTTGTTTTAGGGCAATATCACATTGCTTTAACAGTATATGAATACTGGGGTAAAGCCAACAAACTGATGAGATTTCAAAGAATATGAAGATCTAAAAATTTGAAGAGAATTGATAATGTGGGGAGAATAAGAAACATGATTACCAAAAAAAATAATGCTGGGGCAGGTCAGGTCATCTATGGAGAAGAATTAAGAGCTGATGATTTGGGTTGAGGCCCTTCATCAGGACCTTTGTGAGTCCTGACCAAAGGTCTTGGCCTGAAACATCAGCTCTTTATTCTTCTCCAGAGATGCTGCCTGACCTGCTGAGTCCTTCAGCATTTTATATGTGTTACTCGGGATTTCCAGCATCTACAGTCTCTTGGGATTAGTAGAATTGGTGTAAATGGGTGGTAACCACAACTTCAGAGGGAGCACTGGGTTGAGATCAGGGTGGTACCCAAGGAGCAACCAGGCCAATGAGAGAAAACTGAAGTATTTGATTATGTGTCAGCTTGTCCATGCTCTGTAACAATTTTCTTTTGACTTACCCACCTGGTTTTTGTTTTAAGTTGATAGGACAAGTTGCAATGATGAGTGACCCTTTGGAAAATGGTTTGTTCGATATCCCTGACAATGAAGAGTTAGAAGATGAAATCTTTCCTCCCCTTCCTCCTCCAACATCACCTGGCCAGCTGGGATATGGTGAAGGTTTCGCTGAAGGTGGTGAGTCAGCTGTTTAAAATTGAATCAGAATCAGGTTTATTATCACCGGCACGTGACGTGAAATTTGTTAATTTAGCAGCTGCAGTTCAATCCAATACATAATATAGAAGGAAAAAAAATAAAATAAAATAAAAATAATAAATAAATCAATTACAGTATAGAATAGATTAAAAATGCAGAAAAACAGAAATACTGTATATTTAAAGAAAAATGAGGTAGTGTCCAAAGCTTTAATGTCCATTTAGAAATCAGATGGCAAAGGGGAAGAAGCTGTTCCTGAATCGCTGAGTGTGTGCCTTCAGGCTTCTGTACCTCCTACCTGATGGCAACAGTGAGAAAAGGACATGCCCTGGGTGTCGGAGGTCCTTCATAATTGACGCTGCCTTTCTGAGACACCGTTCCCTGAAGATGTCCTGGATACTTTGTAGGCTAGTACCCAAAATGGAGCTGACTAGATTTACAACTCACTGCAGCTTCTTTCAGTCCTGTGCAGTAGCCCCTGCCCTCCCCCCCCCCCCCCCCTTACCAGTCAGTGGTGCAGCCTGTCAGAATGCTGTCCATGGTACATCCATAGAAGTTTTTGAGTGTATTTGTTGACCTGCCAAATCTCTTCAAACTCCTAATGAAGTATAACCACTGTCTTGTCTTTATAACTACATCAGTATGTTGGGACCAGGTTAGATCCTCAGAGATCTTGATACCTAGGAACTTGAAACTGCTCATTCTCTCCACTTCTGATCTCTCTATGAGGATTGGTATGTGTTCCTTCGTCTTGCCCTTCTGAAGTCCACAAACAGCTCTTTCGTCTTACTGACGTTGAGTGCCAGGTTGTTGTTGTGGCACCACACCACTAGTTGGCATATCTCACTCCTGTACTCTCTCTCGTCTCCACCTGAGATTCTACCAATAATGGTTGTATCATCAGCAAATTTATAGATGGTATTTGAGTTATGCCTAGCCACACAGTCACGTGTGTATAGAGAGTAGAGCAGTGGGCTAAGCACACCCCCTGAGGTGCACCAGTGTTGATCGTCAGCGAGGAGGAGATATTATCACCAATCTGCACAAATTGTGGTCTTCTGGTTAGGAAGTCGAGGATCCAATTGCAGAGGGAGATACAGAGGCCCAAGTTCTGTGACTTCTCAATCAGGATTGTGGGAATGATTGTATTAAATGCTGAGCTATAGTCGATGAACAGCATCCTGACATAGGTGTTTGTGTTGTCTGGGTGGTCTAAAGCCGTGTGGAGAGCCATTGAGATTGCATCTGCCGTTGACCGATAGGAAAATTGTAGTGGGTCCAGGTGCTTGCTGAGGCAGCAGTTCAGTCTAGTCATGACCAACCTCTCAAAGCATTGCATCACTATTGATGTGAATACTACCGAGTGATAGTCATTACGGCAGCTCACATTGTTCTTCTGGTATAATAGTTGCCTTTTTGAAGCAAGTGGGAACTTCCTCCTTAGTAGTGAGAGGTTGAAAGTGTCCTTAAATACTACCGCTAGTTGGTTGGCACAGGTTTTCAGAGCCTTACCAGGTACTGCATTAAGACCTTCTGCCTTGAAAGGGTTCGCTCTCTTTAAAGACAGCTTAACATTGGCCTCTGAGACAGATCACTGGGTCATCAGGTGCAGCAGGGATCTTCACAGCTGTAGTTGTGTTCTCCCTTTCAAAGTGGGCATAGAAGGCGTTAAGTTCATCTGGTAGTGAACCATCGCTGCCATTCATGCTATTGGGTTTCGCTTTGTAGGAAGTAATATCTTGCAAACCCTGCCAGAGGTTGCTGTGCATCTGATGTTGCCTCCAACCTCATTCGAAATTATCTCTTCGCCCTTGAAATAGCCCTCTGCAAATTCTGGTACAGGCCTGGGTTGCCAGACTTGAATGCCACAAATCTAGCCTTCAGCAGACGACGTACCTCCTGGCTCATCCACGACTTTTGGTTTGGGAATGTACAGTAAGCCTTTGTAGGCACACACTCATCCACACAGGTTTTAATGAAGTCGGTAACAACTGCAGCATATTCATCCAGGTTCAAGGATGAATCCCTGAATACAGTTCAGTCCATCAATTCAAAGCAGTCCTGTAGGCGCTCCTGTAATTCCTCTGACCATACCTTCTTGGTCCTCACTACTGGCGCTGCAATCTTCAGTCTCTGCCTATACTCAGAGAGTAGAAGTACAGCCAGGGAGTAAAATTGAACTTGTAAATTCAATTTTAATGAATAAATAGCTTTATTTAATAACTAATACATTACGTTAATTCTGAGTTCAGGTGAAAATTTCTGTTACCTTGTTTTTTTAAATCTTTTATGTGGGTATTTGTGTTCTTCCAAAGTAATTTTTTCAAAGTCAAGTTTATTGTCCTATGCACAAGTATATGTCTGTACTTATTTGCAACAGCATCACAGGTACATAGCATATAAGCAGTATTCACAATAAAAAAACATAACTTATATGTAAATTATACATAGTTTTTACAAGATGTAATAGAACAATAAAAATCTAGTACAATTTTAGTGCAAAGGTGATTATAGTTGCAGCGAGTAGGGTTGTGCTGGTTGGTTCAAGAACAGACTGGTTCTTGGGCAGTTGCTGTTTCTGAACTTGGTTATGTGAGATTTCAGGCTTCTGTATCTCCTGTCTGATTGTAGCTGTGAGATGTTGGCTTGGTCGAAAGTGGGGATCTTTGATGGATGTTGCCTTCTTGAGGTAGAACCTCCATATGGATGGTGGGGAGTGATGTGCCTGTTATGTACCGGACAGAGTGCACTACACTGCACGTTTGAATTGCCATACCAAACCATGATGCAACCATTCATGACATTTTCAACAGTAAATCTGTAGAATTCTGTTTGGTGATGAGCTGAACCTCCTTGATCTCAGTAAAGACACTAGTCTATTTTCATTGTGGTTGTGCATCTATGTGCTGAACCTGGGACGGTCATCTGACATGCTAATGCCTAAGAATTTAAAGCAGCTAAACATAGAAACTATCTATGTTTCTATGTTAAAGCAGCTGACTGCTTTGCTACTTCCCTGCAATGTAGACTGGTGCATGTTTGTCATCTTTCCCCTTCCTGAACAACACACAAACTGACAGAGGAACTCAGCAGGTCAGGCAGCACTTATGGAGGAAAACAAACAGTTGATGTTTCAGGGCAATGTTGTGTGTGTTGCACAAGGTGTCCAGCATCTGCAGAATCTCTTATGTCCCCTTCCTGAAATCAATAATCAGCTCTTTGGTTTTACTGACATTGAGTGAGAGGCTGTTTTTGTGGAACCACTCGACCAGGTGTGCTGTCTCGCTCTGGTAAGCTGATCATTGCCCCCACAGTGGTGTTATTGGTAAATCTGTCTATGGCATTGAAACTATGGTGTGGCATGTGGCCAAGTGCTTAAGGCGTTGGACTAGCGATCTGAAGGTCGTGATTTTGAGCTCCAGCCGAGTCGTGTCCCTGAGCAAGGCACTTAACCACACATTGCTCCCGTCCACCCAGCTGAAAATGGGTACCGGCAAAATGTTGGGGTTAACCTCCAGGGGGGAGGGGAGTCTCATACTCTCAGTTGCTTCATGCCACGGAAACCAGCGTGAGCATCGGCCTGATGAGCCTATGAGGCTCGGGACAGACTTTAACTTAACTTGAAACTATGATTACTGGCACAAAGTGGACTGGAACATCATTTGCTAAATGTGATGTTCGGTGGTGAAAGTTACCTGGTTGGTAGGCATATCTTGGGAACTTAATTCTCATTCTGCACACTTATGTCTGCCAGGCAATGCATATTTGACATTGCTTGAACAATATTCATTTGCAGTTATGCGGCTATGGGTGTTAGTCTTAGCTGGAGAATTCTGATCTGCTTCTGCCTTTAGTTAAAAATAGTTTACTTTTTCTGGCAGGTGGATGTCACCTTGTGTTCACAAACCCCTGTCGGTCCACATGGCAGTTTCAGAGTTCCCATCACTCACTTTTCCTCGTGACCTCGCATGTTGCAACTGCATTGGCAAGATCTCACACCGTGAATAAGTTTCTAGTCCGTTGCCATAACTACTCAGCCAAACTATCCAGCACACTGATTCTGAATTCTTAGACTGTAATAGATTATCAGCCACCTCATTCATGTACCTTATGTCGTTTTATTTGTATTGAATTTTGTTTCTCCAGAAGACGAAGCTCGACAAGAGGGAACTCAATCTAAGGAGTCTGTAGTACTCAGGAAAAGTGTAAGGGGGCCACAGCCGAAACTGGATGCTCAGCGGTAACTAAAGGTTTAAACTCTGTTAAAGTGGATGCTGTTGTCCATAACTAAAGCTATTCTCCAGGCAGTGCCTGGTACAACTGCAACAGAACAACAGGCTATCATTAACACGGGTGCTTCA
Source organism: Hemitrygon akajei (assembly GCF_048418815.1). Taxonomy (NCBI): domain Eukaryota; kingdom Metazoa; phylum Chordata; class Chondrichthyes; order Myliobatiformes; family Dasyatidae; genus Hemitrygon; species Hemitrygon akajei. The sequence goes on from NC_133153.1 coordinate 42,261,986, forward strand.
GGGACAGTTGAGACACATTCCCATGAGGAGCAAAGCAAGAATAAACACGTGCAGAGCTCCCTGGATGACAGAGTTGGTACAGAGGGAGGTTGAGCAAAATAGTTTGCATATAATAAGTATCATTAAAAATAGGTCTGATTATTAAGAATTAGAGGGAAGTGAGAACTTAATTAAGGGGTAAGTGAGTATGACAAACGTAGCAGCCAATGTAATTGGGAATCTAAAAGTGTTCTGTAAGGATATAATCCTTGGCAAAATGGAAACTTGTACATGGTTGGTAAGGGCAGTGTGAAGATAATGAATGTGTAGTTTGCACCTATCTTCACTAGAGTAAGTGAAAGAGGTGGCTTTGACTGTGAGTTGTTGGGGTATTGACCAGAATCTTTCTGTCTTCATCGATCATAGGAATAGTGTCAGAGAACTGCAGAGTATTAGTGTTTCTCCTTTCTTCACAGAATGAGCAAGGATAAACCCAGCAAATATTGGCCAATCAGCTTAACCTCTGGTGGGAAAGCTTTTAGAAACATCAATCCAAGACAGGAGTGATAGTCATCTGGAGAAAAATGGAGTAATTAAGGAAAGCAGCACATTCTTTAACCAAGCGACACACGCATAATGCTGGAAGAACTCAGCAGGCCAGGCAGCATCTATGGAAAAGAGTAAACAGTCAACGTTTTAGGCCAAGACCTTTCATCAGGACTGGAACGGAAGTGAGAAGTCAGAGCAAGTAGGAGGGGGAGAGGGGAGGAAGAAGTACGAAGAGGTAGGTGAAGAGTGAAACCGGGGGGGGGGGGGGGGGGTGAAGTAAAGAGCTGTGTGGATAGATGAAAGAGATAAAGGGTTGGAGAAGGGAGATTCTGATAGGAGAGGGTAGAAGACCTTGGGAGGAGGTGATGGGCGGGTAAGGAGATGAAGTGAGAGAGGGAAACAATGGTGAAGTGGGGGGCAATTACTGGAAGTTTGAGAAATCAATGCTCATGCCATCAGGTTGGAGGCTACCCAGTCAGAATATAAGGTGTTGCTCCTACAACCTGAGTGTGGCCTCATTGTTCCTCCAGCATTTTGGTGTGTGTTGCTTGGATTTACAGCATCTGCAGATTTTCTTGACTTTGAGCTACATTTTTGAACCAACTTGATTGTATTTTTTGTTAGGTAGTGATTAAAGAGGATAACAGCTTTGATATGCAGTACTTTGCAGCTTCTAACAAACCACATTAAGGAATTGGAACTGGATGAACTCCAGGTCATTTGGGAGGCTGAAGGGGATGATAGATAGGACATAGAGAGTTAGTTACACCCAAGGTGTAGGACACAAGAAACTGGTGACAGTCAGGAAGGGGAAAGGTGTTAAGGTGCTAGTGCAGAGTACCCCTGTGGCCAACCCCCTCAAAAACAGGTATATCACTTTGGCTACTGTCAGAGGGGATGACCCAATAGAGGAAAGTTGCAGTGGGCCAATCACTGGCACTGAATTTACCTCTGTGACTCAGAACAGAAGAGGGGGGAAATAGAGCCATGCTGTGGTAATAGGGGATTAGTTAGTAAGGGAACGGACAGAAGGTTCCGTAGGCAAGAATGAGATTCCTGAATGGTATCTTACCTCCTGGGTCTGGGATATGTCGGATCGAGTCCTTGACGTTCTTAAGTGGGAGTGTGAACGGCCAGAAGTCATGGTCCATGTAGGTACCAATGACATGGGTTGGACAAGTGATGATTTTGTGTATAGGGAGCTAGGTGCTAAGTTAAAAGGCAGGATCTCCAGGGATGTGATCTCAGGATAGCTACCTGTGCCACGTATCAGTGAGGCCAGAACTAGGAAGATTATACAGTTTAATACATGGCTAAGCAGTTGATGTAGGAGGGCTCTCTTCCAGCAAAGTTGGGACCTGTACAGAAGGGACAGCTTGCACCTGAACTGGAGAGGGGCCAATATCCTAGCAGGAAGATTTGTCAATGCTGGTTGGTGGGGTTTAAATTAGAGCTGCTGGGGGATGGGAATCAGTGCCAGAACAGTTAGTGGAGAGGTTTTGGAAACATGTTGGTAAGACTTCAGTCAGGAATCAAAAGGTTGAGCATAGTGCGACTAGTGCCCTGAGCTGCATATATCTCAATGCAAGAAGTATCATAGAAAAGGTGGATAATAATGCGGAAGGCAATGTGTAGTGAGGAGAGGCTTTTGATAGGGCAAGATTGCAGTCAACAGGATGAGTTGCAACATCAAAGGTGGACAGAATCAAAGAGGGTAAATACAGCTGAAGGTGTTGTATTTGAATGCACACAGTATATGGAATAAAGTAGATGAACTTGCAGCACAGTTGCAGATTGGCAGGTATGTTGTAGGCATCACTGAATCATGGCTGAAAGAAGATCACAGCTGTGAGCTTAAATGTATTGAAAGGACAGGCTGGAAGGGAGAGGTGTTGGTAAAAAATGATATCAAATCATTAGAAAAAGGTAACATGGGGTTGGAAGGTGTTGAATCATTGTGGATAGAGCTAAGGAACTGCAAGGGTAAAAAGACTCTGATGGGAGTTGTATACAGACCCCCAAACATTAGTAAGGATGTGGCCTGAAATTACAACAGGTGATAGAAAATGCATGGCAAAAAGGGCGATGTTACAATAGTCACAAACAAGAAAATCTGCACTTGCTGGAAGTCCAAGCAACACAGACAAAATGCTGGAGGAACTCAGCAGGCCAGGCAGCATCTGCCGAAGGGTCTCAGCGGGAAATGTTGACTGTACTTTTTCCATAGATACTGCCTGGCCTGCTGAGTTCCTCCAGCATTTTGTGTGTGTTGTATGTTACAATAGTCATGTAGGACTTCAGTGTGCAGTAGAATGGGAAAATCAGGTTGGTACAGGCGAGGGAATTTCTAGATGTCTACGAGATGGCTTTTTAGAGCAGCTCATGGTTGAGCCCAACAGGGGATCAGCTATACTGGATTGCATGTTGTGCAATGAACCAGAATTAATTAGGGAGCTTAAGGTGAAAGAATCTTTAGGGCCATGTGATCATAATATCGAATTCACCCTGAAATTTGAGAAGCTAAAGTCAGATGTTTCAGTATTAGAGTGGAGTAAAGGAAGTTACAGAGGCATGAGAGAGAAGTTGGCCAGAATTCAATGGAAAAAAAACATTGGCATGGATGATGGCAGAGCACCAATGGCTGGAATTTCTGGAAGCAATTTGGAAGACACAGGATATATGCATCCCAAAGAGGAGGAAGTATTCTAAAGCAAAGATGACACAACCATTGCTAACAAGAGAAGTCAAAGTTAACATAAAAAGCCAAAGAGAGGCTATATAATAGAGGAAAAATTAGTGGGAAGATAGAGGATTGGGAAGCTTTTGAAAAAAACAAGGCAACTAAAAAAAGTCATTAAGAAGGTAAAGATGGAATATGAAAGTAAGCTACCCAGTAATATTAAAGAGGATTCCAAAAGCTTCTTCAGATACATTAAGTGTAAAAGGTGAGAGTGGATATCGGACTGCTGGAAAACGATGCTGGAGAGGTAGTAATGGAGACAATATTTAAAGCAGAGGTTGATAGATTGTTGATTGATCAGGGCATGAAGGGATATGGAGAGAAGGCAGGACACTGGGTCTGAAAGGAAAATTGGAATGTCCTAATTCTGCTCCTATATCTTATGGTCTTAATTGGTCATTGTACATTGTCCCATAATTAGACTAGGATTAAATCGGGGGATAGCTGGGCGGCGAGGCTCAAAGGGCCGGAAGGGCCTGTTATGCGCTGGATCTCAATAAGTAAATAAATGCTTATCAGCAAAGTTAAAACATGTAGCATAAAGGGTTATTAATACCATGGATTAAAAATTTGGCTAACAAATTGACTGCAGGGACACAAGAAAATAGGAGCAGGAGTAGGCTACCAGGCCCCTGAAACCTGCCCCAGCGTTCCATATAATCATTGTAAACCTGTAATGTCCTCAAAACAAATGAGCTGCTGGGCAGATCTCTACAGAAGCGGTTTGACCCGCTGAGTTCCTGTAGTAGTTTTTTTTTCCTCTCTAGTCTCTGGTATCCGCAGTTCCTTGTGTGACTGTATAAATCCCACTGCTGCCCAAATGGGATTTGAATTGAAGTCTCTGGTTTACTAGTTCAGGATCTGAACCATTGTACTCAGAAGCAGCAGAGTTTTACTAAATATTGTTTGTTTTTGTATTAAAGATTGACTTCAGATCGAGGATTGCCAGCTTTACGAAACTTGTTTGATGGTGTCCGATTCAAAGGTAAAGGACATGAGGTAAGCCAGGGAAACAGACAACCACCCTGCTAGAACTCGCTCAAAAATCAGCTGCCCACGTTGAAAGTCAGATCATTTCACTCACTGCTCGTGCTTGCTGGCCTCTGTCAAAAGGAATAACGAGGTGATGTTCATGGGCTTGTGAACCGTTCAGAAATCCAATGGTGGAGGGGAAGAAGCTGTTCCTAAATTGTTGAGTGTTCAGGCTCCTGTACCACATCCTCGATAGTAGTCATGGGAAGAGGGCATGTCCTGGGTAGTGAGGAACCTTAGTGATGGTGATGTAATCTCCATGTACCACCACTTGAAGAAGACCACAATAGTGAGGAGCCCAGGCTGATTGCCAGTTGTCACCTGGGCTCAAAACTATGGAATCTGGGACCTACACCTTTTCACTTTGATTTTTCTCTCCCCTTATTTAAGAGGCTCTACTTTCCACTTGGCCTTTGCTCATCTGTATATTGCTGTATGTGGCTTTGTGTCAATTTGATAGTGCAGCTATGAAGATCTTGCAGTTTTCCACTGTAAAGGTGTTATATAAATATACATTGCCATTCTGCCCACATGTCTTTAACAGGTCCTGGTTAGAAAGCTGTTTTGCATCAATGTGAGATTTAATCACTCAGTGAACAAAGTTGCTGATGTATGTTTACATTTGTACTGTGTAGCAGTTTCATAATAAAACAGTTGGCTCCAATAGGAAAGTTCATAGGATAAGTGAGCCAAACTAGATATAAACAAGGATGTTGCCAAGACAGGAGGACCTGAGTTTATAGGGGGAAGTTGGTCTGGAGAAGACGAATCTCAGAGTTGTATACTGCATACAAACTTTGGTAATACATGAACCTTTGAACCTTTTAGACTTGGTCTTTGTTTCTTGAAATGAGGACAATCTTATAGGAATGTCTAGAATTATGAGATAAGGTGAATGGTAAGGCAAGCCTTTTCCCGGTGTAGGGAAATCCAGAACTAGGGTAAGAGGGGAAAGGGGCCTGAGGGGCAACATTTTCAAGTGGAGGGTGGTGAGTCTTTGCGTGAGCTGCCAGAGGAGGTGGTGAGGCAGGTACATTAGTATCATTGAAGAATTATTTGGACAAGTGATTGGAACTAGTTAGGTGGGCACTAGTCAGCATGGACATTGGGTATATTTAAAGCAGAGGTTGCTAGGCTCTTAATTAGTAAGGGTGTCAAAAGGTTACAGAGAGAAGGCTGGAGAATTGGGGTTGCAAGGAATAATGAGTCAGCCATCATGGAATGGTGGAGCAGACTCAATTGGCCAACTGGCCTAACTTTGCTCCTATGTCTTATGGACTGGTTGGACTTAAGGGCCTGTGTCCCTGTTGTATTGGGTCTGTGACTCTGGGAAAGATGTGTGCTTGACTTTGTATTGTTCATCCTATGGTGGACAAGCTCAGTGGAGCCTAGAATTCACTGCACCTGGTCCACTTTTTTATTATTCATAGTAGTTGAACCATCATCAAAAAATGACACTTTGATGAACATTATTAACTAACTTCAAATGGTTCATGCAATATGATCTATTTGCAAAGCAAGTGTGATATAATTTCAAGCACTCTTAACTATCTCGTAAGTACTTGATACTGATGGACATGCAAGATAATTGGGTCAGACATTTCTCAAGAATTCCAGCCAGGTGTTGAGCAAATATTTAAATTAATTTTATTCTGTTTTTTCCCTTGTTTGTGTTAAGAATGAAGATGTGAAGACTCTCCTGTGGCACATGGAACATTGGGCTCACAGGCTGTACCCCAAATTACAGTTTGAAGAGTTTGTTGCAAAAGTAGAAGTCTTGGGTGGTAAAAAGGAAGTTCAGGTAATCTTTTCAGTTGTATTACCTTGAGTTTTCCCACTGCTCTCTGTAAGGTGTGTGTACGTTATCCCCATGACTATGTGGGTTTCCTCTCACATTCAAAAGACATACTGATTGGCCACATTGGTATAATTGGGTTGTGCAGGCTCATTGGCTGGAAGGACCTGTTACCATGCTGGATGTTTAAATAAATATTTCTTTTCCATTCCAAATCAGGATGGAATTGAGTCAAAAATATTTTTTTTAAGCAGTTGACAGCAATTTAAAAATTAATTTGACACCAAACTGGATGAAGTTGCAGCAGAAGTTATTCATACGATTACATCTATTCTTGGATTGTGTATAGTTATTGATGGTTAGAGAGTGGTAGAATTGTTTCTATGGCAACCATTGCACAGCGGAGACTTAACCTCTGTTAGCAGCAGAAGGATAAATTGATGTCAATGTTTGCAGGCACTCCAATCAGAAAATGGTGGCATTAGATGCCATTTAGAGACCTGAGCTCAGATCATGGCATGCTGCTTCACAGCAGTACAGAGGAAGAGCTGTACTGTCAGAGAAGTGGACTTGAGACTGGTATTACAGGATCTGTTTTCATGGAGATATTGAAGAAAAGCAGAGAAGTTACTTGGCTGAATTTTATCTTTCACATATCACTACAATTTATTATTTAATCTTTATTACATTGCCTTGTCTGGAAACCTGCTGAGAGTAAATAATTGTTTCCTCTTTAACAGTAATAACATTTCAAAAAGGGTTTGACCAGAAGCATTAACTCTATTTCACTCTCCACAGATGCTACCTGACCTGCTAAGTGTCTTCAGCATTCTGTTTTTATAAGACCATAAGACATAGGAGTAGAATTAGGCCATTTGGCTCACTGAGTCTGCTCCGCCATTCAATCATGGCTGATTCTTTTTTCCCCTCCTCAGCTCCACTCCCCAGCCTTCTCCCCATAACCTTTAACGCTATGTCCAATCAAGAACCTATCAATTTCTGCCTTAAATTCACGCAACAACCTGGCCTTTACAGCTGCCTGTGGTAACAAATTCCACAAATTCACCACCCTTTGGCTAGAGAAATTTCTCCACATTTGTTTTAAATGGATGCCCCTCTATCCTGAGGCTGTACCCTCTTGTCCTAGACTCTCCCACCTTGGGAACATTCTTTCCACATCTACTTAACAATTCATATTTAATTTCAGGCCACTGCAGTAATCGCCTGTGAGTAATTAGAGTGGCTATAATTTGCTCATATGCTTTTTTTATTCACTTGCATACACTTCGTGGCCACTTTGAACTAGGTATTGCCTGTATGTAATAAAGAGACCACCGAGTACTGTATGTGGTCTTCTACTGCTGTAGCTCATCCACTTCAAGGTTCGACATGTGCGTTCAGAGATGCTCTTCTTCACACCACTGTTGTAACACATGGTTATATGAATTACTGTCATCTTCCTGTCCACTTGAACCAGTTTGGCCATTCTCCACTGACCTCTCTCTTTAACAGTTGTTTTCAGCCACAGAAGTGCCACTCGCCAGATGTCATAAAGCGGCCACTGGGTGTATGACTTGACATCAGGTTTCATTGGAAGTAACTCGCTGAACCTCATTAACAAATATTCCTTTAATCTGTGTTTATTTTGGAGCTCATGAACTAGCTGTTGTCTTGTTCAGTTTCCTCCCCCTGGTATGGTGCTGAGTATGAATGATATGATAGTTAATGTTCCAAACTGATGATCTTTCATCAGAATCTATGAAAGGTTAACCTGAAATATTAACTCTGTTTCTCTGCACAAGTGCTGCCCGACTTGCTGAGTATCTCCTGGATTGATTTCTAATATTTGTATATGTTACATTTGTAGAATGTAGTGGAGCCTCCATGTCCTTGTTGGTCCATACACTTGCTGTGTGATTGTGTACCAACACTCCTACAAACAACTTCTGAATGTTATTTGTCCACAAACCTTGTACTCTGTTTTTGTGCTTTAGTTATAGCTTTCTGTCAGCATTTACCCCTCTCACTTGTTATGTCAATATTCACCATTAATTTTCACCAGCTAAATTGCTATAGCATACAGAAGATGCCACTTTTCCCCATCTATTGTTATTTGGCAATTATCTTGTACATCATTTCAGATTCCTCACTAGAATCTTGATAGGATTGGAAATGTGATTAACCAATCCCAGTGCAGCAACCAGCTGGTGTTTGTTGTTTGGCCTTCAGCTATGAAATGCATTTGCACATGATGCCCAAGATCTTCAAACGTTACTCTTCAGATGCTCAGTGAAAAATTCCCAACTCTCAAACCACAAAATGGCCCCTGCTTTTCATTAATTTTCATAAAAAATGGATCATATGACATACGTGTAACATTAAGCAGTCTCGTCCCCAGGGACAAGTCTTGTATTTGCCTATTTTTACTTGTATAATGATGGTGTTTCTTCAATTGATTGTAGGTTGGCATCTTGTGGAGAAAAGGTAGGTCATTAATAATTTCAGGCCAAGAAACTTGAGACATTTTGTCACTATCAAATTTTCATTTCAGACCTGTTTGAAAAAAATTCGGCTTGATATTCCCATCACCACTGAAGACTTTACTTCCAATGAAGGTAGGTGCTTTTTTCCTGATTTTTTTTTTGTTCACAATTTTTTTTAGAGGTTCAGTGCTCCTTTAGATGAGCAAACATTAAAACTTCATTTTGGAGGTTGTTTCAGAGAAAGTTGGGCCTTGAGTCAGTTGTGTCTGCTAATTCTGATGTTTTACCTAGTTCACTAATGTCTATAATTCTCAAATTTGTTTCAGAGTATAAAAACTCAATGTCTGCAAGTCAGTTTTGGGGAGTTGGAAATGGGGAACGATTTGGCTAATAAAGATGAAAGAAATTAGCTTTATTTGTCACATATACATTGAAACATGCAGAGAAATGAACTGTTTGAATCAACGACCAACACAATCTGTAGATGTATTAGTTGAAATTATTCCTGTTTTATTAACTGCAGATGAGTAGTGGTTCCAGACGGCCAAGCTTGCAGTCATGTGCTGCTTTTTTCACTTTGACTTTAGTCGTGTTACGTAATTTCCTTTGCCGAATAAGTGAAGTTATTGGACTGACCCTTCCAGCATCAGACACAACAGTGTGCTTGTTGAACCATACACTCTAGTTATATGACATGAGGTCATACAATCTTTGTGCAGGATTAAACAAGAGAATACATTTCTTTCTTTTTCCCTCCACATTCTCGACCAGTAAGGATAGGTTTCCCTGAAGGATATCAGTGAACTAGATGGGTTGGTGCAACAATCTGGTTGATTTCAGATTTAATGTCATTAATATGGCCTTTTAATCTAGATTTACTATCTTGAATTTAAACGCTGGGTTCAGACTAATGGTTCAGTCTCTGAATACTAGTCTGGTGACTTAACCACCTCAGTACTGCATCTCTCTGTACTCATTAGTGTCGCACCAGGCATGCAGGATCTGAGATGACAGTCCCACTGTATCAGTTCAAATTGCTCATCCAGGAAAGTCTTACCTGAAGTGATTTGTCTATTGACTCGAGAGTTAGCATACAGGAGTTTTTCCAAGGTGGGTGTGTACAGCAGATCTGATGTCTGTGCAAGTGGCAGCATGGAAATGGGTGGTTAGCAAAGACATGATATTTATCCTTGTGCTTGTATGAGCAAATCTTTTATTTCCCTTTCCTAACCTTTAAATGTTAATGTGATTCTTGCTTCAATCACAATTTCTAATGGAGGATTCCAGTCTTGCAGCTGTAAAAGTCTAAATTCGAAATCAGCTACATTAACTGCTGGCAGCAGTACAAAACTTGCACGATCCAGAGCTGGCTTAATCCAGCACAACGAGCATCTGTCAACATGGTCTTCTGCAGTATAATTCCTCACCAGGTTAGGCAGTGAGGAATGATGGTGTATGGAAGGGACAGTTGGTAGAGCAAAAAGGGAAAACTCACCAATTTATGCCATCACCCACTAACTCAACTGGCTATCAAAATATTTCTTGAAATCAAAAATAAAGATTAAAAATGCATAAATATTTGGTGTTTTAATTTCTAAATGACCTATTGCTTTTTGCTGTTCGTCTCCTTCAGAAACAATTAATCTACTTCTTTCAGTTGCTGTTGATTTTCTTGACATACACTAGACTCTGAGAAGTTTGGTGTTGGGGCATAGTTGATAAAACAAGGTCAAACAAGCACAAGCTGAGACTTGTGTTTTATGCAGAATTCCCCATAGGCTCAGGACCATTGTTTCTTCTGCTCTCTGCCTAAGCCTTGTTACATGAACTCTTTCCAAAATGGTCCCACTTTCCTACACTGGCCACGAGTAGTACCAGAAGATTGGAGGGTAGTAAACTAATTCCTTTGTTCAAGAAAGATTGAGAGGAGATTTCATAGAGGTATACAAAATTATGAGGTTTAGATAGGGTAAATGCAAGCGTTTTTTTCCACTGAGGTTGAATGGGACTACAACCAGAGGTCATGGGTTAAGGGTGAAGGGTGCAAGGTGAAAAGTTTAAGAGGAACATGAGGGGAACCTTCACTCAGAGTGCGGAAAGAGGTACCAGCACAATTGGTGCACGTGAGCGTGATTTCAACGTTTAAGAGAAAATTTGGATAAGAGGTACGTGGATGGTAGTGGCATAGAGGGCTACAGTCCCAGTGCAGGTCAATCGATGTAAGCAGTTTAAATGGTTTCAGCGTGAATAGATGAGCCAAAGGTCCTGTTTCTGCACTCTACTTCTCTATGACTCTATAATACCCTGGGAAGTTACAGTCCAGAGAGTCTTGTGTCAGTATTGGGCAGACTGTTGGAGAGATTTCTTAGAGATGGGATTTACAAGCATTTGGAGAAGTGTCGTCTGCATAGGGATAGTCAGCATGAGTTTGTGAGGGGAAGGTCATGCCTCATGAACCTGATTGAATTGTTGAGGATGTAATAAAGCATATTGATGGAGGTAGAACAGTCGATGTACTGTATATGGAATTTGGTAAGGCATGGTGGGCTCATTCAGAAAGTCAGGATGCATGAGATTCAGGGAAACATGACCTTGTGGATTCAGAATTTGCTTGCCCACAGAAGGCAGAGGGTGAAGTGTATTCTACCTGGAGGTTGGTGAACAGTGGTGTTCCACAGGAATCTTTCCTGAGACCACTGCTCATTGTGATTTTTATAAATGATTTGAATGACAAAGTCGAAGAGTAGATTAGTAAGTCTGCAGATGACATGATGGTTGGTGATAGTGTGGAGGATACAAGGGGAAATTAACAGGTCACAGCGCTGGGCTGAGAATTGGAAGATGGGGTTCAATCCAGAAAAGGTGTGAAGTGATTCACTTGGATGCAGAGTACAGGGTTAATGGCAATATTCTTAGAAGTGTGGAAGAACAGATGGATTTTGGGGTCCAGGTCCATAAAATCCCTCAAAGTTGATAGGTTTGTTAACAAGGTCTGGTGCGTTAGCCTCCTTTAGTTGGGAGATTGAGTTCAAAAGCTGCAAGGTAATGCTGCAGCTCTATAAAACTCAGGTCAGTTCTGGTTTCCTCTTAAGGAGGATGTGGAACCTTTAGAGAGGGTACAGACGAGATTTACTAAGATGCAGCCTAAATTAGAGAGTATGTCATATGAGGAAAGGTTGAGTGAGCTAGGGGTTTTGCCTTTGGAGTGACGGAGGATGAGAGATAACTCAATAGAGGTGTGTAAGGTTATAGGAGACATTGATTGAATGGACAGCCAACACCATTTTTCCTAGGGTGGAAATGTGAGAGGGCATAATTTTAAGATGATTGGAGAAAAGTATAGGGGGATGTGAGAATAGGTTTCATTTACACAGTGGTGTGTGTGTGTGGAAAGCGTAGTCATGGTTAGTGGTAGAAACAGTTATGTTAGGGACATTTAAGAGACTGCTAGATAATCACATGGATGAAAAGAAAATGGAGGCCTATGTGGGAGGGAATTAGATTGATCTTAGTGTAGGTTAAAAGCTTGGTATATTATGGGGCGAAAGGCCTGTAGTATGCTCTACTGTTCCATGTACACAGAGGTGAGCTGACAACAATTCATTAATTTTAAAATACTGTCTCTGCTTTAGAATTTGGAGGGATCCATTGCTATATATCTAAACTTTACAGAAACCTTTGTTCCGGAATCATCAGCAAGCCTTATTATCTCATGAGGGGAGTTATGTAAATCCTTGAATTGCTGTGGGCTTTTTGGTCAGAATGCATCACTAAGTCAGTGCTGTCCTAGTACATTTAAACACGTTCTTGATTTTTGCCTTTCCTTTTATTGCATAAGGTAGCAAACTGCAGTGGGAAATGTGAGGTGACTTTTTGATAATATATCAGATGAACAGTAAATTAGACTTCCATTATAACAAAATTGGTTAAACATCCAGAGACTCATGCATGCTCTCGGAGAATTAACTTGAGAATTGTGATAAATCGATACAAGCAAAAGTCTCCTGCTGAATTAAATTATTTGCATTTACAGCTGTGGAGAATGAAGATGTGCTCCAAGTTGATAATCCTGAAACTTCATTCAATGCAATGCCTAGCCAACCAGTTTCAACATCAACTCCTTGCCCCAGCACACTGTCAGAGGAACAACGGCTTCGGATTGAAAGGAATAAACGGCTTGCACTTGAGAAACGACAAGCAAGACTCCAGTTGGCCAATCAAACTCCCTCCGAAGGTGATTATTAAGTGCTCCTTAAAATGAATTTACTGTAGGCAACTGTTTGATTTTTGTACCAAAGGAAATTGAAGTACTGTAACCTAGCTGTACTGAAGGCAACAATGAGATTTACTTTTATCTTCCTTCTCTGAAGGAGGATTCAATCTGGAGCTTATATGCATGGAGAAATTGGAATTTAACAGCCAGTGTGTTTTCTTATCACTTGTTCTATTACACAGTGATTACATTGGTGCTGGAATACAGTGTTCTGGTCAAATGTGGTTCCTACTGATAGGGCTTATGAAGTTGTCTGATATCTTGCATTAATTTGTGGAGCAAAAGGTACTTGGGTCCTAATTTAAGATCTATAACTGCTTTTCAAAAGCTCTCCTGCCCCACCACATGCATTGCTTAGTTTCAAATGAGGAGACTGCTTAAAATCTGCTACTTTAATTTTAAACCATGTTCAATGTCAAACACGTTTGATGTTACAGATACACACAGTGGCCACTTTATTAGGTACCTCCTGTGTGTCTGTAATCTTTTTCACTTTAGCCCATCCACTTCAAGGTTCGATGTGTTGTGTTCAGAGATGCTCTTCTGCACACCACTGTTGTAACTGTGGTTATGAGTTACTGTTGCCTTCCTGTCAGCTTGAACCAGTCTGGCCATTCTCCTCTGACCTTCCTCATTAAGAGGGCGCTTTCACCCACAGGACTGCCGCTGACTGTTTTCCTTTCTGCACCATTCTCTGTGAGCTCTCGAGACTAATGTGTGTGAGAAATCCTGGATCAGCAGTTTCTGAGCTACTTAAACCTCCCTGTCTGACACTAACAATCATTACAGATTGTGACAATATTTAAAAGAAGGCATTGTATTCTAGATTATTTTAAACAAAATGTTGGAGGAACTCAGCAAGTCAGGCAGCATCAATGGAAATGAATAGATATTTGACATTTTGGGCTGAGACCCTTCAGGCCTGAAAAGGATATTTTTAAACATCACAAAGTTTGAATTTAAAGTTTTGAACATTCAGTCATTCCCTCGATTTGTGTAGATTTCAATATACGTGATAATTTACTACAGTAAACCCTTCGTCATCTTTCTTCTGTACAACTAAATGTGATATTGTCCATTTTGGCAGGAAAACTGCAGAGTGAGGATCTGGGTGCCATCCCAATGTATAATTCACAAAAGGCCAATACAGATACACCAATTAAATGTGAAAGTTGATAATTGGCAGATGGAGTTTAATCTTGAAAAAATGTGAAATGATTCACTTTGAAAGATTGAACTTGGAAGCACAGTACAAGGTTAATGGCAGGATTCTTAGCAGTGTGGAGGAACAGGGGTATTTTGGGATAGATCCTTCATAGTTGCCATGCAAGTTGATAGGGTGGTTCTGGTGTGCTGGCCTTCATTAGTCAGGAGATTGTGTCCAAGAGCCACAAGGTGATGTTGCAGCTCTGTAAGTCCTGGTTAGATCATACTTGGGAGCATCTGTTCGCATTATTATGGGAGGTTTGGAGAAGGTGCAAGGTCCAGGATGCTGCCTTGATTAGCAATCACGTCTTACAAGGACAGTGTGAGTAAGTTGTTTTTCTTTTTGGAGCAATGGAGAATGAGGGGTGATTTGATAGAGGTGTGGATAGTGTGGACAACCCAAGGACTTCTTTCCAAAGGGTGACAATAGCTGACAGCAGAAGACGTCCTTTTAAGGTGAGCACAGGAAAGTTTAGGGGAGAGGTAAGTTTTTTTTTTAAACAGAGTGGTATGTGCATGGAACGCACTGCCAGGGGTGGCGGTGGTAGAGGCAAATACATTAGGGACATTTTATAGATTCTTAGAAAGACACACAGATTAAGAAAATGGAGAGTTATGGGTGGTGTAGAAAGGAAGGGTTAGATTGTTAGTGGAGTAGGCTAGAAGATTGTGGGTTGAAGTATACTGTACTGTCCCATGTTCTAAAAGGAAAGTTGTTCCAGTTAAACAGACCATTGGTAAGATCATAGCTGAAACACAGGACATAGAAATAGCCTCATTATTTAAGAAAGAACATTAATATATTGGAAGCAGTTTAGAGGTTTACTGGGCTGTGTTGTCTTCTGAGGGCAATTAGGACAGACCAGGCTTGGATTTGCTCAAATTCAGAAGAGTGAAAGGGGACAAATGAAGTGTCCATGATCCTTAGGGGTCCTGAAAGGGTTGAGGTGAAGATGTTTCTTTTTGCAGTGTAATTTATAATTGGTTCTTTCTAACAAATTTTTTTTTGTTAAACAATTGGCTAGGTAAGTTTGGTCTTATTGAATGGTGACGTCTTGGCCTGTGTTGGTCCTAATTTAGATGTCTAAACATCAAGGGGATTAGAGGTGAATTCTTCTGGCCAAAAATAACTTTCTCTTACTGAACTTAAATGTTGAAGACATAGTAATCTATTAGCAATTGTGCTTTAAGAGCCACAGTGCTTAACAGAAACATTTCTCAGCTGAGAACAAATATCATGCTCAATCTCAGAGTCATTGGAACTAACAATTGCCTGCAGACTTCATGAATGTGTTTGCCTATTGTATTTCAGATCAAGGAGATTCCCAGTGCTCGAGTCAGCCTATGATGGCAAATGGAAATAAGATGGTGTTTGATCCTGATACGCTTGAAGATGAAAATGTAAAAACTAAAACTGTACCTTCTGAGCAACTTAGTGAATCACAACTCCCAACAGAAGTCAGTCTTGTGGAAATTCCAAAAGCCTCTGAAGAGATAAACAAAGCAATTGACTCAATTGAACCAGCAGACAATTCTGAAACTACGGAGGGCACTTGTCCCATACTCATTTCTGAAACGGCACCAGAAGCGAAGAAAGTGAACATGGAGACAGAGATTTCCTGATCAGGAGCTGGAAATCTCCACAATGTGTGATTAAATGTGAAAAGACTATAAGATTTGACATTGATATCAACAGATGTTTGTTTTGCAAGAGAATGGTTATGTGCCACTGATAATAAGTGTAAGTGAAGAAGTTAATGCAGGGTTTGTTTTGATTGTGTAGTATTACACTTGAGAGATTCTGAACCTCAATTCATAACACCACCAAGTCACTATATTGGAAAGGGAGTTTGGAAATCTAATCCTGGCAGTGTTCTCACCAGAGTTACCAGTCACTGAAGCTAATGTCCCATTATAAACCACAAACCAAGGGAAGAGGAGTAGTGATCTTACAGGAAGTCTTTCTTTCTGTTAGAAGATCTACCGGTACTTGGATAAGTTTAACCCTGCAAGCTTAAAATATGCTTTCAGAACATCTTATAGAACATGATTCAAACTTTAATGTGTGCTGTGTATACAAGTTTTTTTTTTTTAGAAAAAACACCAAACTAGTTGTAAGTACTAAAGACAAAATGGGTACTTAGTATATTAGTTTATTTTTTTTCTAATCCTAGTAGGGAGACTAGAAAGGAATGGTAAACCTTTGTGTCAAATACATTGAATAAAACTTGGAGCTATATACATCTTGTTCAGAACAAATCTCTACATCTCTTGCATTGCATTCAGATACCACATCAAACAAGTTGGTTGAAGTAGCTGGAACCTGCCACTTACTTCCAGTGTAACCATAAGCTTAAAAACTAGACCTTTGCTCTTTTCATTTGTAAAAATCTATTTCTTTTACTGGTTTTGATTAAGAAATTTAAAATGAACCCAAAGTCTCGACTAGGGCACTTATTCAACACTAAGATCTAAAAGAGCCATTTCCTTGATTTCTTCCAGCAATGAGTAGAGGCTGTTTCCCTGGGTTTGACAATATTCCTTATCTTCATCCCTGATGACTGTTCTTCTTGCATGCTCTTGGACAAGCTGAGCCTCTTCTGCAGATCTGATTACATCCCGAACCAAGTCTGTTTTTGTCGTGTGAGAGGTTTCGGGCATGGGTTCTGTGCTGGACAGTTTACAAGGTCGGTTACTGATAATGTCCAGTTTGATGCTGTCAGGATGGGAACGGGATGAAAATTCAGAGATTCTTACCTGTGTGAGCAGAAAGGTTTACAAAAATTAAACAGTTTATAAATCAGAAAGTCTTGCTGATCAAAAGACTAGGGTGTTACATTAAATTCTTTAATTAGGTTACAGCAAAAATGGGCACATGAACAGAGCATCTCAATGTTCAAACACAAGATCCCTTCAATAAGAAATACAGATGAGCCATGTTAGACCTTTTAACTACAGTATGTTTAATATTGTTTGTATAAAAATACTATATTGGAGGATCTCACGTCAGGCGGCATCTATGGAGGGGATTAAATTTGGCATTTTGGGCCGAGACCCATCATCAGGACTGGAAAGGAAGGAGCAGAAGCCAGCATAAAATAATGGGGGAAGGGGGAGGTGATAGGTGAAACCAAGTGAGCACAAGGCTAAAGAATCAGCACTCACTGGAAGGTGAGGTTGGAGTTAGAAGCACAGTATTCATGACTGGATCTGACAGGAATGAACTGAGGGAGAGAACAAATAAGAACCTTGAAAAGCTGCTGTTTGTAATTTGTAAGGAATAAGAATATCAGGCCATTCAGTCCTTCAAACTTGTCTGGCACTTCAATAAGATCATAGTTTATCCAACTTGCTTCACATCCACTTTCCCATAACCCTTGATTCCCAAACTGATCAAAAATTTCATTTAAAACTCTGAGTTTGAAAATTGGGTGAATGTTTAAAGCATCAAGCTAATAAAAAGAACTTATGAGAGGCAGAAAGGGTAGATAGAATCTTTTTCAGATTTAATTGTTAATAAAATTTTCATTGGACGCTGGAGCACAAGTGACCCAGCATTCAAACCAAGGGGAATCACCTTTACAATTTGAACTTTTGCTTAGCAAAACATTTTCTGGGATGCAATCTATTCATAAACCAAAGGACACCTGTCTTTATTCTAAATTATTTTAATAGCCATGACATTGATTTTCCTCTTTTCATTAGCTTGACGATTGTTGCTTTAAGCATATAACCTCACGTTTTAAGTTCTAAGCTTAAAGACTAGACTTTTCTTAAATCAAAAAACTGCAGATGCTGTAAATCTCAAGAAAAAAATGAAAAATGCTGTAAACATTGAGCATCTGTGAATAGGGAAATATTTAATGTTTCAGGTTGAGCAGCCTTGGAACTGGAAACAGAAAGAGTTTATTTTGCTGAGGGTAGGGAGGAATGGATAGAATAAAGGGAATCTGATGGGGGTGAGGCTTAGGATGCCCAATTTGGCAGTGTCTAACAATTCAATTAGGAATTTTAAAGAGAAAACAAAAAACTAGCATATTAAACTGAAACGCAGGTCAGAGCTGTCGCTGAACCCAGCAGATCAGGCATTGTGTGTGGAGTTAACATTACAATGGATGCCCTTGCAGAATTGCCCAGAACAATATGCACAAAATGCTGAAGGAACTCAGAAAGTCAGGTAGAATAAAGAACTGACATTTAGGGCTGAGACAATTCATCACGATGAATCTCTTATGTTTATCAGCAGCTTTCTAGTTCTTACACAAACTGAGAAAGCAAATTAGCTGAAGTTGTTGAATTTCAAGTCTTGGAGGTTGTTAGTTATCAAGATGGAAGATGACGTATGAGGTGTACCTCAGCCAATGCTGGATTTTGTTGGAACTGTTCAGAAGGGCACAGACATGAAAAACTAACATGATAGGCAACTGAAGACTTTGTAGAGTAATTTACAAAGTAGTCACTCTGGCTGGGCACTGTGTTTTTAAATTTGCTGTTTCATATCTTTAACATTTACTTTTACTTTTAGAACTTCCAAAACAAATATATAATTTGTCTACTTACTGTGATGTGCTCAAAGAGAGAGAAAGTAATGGATCTCCCATCGGCTGTAGTGGAGATAATTCTGTCTCTAAGACGTCTGAGGGAGCCAGGTTTCCATTCACATGATCCATCTGGCTGTGTTGCGATCACATGTCCCTCTTTCTTCTTTAGGTATGCTGGTGCTTTTATCCCATACCTAGTTTATCAAGAGCTCAATGTTATTTTTCTATTAATTTACTTGCATCAGTAGATTTAGTTTAAATTCAAATCTACAAAAACTGAAATAAAATAATGTGCTAAAGGGAAATAATCAAATTACTGCCAGCTTGCAAATGATTTGTAAAAAAAACTCTTGGAGAGTGCCAGATCTCTGCATCATAGTCCTGATGAGTTCACAGAAGAAAAACTCATATTACTCTTGTCCATTAGCTAAATTACCGACATTGAATCAACCTCCCACTGAAGGTCATCCAATTCCAGATGCCAAATAATGCTCTTAGTTTCACCAGTATCAGGAAATACTTCACCCATTTAAATAAACTTAGTTCCAAAATGGCACTATGAAAATTACTTGAATGTCATAGAGCGTGGGAGGAGAGTGAGAGGAGATTTGATAAGAAATATGCAAAATGATGAGGGATAGAGATAGGGTACGTGCAAGCAGGCTTTTACCACTGAGGTTGGGTGAGACTGAACTAGAGATCATGTCATGGGTTAAGAGTGAAAGATGAAATAATTAAGAGGAACCTGAGGGGAAACAGGCAATGTGGAACAAGCTGCTGACAGACGTAGTGGATGCAGGTTCAATTTTAACACTTAAGTTTGGATAAGGACACAGATGGGAGGATTATGGGGGGGGGGGGTCAATGGAACTAGGCAGAATAACAGTAAAGCACTGATTAGATGGGCTGAAGGACTTGCTGTGCAGTAATGCTTTATAACTTTATGACAGACTAACTAAGTGCACTGGTTCAGAAATAGATTTCAGCAAAAGCAACAAAAGATCCTCCAGATAACCTTTGAAATACCGAGGCGTGTTCTCTATCCACCCGCAAAAGCATGTAAGGCTTTGATGCAATATCTTCTCTGACACTGTTGTGATACAGTGTTAATATTGCGCTGCCCTAGATGCTTTTTGCTTAACTCTATGATAGAACTTGAACCTACAAATCTTTTAATTTGGGCAAATGCTTAATTCAGATTCACTTATTTATTTATCACATGTAGATTGAAACATAGTAAAATGTAATGTTTGCTATGACAACCAACACACTCCAAAGATGTGCTGGGGCATCCCACAAGTGTTGTCACACGTTCCAGTGCCATGTTCAGCAGAACACAGGCAACAGAACAATGGTAAAATGAGCCTTTACTCACCCCTCCTCCCACACACAAATCTCAGTCTAGGTGCTGGAAATGTGAGTTAAAATGTGCAATTGTAGAGAAAGATTTCGTCAACATTACAGGTGGATAATCCAAGGGTATAATTCAAGCTTTGAGTCAAACTGTAGTTTCAGCTTGGTTGCAGAATTTAACTGACATGGATGTTTGTCTTAGTACTAAGCTATATTCTGTGTGTATCAGTTGATGAAAACAAAAGTAATAAGTATTTTGAAAACAAAATCAAGAAACTGGTTGTTCATTTACTTATAAAACAAAGCTAAATAACATCAAGTTATTGTAAAGTACAATGCACATAGAACAGTACAGGCCCTTTGGCCCACGATGTTGTACTGACCTTTTAACTTACTCTGATATCAATAGAAACCTCCCCTCCCACATAGCCCTTAATTTTTCTTTCAACCATGTACCTATCTTAAGTGAGTATCTTAAATGTCCCTAATTTATCTGTTAGGTGTTCCATGCACCCACTACTCTGTAAAAAAAAACTACCTTTGAAATTCCCCTATACTTTCCTGCAATTACCTTAAAATTACGTCCCCTTGTATTTACCAAATGCACCCTGGGAAAAAGTCTCTGGCTGTCTATCTATGCTTCTTATCATCTTGTACATCTCTATGAAACGATCTCTCATCCTCCTATACTCCAAAGAGAAAAGCCTTAGCTCACTCAACATATTCTCATGAGACATGTTCTTTAATCCAAGCAGCATTCCAGTAAATCTCCGCACCCTCTCTAAAGCTTCCACATCATTCCTATAATGAGATGATCAGAATTGAACACAATACTCCAAATGTGAAAGATACTAAATAAAGCCTTGCATGCCCCTTTCATCAATACTTCTTGGAACCCAATATAATCTCATATTTCCTAAATATGAAACTGGGCAAAGAAATTAGTATGAGGCTTAGAAAAAAGAACAGAAAATGCTGAAAGTTCTGAGCAGGAAAGAGAAGCAGCCAATGTTTGTACAGAAATGCCACTGATCTGACACATTGACTGTTAATCCATCCTTACACTGCCAGATTTGTTCAGGTTGCATTAACTTTGTATTTTCTGTTTTTGTTCTGGATTTCCAGCATCTGCAATTTGTATTGATTTTCACAGGCTTACAAAAATTGTTCTGTGCACAATCTAAGTTTGTCTATGCACTCTGAGCAATTTATAGGCAAATATTTGAGAAATATTAGTTCAGTAAAGGTAAGAATTACTTTAATATATCAATTGTTAAATCATAAAGATACTCAGGCACTTACTTTGGCACAAATATCAGCACACCATTTGCACGTATTGAATATATGATACCATCTGCTATGCAACGTTCATCACAAGTGGGATCTTTATCCTTAAAGTACATGCACTGAAATAACTCAACAGATTGTTTCTGCACACGCTGAGCAGCCTAAGAAATAATGGGAAGAGAATCAATTTAATCAGGCCGCAGCATGGTATTCTACAAGCGGAACTTGCACAAGACATTGATTTCTCGGACTTTGTGAACTGCCTCCGAAGCCAAATCATCACTGACAGGCTCACAGTAGAGAATGGTTTTCACACAAAGTACTGTCAGTCCATAAAAAAGAGGTAGTCTAGCTTCACTTACAGATTAATTAAAAACACCATGATTTGGAATAGTAATTTCAAAAGCAACATAACAAAAAATACCATGTACCAGAGAAGAATCAGTTATTAACTGCTAACCCAGGTAGTTTTATGTGGTTAACCACTGGCAGTTTTTTTCCGGCAAGGATAATGCATTTGTGATGCTCAAACTGACACATTTCAAACAACCCATTTCCATGTGCAAGCCACATTCTCCATTCCATTTCTCCTATTTAAAAACTAAGCAAGTAATCTGCTGTCAGGTCTTGAACAGATGGCTGGGGAGTGAGAGGTGCAGATATAGTCCTTTTACAATCTTCCTTGTAACAGTTTTCTGCTCAGTCCCTTCCCTGGAAGATCTAGTGAGCACAAGAACTTTCTGGGCAATGCAACAACATCAACCATACTGCTGTGCATATAGTAAGTGAAAGTGAAGAGGTAATGTATTGAATGGGAAATATATTGAAGAGATATAATTTCTCCAGCAAAGCTTGATATCTACATTTACCACTGAAACGTGTGTTCTGCTCTTCCAAATGAGATGAAAGATATTTTAATAAAACTGTTCTCAGGTTACATTAATTTTGCTAGAACATAACTTCTACTCTTGCTCATAGTAAGTTTTCTCTCCTGGTGATACCTTGATTTCCTTCAGTAGTTCCTTCTCTCCTGCTAATTTCTGCAAGTCTGTTGGGAAAGATGAAGGCCCAATGCCTCCAAATCCACGAGTCTATTGGAGGCTGAAGATACCCTGTTCTGGGGTTAGAGGACTGTGTATATATGTGGGTGAGGGGGTGGGAGGGAGGAATGGGGCTTGTTTTGCTGCTGTTGCTTTGTCACTTGGTAAGACATCCTCCTTCCAAAGTGTGACCGATACTTGCATAATAACTTGATTTAAGCATGAAAAGCTTACCGAATTATTTCTCTACTCACTCTATTCTTGTTGTTGATATGATGACATAATTCATTCAAATACTTCTGGCTGAACAGTGGATCTTCAGGCTCCAATTTCTTATCCTTCATTAAAGCTGCCAGCAACAGCCTGTGCACCACTATGTCTGCATACCTTCTGATTGGTGAAGTGAAATGTGTATACTTGTCCAGAGCAAGGCCTGTGATTTAAAGGAAAAAACACAGTAACAAGCTCTAGGTATCTGTTGGGATTCATAAATAATCTGATCTCAGGATTTTGCCAACTCTTGCATAATGAAGACTACCAATGCACCTAATAAAGTGGCCACTGAGTGTAATTCTGAATGCTTGTGCTGTTCTGCCGCTGTGCCCATCCACTGCAAGGTATGACATGTCGTGCATTCAGAGATACTCTTCTGCACGCCACTGTTGTAACGTGTGGTTATCTGAGTTACTGTCACCATCCTGTCAGCTTCAACCAGTCTGACCATTCTCTCCTAACAAGACGTTTCCCTAGAACAAATCTGCCTCTCACTGGATGGATTTTTGTTTTTCGCACCATTCCCTGTAAACTCTACAGATTGTTGTGTGTGAAAATCCCAGGAGATCAGCAGTTTCTGAGATACTCAGACCACCCTGTCTGGCACCAATAATCATTCTATGGTCAAAGTCAATCAGATCAAATTTCTTCTCCATTCTGGTGTTTAGTCTGAACCTCACAACTTAAGGGATTCTGCAGATGCTGGAAATCCAGTCCAACACACACAAAATGCTGAAGGAACTCAGCAGGTCAGGCAATATCTATGGAAAAGAATAACCAGTTGACATTTCAGGCCGAGACCCTTCAGCAGGACTGGAAAGAAAGAGGAAGAAACCAGAACGATACAACTGAACATCATGTCATGTCCACATGCTTTTATATACTGAGTTGCTGCCACATGGTTGGGTGATTTTGCTCTAGCGAGCAAGTGTACAGTTGTATCTGATAAAGTATCCACTCAGTACCTCAGCAACTCTGGCAAGTAAAAAGGTCTGGGAACATATTTTGCCCTTATTTGGCAACAATGAAAATGAAATCATAATGGGAAAAAATTATCGGAATAACCAGCTTATTAGATCTTATTACTTTCACAAAACCATAATCTAAATGTGCATTAGCTGCAGGACCGAGTCTGCCCACAGGAAATTTTGTCTTACATTAACAAGCTTTCCTGTAATCCACTTGAACAAGCAATGCAGCAAACATGTTAAGATCTAACAGAGACTCAATGAGTGAAATGGGTCAAAGGTCACTTTTCAACTTCTAGGCCAAAGTTCAGATCCCATCACAGCTGGGAGTTAAATTTGTTGGGTAAGGTCCCTTTACAAAATAAATTCAGGGATAAACCCATTCCCTGCTTCCATGCAGTTTATATACAAATGATGCCTACAATTTGAGGCTTTATAAGGCACTGGTGAGGCTTCACCTTGAGTACTGTGAACAGTTTTGGACTCCATATCTAAGAAAGGATGTGCTGGCATTAGAGGGGGTCCATAGGAGGTTCATGAGAATGATTCTAGGAATTAAAGAGTTAACATATGACCTGAGACATAGGAGCAGAATTAGGCCATCTGGCCCATCGAGTCTGCTCCGCCATTCTATCATATCTGATCCTTTTTTCCCCTTCTCAGCCTACTCCCCGTAACCTTTGATGCCATGGCCAATCAAGAACCTATCAAGTTCTGCCTTAAGTACACCCAACGGTCTGGCCACCACAGCCACCTGTGGTAACAAATTCACCACCCTCTGGCTAAAGAAATTTCTCTGCACCTGTTTTAAATGGACGTTCCTCTATCCTGAGGGTTTGCCTCTTGTCCTAGACTCCCCAACATAGGAAACATCCTTTCCACATCTAGTGTCTAGGCCTTTCAATATTTCAAAGGTTTCAATGGGATCCCCCTCATCTTTCTAAATTCCAGTGAATATAGGCCCAGAGCCATCAAACGTTTCTCGTATGATTACCCTTTCATTCCTGGAATCATCCTTGTGAACCTCCTCTGAACTCTCTCCAATGTCAGCACATCTTTTCTTAGGTAAGGGGCCCAAAACTGTTCACAATACTCAAGGTGAGGCCTCACCAGTGCCTTATAAATCCTCGGCATCACATCCCTACTCCTATATTCTAGACCTCTTGAAATGAATGTTAACATTACATTTGCCTTCCTCACCACCGACTCAACCTGCAAGTTAACCTTTAGGGTGTTCTACACGAGGATTCCCAAGTCCCTTTGTATCTCAGATTTTTGGATTTTCTTCATTTAGAAAATAGTCTGCTTATTTATTTCTTCTACCAAAGTGCTTGACCATGCATTTTCCAACATTGTATTTCATTTGCCGCTCTCTTGCTCATTCTCCTAATCTGTCTAGGTCCTTCTGCAGCTGTCCTGTTTCCTTAATACTATCTGCCTCTCTACCAATCTTTGTATCATTTACAAATGTGGCAAGATACTTTCCTGTAATACCATGGGATCTTAATTTGGTAAGCAGCCTCATGTGTGGTACCTTGCCAAAGGCCTTCTATACAAAGTCCAAATATACAACATCTACTGCACCCCCTTGATCTATCCTACTTGTGATCTCCTCAAAGAATTCCAGCAGGTTCATCAGGCAAGATTTTCCTTTAAGGAAACCATGCTGACTTTATCCTATCTTGTCCTGTGTCACCAAGTACTCCATAACCTCATTCTTAACAATTGACTCCAACATCTTCCCAACCACTGAGGTCAGGCTAACTGGTCTATAATTTCCATGCCAGAGTTCAATGATTCTTGAAAGATCATTACTAATGCCTCCACAATCTCTACCACTCCCTCTTTCAGAACTCTAGGGTGCAGTTCATCTGGTCTGGGTGACTTACCTACCCTTAGGTCTTTCAGCCTTTTGAGCATCGTCTCCCTCGTAATAGTAACTGCACTCACTTCTTTTCCCTAACACCCTTCAACATCTGGCACACTGCTAGTGTCTTCCACAGTGAAGGCTGATGTAAAATACGCATTTCGTTCATCTGCCATCTCCTTAACCCTCACTATTATTTCTCCAGCCTCATTTTCTAGCGGTCCTATATCCACTCTCATCTTTCTTTTATTCTTTATATACTTGAAAAAGCTTTTTTCTATCCACCTTGATAATTGTTCGCTGGCTTGCTTTCATTTTTCATCTTTTCCCTAATGATTCTTTTAGTTGCTTTAGTTATTAAAAGCTTCCCAATCCTCTATCTTCCTGCTAATTTTTGCTTTGTTGTATGTCCTCTCTTTTGCTTTTTACATTAGCTTTGACTTCCTTTGTCAGCCACAATTGTACAGTCGACCGTCCTTATCCGCAAGGGATTGGTTCCGGGACCCCTCGTGGATACCAAAATTCGTGGGTGCTCAAGTCCCTTATTCAACCTGTCGCAATGCGGTGGACCTTAGGACCCAGCAGAACCCAAGACCTTATTTAACCTGCTCAATGCTGTGGACATTAGGACCTATCAGTAGAGATCTGAATCCGCAGTGTTTCTGTTCACAAAAATAATCACGATAACGATTGAAAATAAAGTGGAAATAATAAAGCGATCGGAAAGAGGTGAAACACCATCAGTCATTGGAAAAGCGTTAGGCTATATCGGTCAACGATCGTAACAATTTTAAAGGATAAAGTGAGAAAGGCTGTGCCCTGATGAAAGCTACAATTATTACTAAGCAATGCAGTGGTTTAATTATTGGGTTTTGGGGTTTTGGGCTTTTGATCCTCCACATCAACCTGGCATGGTGGAGAGCGCACTCGATAGCGGTCTGTCACTGGATCGAACTCGGGAACTTCCCGAATCTGGCGCTGAAACATATGTTCTTAAATGTTTTATATGCATAGAAAGGTAAAATATATAATATATACAAAGACAAACGTTTGACTAACTGACGCTAAATAATAGCGGGTGTACCTGTTCCAACTTACTTAGTAAGAGAACTTCGATTTTTTTTTATCCCGATCCGCGGTAACCTACGCACATCCTCCTGTATACTTTAAATCATCTCTAGATTACTTATAATACCTAATACAATGTAAATGCTATGTAAAATAGTTGTTATACTGCATTGTCCAGGGAATAATGACATGAAAAAAAAGTCTGTACGTGCTCGAACAACAAGTGCTGGAAGAGCACTTCCAGGTTTTCGCGATTCATGGTTGATTGAATTCGTGCATGCAGAATTCGTGGATAAGGAGGGCCGAATGTACTACTTTGCCATTTGAGTATTTCTTTGTTTTCAGAATACATCTATCCTGCACCTTCCTCATTTCCCCCTAAATGCATGCCTTTGCTGCTCCAGGTCATCGCTGCCAGCATCCTTCCAATTTACTTTGGCCAACTCCTCTCTCATACCACTGTAATTTCCTTTATTCCATTAAAATACTGCTATGCCAGACTTTACTTTCTCCATATCAAATTCCAAGTTGATTGACATATTGTGATCACTGCCTCTTAAGAGTTCCTTTACCTTAATGCCTCCGGTTCATTACATAACAGCCAATAGCTGATCCCCCAGTAGGCTCAACGACAAACTGCTCTAAAAAGCCATGTAGTAGGCATTCATCAAATTCATTCTCTTGGGATCCATTACCAACCTGATTTTCCTTATCCACCTGCATGTTAAAATCTCCCATGACTATGATAACATTGCCCTTTTGATATGCCTTTTCTATTTCCCGGAGAAGTGTTCGATGGCTCTGGGCCTGTACTTGCTGGAGTTTAGAAGAATGAAGGGAATGTCACTGAAATCTATTGAATATTGAAAGGCTGAGATAGAGTGGAGGTGGAGAAGATGTTTCCTACAGTGGTGGATTCTAGGACCAGAGGGCACAAACCCAAAATGCAAAGATGTCCCTTTAAAACAGAGCTGAGAGGGAATTTTGTTAGATAGTGTGGTGAATCTATGGAGCTTATCACCACAGGCAGCTGTGGATGCCAGGTAATTGGGTATAGTTAAAGCAGAGGTTGATGTTCTTGTTTAGTCAGGGTGTCAAAGGCTATGGGGAAAAGGCAGGAGAATGAGACTGTGGGGGATAATAAATCAGCCACGATGGAATGGCGAGGCAAGTTCAATAGACCAAATAACCTAATTCTGTTCAATGGTTTTATGTTCGAATATGCCACAACTATCTCCAACCACCATTGTACAGTTCATCAGAAAGATTCAAAACTATAGTCTCCATCTGCAAGCCAGGAATGTGTCTGCAAAGTACTTGGCCTTAAAAAGATGAGAAAATAGTAACCGCATTGAATGAAAAGCCAATAAGTGCATAAGGGAATGTAAAGAGAGCAGATTTGAAGATGTTGAAATCCAGTATGTAACATGGAAGCCACTGTCCTTCCCTGCAGTTTCAGTGAAATCTAAAATTGACATAAAAAAGGTATTTCCCTCAATAAGAGGGGAAGTTGATATAAAAGTGGAAAACTCCTAGATTTTAAAACAAAAGACTTGTGTGTGTATACACACACAGAACAGATTCTGCAGATGGCTGGAAATCTAGAGCAACACACACAAAATGCTGGAAGGAGTCTTGATGAAGGGTATCAGCCCGAAATATCGACTGTCCACTTCCCTTTATTAATGCTTCCAGCATTTGTATGCGCGTTTCTCTTTCTCTGTGTATATCTATCTCCCTTCATAAGCTCGGGATTTTTATAAAGTTCTTCGCAGTCAATAAGAACATCCACTGTTGCAATGTACTAAACATATGGATTTTTTATTGGGAAATATTTTGCTCCTGTGTTATTTTGTGAAAGCACTAGCTGTCAACTAGGGACAATCTACAGGCACTGCTGAGCTAATGCCTCACCCAAGTGTCCATTCTTTATGATTAAGGCTTATGACACCTATCACTGCTCATTTCAATGTACACGTGACAAATAAAGCCAATCTTTTTGCTATCCAATGAACTGTTAGGTTAATATTACTGTGTATGCCAGTAAGAACATGGTGAACATTACCAGTCATACAAAGAGAACATTAGCCAGACTTGGTTTACTGTTACCTTTGCCCTATGAACAGTGAAAATAAATCAGCCATAATGGAATGATGGAGCAGATACAATGGACTGAATGGCCTAATTCTGCTCCTAAATCTTATGGTCTATCTAGACACTAGCTTGAACTTATTAATTGTTCAAGGGCCAAGTATTTTGGTATGTTTTACTATGTTACAACCCTGTAATATGCTGTGAATTAATCAAATTAAAAACTCTATTAAAAGGATAGTCATTTAGAAACTTCATTTTTCAAAACAGCTGTTTAAGTAGGAGATTTATTTTTGTTCGTTGTGTATTGGTAGTAAATATACAAACTATTCTATTTATGAAATCATGATTCTGACCAGTTAGAATGCTAGACAACTTGCCAAGCATCTGCAATGCAGTGTGAGGCACAGGCATTGACTAACGTAGTCTGATCACTGCAGAACGCTGAGACCTAACAGAACAAGTGCAGCATTGGATGTGTGGGTGTCCTGTGAGAAAAAACAACAATCTTAATTCACTGCCAATGCATTTATCAACTGTTGAAATAGACCTTTCACAAGGAAGAAATATTCTGAAAATAAATTTGAAAAGATATTTTAAGGGTATTGTTTAAAGGATATAAAATTAACCAATTATAAGAAAGATTAGCATGTGTTCAATGATATGGGAATATTAGAAAAGAAATGCATGGGAGGCATCAGCACAATTTCCTCCCAAGGAAAAAGTATCTGGCTGTCCACTCAACCTATGTCTCCTATCATTTTGTACACCTCTATCAAGTCACCTCTCATCCTCCTTTGCACCAAAGAGAAAAGCCCAAGCTCACTCAACCTATCCTCACAAGACATGCCCTCTAATCCAGACAGCATCCTGCGAGATCTCCTCTGCACCCTCTTAAAAGCTTCCACATCCTTCCTATAAATAAGGCGACCAGAACACAATATTCCAAGTGTTGTCTAACCAGATTTTACAGAGCTACAACATTACCTCGCAGCTCTTGAATTCAATCCCTTAACTAACGCTAGGCCAACACATCATATGCCTTCCTAACAACCCTATCAACTTAAGTTGTAACTTTGAGAGATCAATCGACTTCGACCCCAAGATCCCTCTGTTTCTCCACAATGCTAAGAATCCTACAATTTAACCTGTATTCTGCTATCAAATTCAACCTTCAAAAGTCAATCACTTTTATGTATATTGACTTATCCACTCCATAATCTTACAAAATAAATAACGAAAACATGTATGTAATTTACCGTAATGATAAAAGAGATCTTCGGAACAGGAGCCTGTGGAAAAATAAAGAGCATTGGACATTGCCTGCGTGGCCATAGATCGCAGGAGTTTATTCACCAGAGGGTCATCTGGATCTTCAGCCATGTCCAGTGAATCTGCCAGAGCCTTGTTGGAGCTAAAAACAGTCAACATACATTTTTAATATCAGAATATGTATTTCGATTGAAACATTTGTGGATTCACAGAGGAGTAAGAAAGATAGAGATCAGAAGAAACCCTACTCCAATTTAACTCTTTACTGATTGCCAGTCCCGTGGTTTATTCCTCTCCCACTCAACAATATTTCTTAATGTAAATTTAAAGTTTGTTGTCATCCAGTTATTAATGGGGAAACCTTATAGCCAAAAGCATCATTCAGGATTTTGTCAGTAATAACATTTCTTTAAAATATGCCCAGGATTTTCTACTTCTCAAACACAACTAAAGATCAATGATTAAATCAGTTTTGTAGTTCAGGATGAATTGTCATTCAACCATATATAGATGTATACAGTTAAACAAAACATTATTCCTGCAGGGCCAAGGTGCAAAACACAGTGCACACTACAGTCACTTACACCATATATAGTTACAATAGGACATACAGTCACAAAAATAATATTAGCACAGTGGCAAGGCCTGAAGATTGAATGATGTATGAAATGTTGTCCTGGAACCATATTTCTGCAAGAACACATGCAGCAGTTCCTCAGCTTGGTTATTTATTAATTTTTTTAGACTACAGCTGCTGCAGGCAAGGCTAGGAATTATTGTCAACTGTCAATTGCCCTCAGAGAGATGGTGAGCATTGCAGTCCCTCTAATGAAGGTATTCTCGGTGCTACTGAATACAGCAATTCAGGGTTCAAACCCAGTGACAATGATGTAACAGTAGGTATTTCCTGGTCAGAATGGTGTTCAAATACGAGGACAACCTGCAGGAAGTGCTGTTCTCTTTTGCCCTTCTTGGTAGTACATAGTTAGGGAAATAATGTCAGTGAATGTGAGTCAGTGCAGTGCCCTTTGTAGGTGGCACAACTGGAATGAACTGGACGACATGAACATACAAGGTGGGTGGATTCACAGAAACATGTACCACAGAGACTCAAGCACGATCTTAGCTCAAATGCAAAATCATTCTAATTGCAGTGTGACCTATTAAGATTAGATTAGATTTATTTGCCATCTGTACATTCAAAACATACAGTGAGAAAGGTTATTAACAATGTGCTGGGGGCAACCCGCAAGTATCACCATGCTTCCAGCACCAACGTAGCATGCCCACAACTTACCCTTATGTCTTTGGAATGTGGGAGGAAGCCGGACCACCCGGAGGAAACCCACGCAGATATGGGGAGAATGTACAAACTCCTTACAGATTATAGCAGGAATAAACCCTAATCAGCGCTCTCTGGCACTGTGCAGCAATTGCGTTTCCTGCTAAGCTACTCCATCGTCAAGGACCCCCACCATCCAGGCTACACTCTCTTCTCATTCTTGCCATCAGGAAGGAGGTACAGGAGTCTTAGGTCCCATACCAAGAGGTTCAAGGTGGCCCACAACTATATTAATTTATTTATTTTGTACTTGCACAGTGGTTGTTTGTCCATCTTCAGTTTTTCATCGATCCTATTGTACTTCTTTATGTCTACTCTGAATGCCCACAAGAAAATAATCTCTGGGTAACGTATGGTGACCTGTATACATTTTAATAACAGTTTTATTTACTTATAGAGATACAGTGTGGGATAGGCCCTTCCAGCCCTTTCAGCCGTGACCCCCAGCAATCCCCCAATTTGTTCAGAGCCTAATGACTGGACAATTAACAGTGACCTACCAACCAGTATGTCTTTGAATGGTGGGAACAAACTGGAAAACCTGGAGGAAATCACGCACAGGGAGAATGCACAAACTCCTTACAGACATCTGTACTGTAAAGCGTTGTGCTAGCCATTCTGCTACCATGCACTTGAACTTTGAATTGTGCCACCCCCAAGGACACGATAACAGAAAGTTCAAATATTAACCAATACTGTATTCATGGAAATGTTATCTCCCAATAAAAACGATGCCCATTATCTCATTCTCTCCAATGTGTATTTGTTCATTTGTAAATGTAGGGGAACGGCACCTTGCAAACAAAAATATTCAGCTGCAGTATAAGTTACCTACACAAATGTGGCACATACTTCATCAGGAATTAAACATGAACTTTAATTAGTATTAGACAATTTTAAGTGGCTTCCTAAACATAGGACAAAGGGACAGAGCCTTAAGGTCTTGAGTGAAGAACCTGTGACAATGCATGATTCACCTTGAGTGTGTGCTCAATTCTCGGGTGGAGGTCACCTCTAACTTACTGTATGTACTAACTGAATTGATGTTAATAGAATACCAATTACTTAAAGGGGCAGACTTTATATTCTTGGAAAAAACCCAGAACAGATAGAGGAGGAGAAATTAAAAACTAACTACTTAATGGGCCAATCATTGTCTCAGATCATGAGTGCTTCATCTAGGCTAAAAAAAACCAAGAGCTTTTATCCATCACTGTTAATGAAAATATGCAAACAAGTATTTCTTATCCACACATTACCGTGTATCTATGTTGAATCTCTTTGCTTTTGCACATTCGATCAGTACAGTGAATGACTCCTGCCGTGGTGGAGGATGGCGACGTAGCAAGGCTTGGAGAGGGAAGTTCTCGGTAATTTTCTTTGCTACCCAGTGATTTGCCAGAATCATGCACTCCGCTACAGTCTCATGCACCTCCAGGGGCTGCTTTGGCACCAGGTCCTTGATATTCTTCTCTTCATCCAACTGCACTCGCAACTCAACTCCCTCAAGCTCCAGGCCGCCTTCAAGAGAACGCTTTGCCCGCATACAACGAGCTATTTCAGTCAGTTTCTCTATTGCCCATATCAACTCATTCAACTTCTGGTATCTTTCTTTCTCCTCAAGCCCTTCGAGCTCGGGGATATCATCCACAACATTGAGATCTCCATCCAACAAGGCCTGAGCAGCTTCATAGAACATCTTGTACGTTGACTTTATTATGGTTCGTCCAAACCACACTTTAAGGACTTCATAATTGTTTTTGTCTAATTCCCATAACACACTGACTGCATACCTTAAAGATACAATGAACATGGAAAATTAATTTTCATTTTGAAAGATCAACTAGAACTACATAATGTAATATATTTATCTATTATTTAATCATTAACCTTTCCCTTTTACTTAAGTTCTCAAATCCTGACAACACCCGTGTAAATTTTCTCTGTACTCTTTCAATTTTATCAATACATTTCCTATAGATAAATGATTAGAATTGCACACAATACTCCAAACTTGGTTTCACCAAAATTTTATAAAGGTTCAACATAACATCCCAACTCCCATACTCAAAATGTGTACATCATTCCCTCGGCACTGGATACAGCTGCAACATACCTGTCAGCACCCCCAAGTAACGAACATAATTCAGCACTTAGGATGGCAGGTAACATGTCATAGCGTCGATCCGCTAGGTAGAAAGTCGTTGCCCTGAAAAAAATAGTTTGTATCAATATTAAGTATACAGTTGAAAATTATAATAGCATTGCTGGAAAAAATACATTATAATTACCCAACCCAACATTGGGATCTAACAACAGATGCCAATTAGACTTTCACTATGATATTCAGTGAATTCCATTAGATTTCCGAATGGTCCATGAACCCACGTATACTACCTCACTAACTTGCTCTCTTTTTGCACCACTTATTTCTTTTTTAAAGTTCCTTGTTGTACCTTTATTTTTTTATGCATTGCACTGTACCGCTGCCACAAAACAACAAATTTCATCACACACAGCATGTTGAAGGAACTCAGCAGATCAGATAGCATCTATAGAGGAGAATAAACAGGCAACACCCTTCATCAGGACTGGGAAGGACGGGAACAGAAGCCAGAATAAGAAGCTGGGGGTAGGGGGAGGAATACAAGTTCGCAGGTGGTAGGTGAGACCAGTGAGGGGGAAGGTGGGGGGGGGGGGTTAAGTAGGTTGAATTGAGAAGCTGGGGGGTGGATTTCACAACAGCAATGATAAACCTGATTCTGAATTTGCTTTGCAAAAACTATTTCTGAATCTGCAGCCTAGCATGTTCAGGCATCAGAGGCCCAACTGATAACAGGTTAGTTTGCCCCCATAGCCCCAGCTGCTTCCTCTGTGGGCCATTCCAGTTTGAATGGTTCGCTTCTCATCAATTATATCCGAAAAAGATTATTTTATATTAATTACAAAGACTTTTCCTATTAGTAAATAAGCTTTTCCTACAAGATTCAAGATTGTTTATTTTCTACAAGATTATTTATGAGAATAAAATGATTGTTACTCCAGAACCAATGCAGGATTAAAAAAAACACAAAAAACATTAAGAACACAATAACAAAAAACCTCACAATAAATATAAATATAAAGGCAATTCTATAAAACACAATGTACAAGAAACTAATATACACAGACTGATTGTATGTACATCAAGTGATGCTAGGTGATGTGTATGTAGGGGGTGGGTCAGTGAGAAGAAGTATGGATCAGCCTGACGACTCGGGGCAAATAACTGTTTTTGAGTCTAGTGGTCTCGGTGTGGATGCTACATAGCCTCCTCCCTGATGGGAGTGGGACAAACAGTCAAAGTAGCATTTTGAACAAAAATTATTCCTCCTAGTTTTTCCCACCTTCAATCATTTGAGTTTCTGTTACCAGATTTTTTATTTCACAATACCTTGATCTAGCCTCCAGATCTGTATGTGAATTTAATTTCACAAAGTGAGTAACATCTGCAATATGAACGCCCAGCTCCAAGTTTTGATTTGCTAATCTGCGGACAGACAGTGCATCATCCACATCCTCACAGCCTTTGGGGTCAATGCTGAAGACGAGATGAGTATTTCTTAAGTCCACACGTCTGGCATTCTCCTCGGCATCAATTTTCCAGGGATTCTCCAGAGTGTTCATGGGCATTTCCCGCAGCTGAAGAATTGAAGGAAACAAATATCTCTGAATATCTTTTCTGTTGAAATTAAGAAGAAAGAAAAAAAATGCCCTTAACTCCTGGTGGAGTCATTGGGGCGCTGTCATGACAAGCTTTTTGGTGATTGCTCATCATGTGGTATTTCTGTAGCATTCTCCAGTTTTTTTTTTACGTTCAACCCAGCACAGATGGAAAGCGTGCTAGGGAGCCGGCTGGATTCGAACTCAGGACCATTCGCTCCGGAGTCCAGCACTGATGCCACTACGCCACCAACCAGCCGGCCATGTACTGGGAACAGCCCACAAGTGTCACCAGGCTTTGGGCACCAGCATAGCATGCCCACAACTTACTTATTCTAGCCTGTATTTCTTTAGAATGTGGGAGGAGACTGGAACACCTGGAGGAAATCCTTGCAGTCACAAGCAGAACATACAAACTCCTTATAGAGAAGAGTAGGAATTGAACCCTGATCTTATAGATGGTGTGTAAAACGCTAGATTAAGTGCCACGTCACCATGTTGTTCTATATACTAACATGCCACCTTCTGTCCATATTACAGGAAGGATGATGCCTGGACAAGAGTGTATTAGCCATAAGGAGGGGTTGGACAAAACTGGATCGTTTTCTTTGGACATCAGTTGCTGAGCGGAGATGGTATAGGTTTATACAGTTCTGAAAGGCATATATAAGGGGTATAAGATAAGATAAAACTTTATTTATCCTGAAGGAAATTATTGTTCAAGGTTGCTCAATCAGAAATATATACTTTAAAATACAAAATGTCAGCAATGAGGTACAAAGCAGAATAAAAATGTGCATTAAAAAGTAATAGTGCAAAGAAACTATATACTTACATACTTAAGGAGGAAGAACTGTAGAGTCTTATAGCCACAGGGAGAGAGGATCTCCTGCGACATTCAGAGCTGCACCTAGGTGGAATCAGTCTGTTACTAAAGGTGCTCCTCTGTTGTCCAGGATGTCATGGAGGGGTGAGAGGGATTGTCCATAGTGCTCTGTAGCTTCTGCAGTATTCTCCTCTCAGACACAGCCACCAGGAAATTCAGTTCCACCCCAGAACAGAACCAGCCTTCCTGACAAGCTTATCAATCTTCTGCTCTCACCCTGCTGTCCCAGCAGACTACAGCGTAGAATGCTGCCACCACTGAGCCGTAGAACATCTGCTGTGTAATACTGCAGACGCTGAATGACCGGAGCCTCCTCAGGAAGTAAAGCTGGCTCTGTCCCTTCGTGCACATAGGCCCTGTATGTAGTCAGAATCTCTTTCCCATGATAAAAACTGCAGAATGTAGCTTTGTGAGAGGGAGAAAGTTTAAATGAGATGGGCAGGATAAGGTTTTGTTTTACACAGGGAATGTCAAGTGCCTGGAACGTTCTGCTGGGATGGTGACAGAAGCAGATATGTGACCTTGCCATTTTAGAAACACTTAGAAGCAACATAAATGTGCAGAAAACAGAGGAACGTACATCATGTGCAGATAAATGGGAGTTTTAATTTGGCATTTGCTCCAGTGCTGTATTGTTTTATGTTCTAAGTATAGTCACCGTTATGTAGTTTATTCAAATAGTAGCCATCCAAGGAATAACTTCCCTTCAAATAGAGGGGATAACTTCACTCAAACCAACACTGAACTGTTCCCATAACCCATGGACTCGCTTTCAAACTCTTCATCTCATTTTCTCGATATTCATTGCTTATTTGTTATTATTATTTTGTTTTTTTATCTTTTTGTATATGCATTTTGTTATCTTTTGCACATTGGTATTTCATTGATTCTATTATTTTTTCATATGTTTACTGTGCAAAAGAAAATGAAACTCAGGTGGCATATATGTACTTTGATAATAATTTTACTGGGAACTCCCACAGCAATGCAAGTTATACCAGGCTAGTGTCCTCACAAAGACAGAACCTTGGTTGAAGATGGAATCTCTGATAGATCTTCACTCTCCCAGAATAAACTGAAAAATTAACCTACATTTCACTCATTAAGGCTTAAACTTTGTGACTCTGATACAAAGCTCCACAATGAACCAAGCTGTCACACAAAGCTTTATCACACAAATATTTCTAACAT
Organism: Hemitrygon akajei; assembly: GCF_048418815.1. Lineage (NCBI taxonomy): Eukaryota > Metazoa > Chordata > Chondrichthyes > Myliobatiformes > Dasyatidae > Hemitrygon > Hemitrygon akajei. Next base: position 42,298,924 of record NC_133153.1, read on the forward strand.
AAAGATATTGATGAGCTCCTTAAGCACAGATATACGCATGCATTAATACAAACTTAGCATATTTTTGCCATCAATAACTTCCCTTGAAATGCGATTTTGAAATGGGTTAAATCACACCAAGTACCATTCAACAATTAGCAACACAAGTCAAGGAATCACGTCTCTTACATTATTTGTAATACAGACTGGGATTTACCTGGGCTTCAGTAAAAGGGCTAACAGAAACGCCATTTTCCACAAGAATAGCTGCAATTTCTGTCTCTAAATCACCAGCTCTTCCAAGAACCTTCACAAAATGCCCATTGGGATAAAGAGATGTGGAATCCCAGGAATCAATGCGGACAATAATTCGGAAATTCTGTGATGGGAAAATTTAAAAATGAAGTTCTCTGTATGAACCCATTACAGCATGAAAGATTATTAAAGAGTGCAACAAATCTTTTTACTACAGTTCGTATGTGCTTTTTTTCCTTTTAGTCATGTGTTTGATTCAACACTTCCAAATCCAGAGACTATACAGTTTTAATACTTGAATTTGATATACAGTGTTGTTAAAAAGTTTGTAAACCCTTTAGAATTTTCTCTACATCTGCATAAATATGACCTAAAATGTGATCAGATCTTCACACGTCCTAAAACTAGATAAAGAGAACCCAATTAAATAACACATAAAAACATTATACATACTCATTTATTTATTGAGAAAAACGATCCAATGTTACATGTATTTGTTGGAAAAAGTATGTGAACCTCTAGGATTATATCAGTTCATTTGAAGAGGAAATTAGAGTCCGTTGTTTCAATCAATGGGATGACACTGAGGTGTGAGTGTGGGAGGCCCTGTCCTATTTAAAGAACATAAACGTGGGTCTTCACCAGCTGATCTTCACCATGTGGGGCTTTGGAAATTGTTATGCCTTGATCAAAGAAGATTTCTGAGGACCTCAGAAAAACAGTTATCGATGCTTACCAGACTGGAAAAGGATACAAAACCATTTCCAAAGCATTTAGGCTCCACCAATCAGTCAGGCAGATGGTGTACAAATGGAGGAAATTCAACACAGTTGTTACTCTCCCCAGGGATGGTCGACCAACAAAATTCACTCAAACAGCAAGGCGTGTAATATTCCAGGAGGTCATAAAGAACCCCAGGGCAACATCTAAGGAGCTACAGCCCTCTCTTGCATTGGCTAATCTCAGTGTTCATGAGCCTATCATTAGGCAAACACTGAACAATAGTGTGCATGGCAGGATTGCAAGGAGAAAGTCACAACTTTCCAAGAAGACTATTGCCGCCCATCTAAAGTTTGCTAAATAACCATGTGGATAAGCCAGAAGGATATTGGAAGAATGTTTTAAGACGGATGAGTCCAAAGTAGAACTTATTGGCTTAGATGAGAAGCATTGTTTGGTGAAAAGCAAGCACTGCACTCCAGTGTAAGAACTTCATTCCATCTATGAAAAGTGGTGGTAGCAGTGTCATGGTTCAGGCCTGCTGTGCTGCCTCGGGACCAGGACGGCTTGCCATCATTGATGGAGCTATGAATTCTCAATTGTACCAGCAAATTCAACAGGAAAATGTCAGGGTATCCATCCATGAAATGAAGGTCAAGAGAAAGTGGGTCATGCAGCAAGACAACGGCTCTAAACCCACAGGTCAGTCTACCAAAGAATGGTTAAAGCAGAAGAAATTTCATGTTCTGGAATGGACGGGTCAACGGCCTGACCTTAATCGGAAAGAAATGTTCCGAGGAGCTGAAGCAAGCAGTTCATGCAAGGAAGCTCACTAACATCCCAGAGTTGAAGCAGTTTTGTAAGGAGGAATGGCCTAAAATTCCTCCAAGCCGATGTGCAGGACTGATCAAGAGTTACCAGAAACATTTGGTTGAAGTTATTGCTGTACAAGGGGTTCACACCAGTTAGGTAGAAACAGGATGATTTGGCAGATAAATGCGTGGCTGAGAAGCTAGTGCATGGGGCAGGGCTTCAGGTGCTTGGATCATTGGGATCTTTTCTGAGAGAGAAATAACCTGTACAAAAGGGACGGGTTGCATCTGAACCTGAAGGGGACTAATACACTTGTGGGCATGTTTGTTAGAGCTGTTGGGGAGGGTTCAAACTAATTTGGCAGGCGAATGGGAACCAAAGTGAAAGGACTCAGAATAGGATGGATGATAAAAAAGCAAAGGTAGCATGCAGTCAGACTGTCAGGAAAGGCAAGGAAGATGATAGGACAAAATTGCAGCCAGCAAAGTGAATATCAGTGAATAAAGGATGCAGAATCAAAAAGGGTGGCAAATACAGTACACAAAGTGTCATACTAAAAATGCAGAGTATAAGAAATAAGGTGGATGATCTTGTTGTACTTTTACAGACTGTTGGATACGATGAATAAGGGGTAGGCCATTTAGAACAGAGATGCCGAAAAACTTTTTCACCCAGAGAGTGGTGGATATGTGGAATGCTCTGCCCCAGAAGGCAGTGGAGGCCAAGTCTCTGGATGCATTCAAGAGAGAGTTAGATAGAGCTCTTATGGATAGGGGGAGAGGGCAGGAACGGGGTACTGATTGTGTATGACCAGCCATGATCACAGTGAATGGCAGTGCTGGCTAGAAGGGCCGAATGGCCTACCCCTGCACCTACTGTCTATTGATGTTGTGGCCATCACTGAATCGTGGCTGAAGGATGGTTGTAGTTGGGAGCTGAATGTCAAAGGTTACACATTGTATTGGACGGATAGGAAGGTAGGTAGAGAGGGTGGTGTGGCTCTGCTGGTAAAGAATGGCATCAAATCATTAGAAAGATTTGACATAGGATCGGAAGATGTTGAACCCTTGCAGGTTAAGTTAAGAAACTACAAGGGTAAAAGGACCCCAATGGCAGTTATATACAGGCCTCCAAACAGAAGCAGGGACGTGGACAACAGATTACAACAGGAAATAGAAAAGGTGTGTCAAAAGGGCAGTCACAAACAAGAGAAAATCTTCAGATGTTGGAAGTCCAAGCAGCACACACAAAATGCTGGAGGAACTCAGCAGACCAGGCAGCATCTATGGAAAAGAGTACAGTTGACGTTTCAGTCCGGATGAAACATCTCAAACTGAAACATTGATTATACACTTTTCCATAGATGCGCAACGGCATGCTGAGTTCTTCCAGCATTTTGTGTGTGTTGTCAAAGGGGTAATGTTATGATAGTCATGGGAGATTTCAACATGCTGGTATATTGGGAAAATCCAGTTGGAAATGGATCAAGACAGTGAGCTTGTTGAATGCCTATCAGATGGCTTTTTAGAGCAGTTTGTTGTTGAGGCCACTTGGGGGTTCAGCTACACTGGATTGGGTGTAATGTAATGAACCAGAGGCGATTAGGGAGCTTCAGGTAAAGGAACACCTTAGAGACACAATATGATTTGAATTAAACTTGAAATATGATAAGGAGAAAGTAAAGTCTGACACAGCAGAATTTCAGTGGAGTAAAGGAAATTACAGTGGTATGAGAGAGGAATTGGCCAAAGTAAATTAGAAGGAGAAGCAGACAGGGATGACAGCAGAGCAGCAATGGCCTGAGTTTTTGGGAAAAATGAGGAAGGTACAGGATTCTAAAAATAAAGAAATACTCAAATGGCAAAATAGTACAGCCGTGGCTGACTAGGGAAGTCAAAGCTAATGTAAAAGCAAAAGAGAGGGCATATAACAATGCAAAAATAGTGGGAAGATAGAGGATTGGGAAGCTTTTAAAAACCTACAGAAAGCAACTAAGAGAATCATTAGGAGGGAAAAGTTGAAATATGATTGCAAGCTGGCGATCATAAACAAGGTGGATAGATAAAAGCCTTTTCAAGTATATAAAAAACAAAAGATAGATGAGAGTGAACCGCTAGAAAATGGGGACAAGGAGATAGCAGATGAACTAAATGAGTATTTTGCATCAGTCTTCGCTATGGAAGACACTACAAGTGTGCCAGGTGTTTAAGAGAAGTGGGTACAGTTACTATTACAAAAGAGAAGGTGCTTAAAAACTGAAAGATCTAAAGATACATAAGTCACCCGGACCAGATGAACTGCACCCTAGGATTCTGAAAGAGGTAGCTGTAGAGATTGTGAAGACATTAGTAATGATCTTTCAAGAATCATTGGACTCTGGCATGGATCCAGAGGACTGGAAAATTATAAATGTCACTCCACTCTTTAAGAAAGGAGGGAGGCAGCAGAAAGGAAATTATAGACCAGTTAGCCTGGCCTCAGTGGTTGGGAAGATGTTAGAGTCAATTGTTAAGGATGAGGTTATGAAGTTGGTTTGGAAGGCAAATGCAATGTTAGCATTCATTTCAAGAGATCTAGAATAGGATGTGATGCTGAGGCTTTATAAGGCATTGGTGAGGCCTCACCTTCAGTATTGTGAACAGTTTGGGTTTCTTATCTAAGAAAAGATGTGCTGGCATTGGAGAGGGTTCGGAGCAGGTTCAGAGATGATTCCAGAAATGAAAGGGTTATCATATGAGGAACGTTTGATGGCTCTGGGCCTGTACTCACTGGAATTTAGAAGGATGAGGGGAGATATCATTGAAACCTTTTGAATATTGAAAGGCCTAGACTGAGTAGATGTGGAAAGGACATTTCCTATGATGGGGGGAGTCAAGGACAAGAGGGCACATCCTCAGGATAGAGGGGTGACCATTTAAAACAGATATGCAGAAAATTTTTTAGCCAGAGAGTGGTGAATTTGTGGAATTTGTTACCATAGATCATTGGGTGTATTTAAGGCGGAGATTGATAGGTTCTTGATTGGCCACAGTAGAAAGCCAAAGAGTGGGGCTGAGGAGGGAAAAAAAAATAGGATCAGCCATGATTGAATGGCGGGACAGACTCAATGGGCCAAATGGCCTATTTCTGCTCCAATGACTAAAAAAAATGTTTTGCCTTATATCAGCCTTATTTAAATATCTTGCCTTATATCTTAATTCAATTTAATCTGACCAATGGGGAAAAGATAAAATAATTTACTTGAATGCACAGGACTAATGTAGAAGCCAATTTATGGCAATGAAGTTAATTTATGAGCCAGAGACTCATTCCACTGAGATGCAACACTGAGCATCATAGGAAGTCATTCCTGCCTGTGGCCATCAAACTTTATAACTCCTCCCTCAAGAGTGTCAGACACCCTGAGCCAAGAGGCTGGTCCTGGACTTATTTCCACTTGGCATAATTTACTTATTATTATTTAATTATTTATGGTTTTATAGTGCTATATTTCTACACTATTCTTGATTGGTGCGACTGTAACGAAACCCAATTAAAGTATGTCTGTCTGTTATTTTCAATCTGAGAGTAAAGTAAATTGAATAAAGCACAATTACTGAGGCTACAACCAGATGGTATTCCAGATTTAGAGCCATTGTACACAGTGTTAGTTCCTCTCATCTGGTTCAATGTAAAATGTGCTACATTTCACTTAACAACCTTGAGTTAGGAGGATAAAAGTGAACCAGCTCTCCTGAGTAACGTCTCAATCCCATGATCCATGCAAGGAAATGTACACATCTGATTCAGAAGTGAACTATGAAAATGATCGTTTGTGTTATGGCGCACACCTGACTGCGCCAACCTCTGGAGTGTAGATGCTCCTATTTTCCAAAGTACGGATAACTGGCACGGCCCCTTTAAAGCTTCAGGCCCGCTCTGCTAATTGGTGACCATGTTTGGCGCCAAGATTTCGATATTAAAGAGCACCCGAACTGAATTCGGATTCAGTGCTCAATCATCAGCTCAACTTTGGTTCAGTCTGCGACTGCATTTTGGATTCCTGTCTTATTTGGATTCTGATCTAGTCTCGTCAGGTTGTCGTCTAGCATCTAGTCAAGAATGCTGTTCTCATCTCAGTCTTGAAATCATGTCTCGATTCTAGTCTCTGACACTCAAGCACTTGGGTCCTCAACATCCTCGCCTAGGCCTCTCGTCACAGTTTAACTTGGTGAAAGGGGGAGCAAACCAGAAAGGGACAAAGAATGTTAAAAATGAGGAAAATAATATCAAAGAAATGGAAAATGCAAAAAAGGTAAGATCAATTCTAATGAATGGATTCAGTCTAGGAACATCGTGCAGATATGTTCTCAATCTTCATAAAATTTTATAAATTTTACTAAATTTTGAGAGTAATTTTATAATTTTTACCTGTAGGGATTCAGCTTGTTGAGTGGTGATTCTTATTTTAGGAATTCTGTAATCCCAAGGTGTAACTAAGACCTTCCGAACATTTTTACCCTGAGTTTGGATGTCTTCCTTTGGTGGGAAGGATGCTACATAATCTCGCCAATTGCGCTGAATAATGCCAACAACCTTACCTGCAAGAAAGAAAGTAATTCAATCTGAATCTTTGTAATTTGTTTTGCCTCATATTAAGATAATGTTAATTAAACCAAAAAAAACCCAATACATATAATGTGTTTTAATTCTATTGCATTTCTTTGATCTACTGTGAATGCCTGCAAGAAAACAAGTCCCAGGGTCATATGTGGTGACATATATGTACTTTGGTAATAAATTTACTTTGCATTTGCCTATGAACATAAATAGACTTCCTTGATGGACTGTGTTAAGGCATTTATGAGTGGAAATATTAACAAATTTGCCAAAGACAGCCAGGATACAAGTATGTTCTCTAGCATTTTATAGAACAGAACTGAATCGAGCTCTCATAAACACAAAAGATTTTGCAGATGCTGGAAATCCAGCGTAACACACACAAAATTCTGGAGGAACTCAGCAAGTCAGGCAGCCTCTATGAAAAAGAATAAATTCTCCCCTCACTTTCTTACTTTTGACTCCTCATCTTTTTTTTCAGTCCTGATGAAGAGTTTTGGCCCAAAACATTGACTATACTCTTTTCCATGGATGCTGCCTGGCCTGCTGAGTTCCTCCAGCATTTTGTGTGTGCTGCTTAAATAAGAAAATAAATCAGAACGGGAAAGGAAGGCGGAAGAAGTCCTGAATAAGATTGTGGGGACAGAGGAAAGAGAAAAGGTTGGCAGGTGAAGCCTTCCTTTCCGGTCCTGACAAAGGGCCTCAGCCCGAAATATCAGCTGTTTATTCCTTTTCAGATTCTGCTTTTTCCTCCAGTTCCTTGTGTCTGTTACTCTGTATCCAACTCTCAACTGAAGCTGAGAAGAATCCCGATAAGAAGTCACTACAAATCCCTCAGGTTACTTAGTTTGCCAGTTAGAACAATTACATCCTTAGACTTCCACCGTCATCATCCAAAATTCTATAGATTCTGGAAGGGTAACAAATACAACCCTACTGCCTAAGAAAGGAAGGAGAGAAGAAGTGTGAGAACAGAACCTAGAGGTGAGAATTTGCCTGATAATAACATTAACAAAAATGCTAGATCTATTACTAAGGAAGTGTAACAGGAAATATGTCACGAATCTGGAAGATTTATGAGAATGTTGCCAAGACTCAAGAGACTGAGTTATAGAAAGAGAAAGAGGTTGGATAGTCTAGGACTGTTTTCCTTAGAGAGCAATAGACTGGAGGTAGGTGTGCATGAAATCACGAGGAGCATAGATAGGGCCTGCTCCCCAGGATTGGGGAATCCAGAACTAGAGGGCACAGGTTTAGGTTGAGAGGGAAGAGATTTAATAGGAACCCTAGGGATCACTTTTTCATCGAAAGGTCGGTCGGTATATGAAACAAGCTACCAGACTAAGTGGCTGAGGCATGTACATTGACAACATTTAAAAGGCGCTTGGACAGGTACATGGAAGAAAGATTTAGAGGGTATGGACTGAATGGGATAAGCGAGACTAACTTGGATGGACATCTTGGTCAATGTGTACAAAATGGGCCTGTTTCCGTGTTACATAACTATATAACTCCCACAAGGTCTGAGGATGCATTTGATCAGGCCTAGAGATTTATCCACCTTCATCTGTTTTTGGACCATCTTTAGTAATTTGTAAGTTTACAAGGCATCACAATTAATTGGCCTCAATTCCATATTCTCTATGATCTTCTCCACAGCAAAAACTGATGAGAAACATTCATTAAAAATCTCACCCACCTCCTGTGGCTCCACACATAAAAGGCTATGGTAGTTTTTAAAAGGACCCAATCTTTCTCTAGAAACCCTTTTCCTCTTAATATACCTGCAGAATAACCTGGGATTTTCCTCAACTTGCCTGTCATATCCATCTCATTCCCTCTGTTTGCTCTCCTGTTTTCATCCTATAAGCATTTTCCTATAGTTCATATACTTGTTGAGGGATTCACTCAATCCTGACTATCAAACCTGATGTATGCCTCCTTTTTCCTGATCAGAGCCTCAGAATCTCCTATCAGCAAAGGTTCTCTAAACTTGCCATCCATACCCTTCATGCTAATAAGAACATGCTCCCCCTGGCCTTTCGATATTGCAGTTTCGAATGTTAAGAGGGAATGAGATGGCTGTGACAGGCAAGGTTAAGGAAAATCCCAGGTTATTCACATTTGCTAGACATTCCCTTTACCTGCAAACCTTTGCAAGTTCTTGCTTAATGCCACCAAAATTGAACCTGCCCCAACTTATGACCTTAACTAGTGGATCAGTCCTGTCTTTCTCCATGACTATTTAAAACTAAAAGTATTGTGGTCACTGATCACAAAGTGCTTCAGTCACATGCCCAACCCTATTTCCCAAGAAGGGGTCCAGTGTTGCACCCTCCACACAGATTAGCATGCAAGGTCAGGGTGAGTACTGGGTTGCTGGGACTGTGAGCCAGCTTGAATGAGTCAACCACTCAGGACAAAGCTGGATGAAGAAATTTCTTCTCAGAGGGTGATGGATTCTTTGGATTCTCTACCCAAGAGGACTGTGGAGGCTCAGCCAGTGGGTATATTCAAATTGGAGATGAGTAGACTTTTGAATATTAAGGGAATCAAGGAAAAAGCTTGCCATAGTCTTATTGTATTGGTAGAACAGGCACAAGATTTGAACGGCCTACTTTTGCTTTTGTTATGTTCTCATACTGATTTAGCTGTCCATCACATCTGTCAACGACAGTTATTTGTTCAGTTCTAATGTGAACTGCACACAGAAACCCGTGCAGTAGTTTTTAAAGTGGAAAAGCCGTTCCACTCTCTGAACCTTGTAACTCTTGAGTCCAGTGGGATGAGTAGACGTCACAACTGGGGCCATCCTTGGATGCAGTAGATGATCACAACTTTTTCTGTGCCCTATCGTGCCCTTCACTCTCCATGAAGTGTTGCAGAACTGCCTTCCTGGCTGACCCAGTCCACCGAAGCTGACTTTGCATGCTAGGACAGGCATGTTCCTATCTCCTGGGAGTATGAGGCTTGCTGGCTACCCTCAATGGTTTAGTCCACCTGTCAAAGCAGTGTTGTATATTAAAGGACTGCTTATACACAAGAGAAGGAAACTAGAGCATTTTAAAAAATCCAAAGATTATACATGAAACATTTGATTGTTTATTTTACTAATAGTGCCCTACCTGTAGCCATTGGCTCACTTTCAACTTCTTCAGAGGCTTTCTCCTCAGACTCATTCTCACACAACACTGAAACTCTTCCCTTCCACTGATTCCTTGGCAGTAACTCAACAGCCACCACATCTCCCTGGACAGCACGATTTCGAGCCTTCGAGCCACAGATGAGTATGTCTGTTTCTAGCTCTGAGAGACACAAACAACACTTTACAAACATACCAATTTCTGAAAGCAGTCTTTTTTTAAAAGTTAGTAAGGTTACCTGATCCTTTATTGGGCAATCCCTCAATACGAACAAAGGCTTCCAACTGAGACCTGTGCTTGTTGACATTTAAAACACCCTAAGAACATAAACAAATGTTAATATTTACATTAAGTATGAGAGAAATTGAGAAACTTAGTGATATCATCATACTCACACAATTTTCACCAGTTTCACAGGTATCAGTTACGGTTCTCAATATTATTGATAAAAAGAGAAAGAGTGGAAATATTTCTGAATGTCATACTGTACACCAGTGAAAATCAGTTAACATCATCAGGATAGCTTCACACATACAAAGTGCTGGAGCAACTCAGCAGATCAGTCAGCATCTATGGAGGAGATTAAAGAGTCAACGTTTCCTAGACAGCCTGTAATGTCGACTGTTTCTTCCCCTCACTAGATGCTGCCTTTCTGCATGTTGCTCTGGATTTCCAGCATCTGCAGAATCTCTTGTGTTTAGTTTCTGTGATCTCACCTTTTTTGAGCCATTATTTATCTATCTAATATCTCTAGATCAGCCTTTCTCAACATTTCTGCCTTGGAGGAACCCTTGAAATAACTTTCAGGTGTCAGGGAACCCCTGCATAAAAATTATTATATCTAGAGCTCATGGTATGTTAGTATGATCAGTAAGTTATAGATATGATAATCCAAAAATAATTGTCAATGTTCTTTTGAGTATAAGGAATTAATTTTTAGGAATTAATTTGTATTTGGCTGATAATACAGAATCTGAGGCCACAAACCAGGCACGCCCAGGATCCTCTTCAGTTTGCATATAAGGAGAAGGTGGGAGTGGAGGATGCTATCACGTATTTGCTGCACAAATCACTCTCTCACCTAGAGGGGGTCAGTTGTGCTGTGAGGATTACATTCCTTGACTTCTCTAGTGCCTTTAACACCATCCAGCCCAAGATCTTAAGGCACAAACTAACGGAGATGGGAGTAGACTCTCACATGGTGGATTGGATAGTGGACTACTTGACAGATAGACCTCAGTATGTGCGGTTGGGAGACTGTAGGTCTGACACGGTGGTCAGCAGCACAGGGGCGCCGCAGGGAACCGTACTCTCTCCGGTCCTGTTCACCCTGTACACATCAGACTTCCAATATAACTCAGAGTCCTGCCATGTGCAGAAGTTCGCTGATGACACGGCCATAGTGGGGTGTGTCAGGAATGGACAGGAGGAGGAGTACAGGAAACTGATACAGGACTTTGTGATATGGTGCAACTCAAACTACCTGCGTCTCAATATCACCAAGACCAAGGAGATGGTGGTGGACTTTAGGAGATCTAGGCCTCATATGGAGCCAGTGATCATTAATGGAGAATGTGTGGAGCAGGTTAAGACCTACAAGTATCTGGGAGTACAGTTAGACGAGAAGCTTGACTGGACTGCCAACACAGATGCCTTGTGCAGGAAGGCACAGAGTCGAATGTACTTCCTAAGAAGGTTGGCGTCATTCAATGTCTGTAGTGAGATGCTGAAGATGTTCTATAGGTCAGTTGTGGAGAGCGCCCTCTTCTTTGTGGTGGCGTGTTGGGGAGGAAGCATTAAGAAGAGGGACGCCTCACGTCTTAATAAGCTGGTAAGGAAGGCGGGCTCTGTCGTGGGCAAAGTACTGGAGAGTTTAACATCGGTAGCTGAGCGAAGGGCGCTGAGTAGGCTACGGTCAATTATGGATAACTCTGAACATCCTCTACATAGCACCATCCAGAGACAGAGAAGCAGTTTCAGTGACAGGTTACTATCGATGCAATGCTCCTCAGACAGGATGAAGAGGTCAATACTCCCCAATGCCATTAGGCTTTACAATTCTACCGCCAGGACTTAAGAACTTTTTAAAAGCTATTATTAATGCTTTTTGAGATGGTGATTTAGATGCATATCATATTTTTTTTACTGAGTTAAGTATTGTATGTAATTAGTTTTGCTACAACAAGTGTATGGGACATTGGAAAAAAAGTTGAATTTCCCCATGGGGATGAATAAAGTATCTATCTATCTATCTTTCTTGAAAAAAAAGATGGTTAAGCTTAGGTTACCTTTCTTTCCCTTTCAATAAATTTTAAAAACTCACAAGGCAAACATCATAAATTTCTCAATTCTGGGTTGAACTTGAGATAAGCAGGCACAGATTTCAGCTTCATCTGAAATGAGATGACTTCAATCCTTGTTCTTAATGCTTGTTAAACAAGAAAAAGCTTGCTCACACATTGAAAACTGCAGCAAAATGTTTATTGATTTCCTATGAATGGCAGGATGCTCTTCTTTCACAGAAATGCAGAACTTGTCCAGGGGCAGGTCAGTAAATCCCATCCTGAGTGCAGCTCACAAGGTTCTTCCTCTTCTCTCAAAAGTCATGTTCTCAGGCTGAGCAGAAGATTGGTCCCCCACCCAGTCATATACTTGTGTTGAAATGGAAGAAAATTACTGTTCAATTTTGTTCTGCAGTTCTTCCAGGTGGTTTTCAATAAGACTCAAGACTTCCTGATATCCTCCCTTACTCTCCAGCCCAAGCAGCAGTGGAAACATTTCAAGATTTCCTTCTACAGCATGATTCTTCCAAAGATTCAGTTTCCTTTTAAATCCAAGATTCTTGTCACTTGAAGTCAAAACATTTTCTCCAGGGCCTTGCAGAGACTTGTTCAACTGGTTCATATGATGAAAAATGTTCTTGAAAGTACTCCTGCAATTGACCTTTCAGCTCAAACACTCTGTTAAGAACTCTTCCTCTGCTAAGCCACTGGATTTCTGTATGGAGCAGGAGATTGGTGTGCTCTTTGTCTACGTTTTCACAGTTTTAAAAATATTCTCAAGTGAACTGGTCTCAAAACAACTAAATAACTAGCTTCTTGAATCTTTTTTACAGTCTGTGACTTTATTTTCAAAAGCTTTAATCTATTTATTCTGAAATTCCAAGTGTTTAAAGTAATCAGCACTTTAATGTGTCATATAGCAGTTTGTAGTTAAGTGTCTTTTCAATTCTGTTGGAGCCATTGCTGCATATGTAAGCTGTTCGCCATAGACCGGGCACAATGGAATAGCACAACCTGGATCACCAGTCCATGTAAAACCCATTGATAAGTAGCTTTCATTGCAAAGATTTGTTGTCGGCTGATTACTTAAGTCCCACCTACTGCTTTTGTCTCCAGGACCCAGAAGAGGCAGGCGGACTTCTTCTGGAGCAACAGGAGGCACTGGGTCTCTGCTGCGGTCCTGTGGAGGGTGGTCGGTCATTGGTGTGTGTTTGCTCTCCAGCTCAGGACCCTGCAGAGATACCTGTACAACCATCCACTGAGATTTTATGCATTGGCGATGCACTTTCTCTGCCAGGAACATTGTCTGCAAGATGGCATACAGCTTCCAGCAGACATCATCATCCGCACTGCTTTGCTTTTACCGAGAGCTGATAAGGATATGGGGTCTAGTCTCATTCAGCCTCCTGTGCTGGTGGGGGACAGTGCTCTAGCTACAAGGGGTACCTGGTCCCCGTCCTATCATGGTGGGTGTCAAGGGGGCTTGGGGAAGTGGAGAGGTTCCGGCTGCACCACCACCTGATGGGCTGGAAATGCTCATCCGACTCAGGCCTCGGGAGATCACATAGGAGAGGGTCCCACTCAATGCGAGTCATCTCACAGGACTCCCCCACCATTCCACTCCAAAGCATTTCTTGAATAGGCTGCTTCTCCAGACCTTTCACTTCCTTGCCTTTGTCTTCCAACCAGACGCACCAGCAGTGGAAGAGGTGCCCAGTGGAAATCTCTTTATGCAGGGGTCCTTCCCCTGTACATAGGAGACCTGGGGTGAAAGGTGTTGCATAGGCAGTACCATGCATAGGTCTTTAGGCAGGTTCACTAATACCCCATCCACCTGTCCATTCTGTGGCCGGGAGGAGTCAGTGTACCACGCTGATATGGAGTGTGAGAGGTTGCAGCCCCTGTTTGAGTGTCCGAAGGGGCTGCTGCTCAGGTTCTGGTTGCACTTCAGCCTCGCACTCCTCACATACGGAAACCCAGTACAGAAGGGGGTGGGTTGCGAGGAGGATCTGCTGGTGGGCTTGCTCCTGGGCCTGGCTAAAATGGCCATTCACAGGTCCAGGCAGGGAAAGTTGAGGACTCTGCTAGGCCCAACTGCCTTCCCTTCTTTCGAGGATACATTCATGCCTGGCTGTCCTTGGAGAGGGAGCATGCGGTCACAGTGGAGGGGTTTCTGGGAGAAGTGTACACACAGGGAATTGACTATTTTATAGATGGTAATAATCATATTTGAATTTATTCACCATCTTGTAAATACTTAACATTTGTACTTTGTGTAATTGTTGTGTAAATAAACTTCTATAGTTTTGTAAGAAAAAAGATGGACTTTTTTCATGTCTGCTGTCGCACAGGTGCAGTGAAATAACTCAGAAGATTGTAATTCTTCATCATTAACTTTATCAGAATTGTCCATAGGCCGAGGCCTGAAATCCTCCGCTTTCATCTCACACCTCCTCTTCAAAAATCGCCACACAGGACCGTGTTTAGAATGAAAATTTCCCTCCAATTTCTACTACATCGGTAGAGTTTGTTCACTCCTAACGTCCTCCGCTCCATGCAATACAGTGCTCACCAGTGATCAATTATCACCCCTATCTCATGTTAGAAACTGAGAATGGACTCAAGCAAATAAACATGGTCCTACTGTGCATTGTCATACTGGGCTGAGAGATCTCTAATGTGATTGCTAACAGAGCTGCTCAGTCACTGCCCACCACTGCGAGCGCTAGCATCACGCATAGTTCAAAAAACAATATTTATTTTTTTAACCATTATCTCTCATGGACCCCCTAGTGACCTCTCACAGAACCCTGGATGAGAAACCCTGCTCTAGATTATTAATACTCAGTAGTTAAACAGAAATGTCAAGGTTTTGTTTAAATCATTCCTCCATCAATATTCCAAGCGCTGTTTTACTTTAATAGGGTCATGAAACAGTTGCAGTTTTTGATCTTGGAAAGAGAGAAGGGGGAGGGAAAATTATCAGAAGTTAGAGAAATTGATGTTCTCTCTTAGTAGGACAACCCTGTCTTCCCAGGAATTAGCCTGGTGAATCTCCTTTGCATTGCCTCCAATGTTATCATATCTTGTTTTTCAGGTTCTTTCCAAATTTCCATCAGCTCCCCCAGCCCTTCCCCAGATTCTACACCCTCAGCCCATTCAAAGAGTAACTTAAAAACAAAAATTAACCCAACAACTTTGGGAGCACTTGAATAGACCCACAGAATCACAGGAAGATGGGGCGGTACAATAGCATAGTGCTATTATAGCACAAGCGATTGGGGTTCAATTCCTGCCACTGTCTGTATGAAGTTTTGTACATTCTCCCTATGACCATGGGGGTTTCCTCTGGGTGCTTTGGTTTCCCCCCACATTCTAAAGATGTATCGGGTAGTAGGTTAATTGGGCACATGAGTGTAATTGGGCCAGAAGGGCCTGTTACAGCATTGTATCTCAAAATAAATAAGGATCATGCAAACTGCACAAAGACAGCACCAGGGGTCAGGAGACTGAGTTGCTGGAGCTACTAGCCTCATCACTGTGCTGACTTGTGTTTACTGAATTCAAAAAGAATTCATTATTCCCATTTAGAGGCACATCTGTAACCTTACCTGAACATATCTCCCAGATTTAATGCCAGCCTCCAGTATTTCTAAAGGCAGATGCTCTGAATATTCCTTTCCATTATTTTCCTGATTTTCAATCTCTCGTTCTTTCCGAGACTGAACAATAGACTCATAGAGCTGGTGCACAGCTTCCAGGTCAGGCCAAAAATTCTCCAAATAGCTCTATAAAGAAAAAAATATAAAAGTTTTAATTTATAAAAATATAAATGCATGTACTTCAGCATTTCACAAATAAAGCTTCAAAATTATGTGATTGCAAACATGTAGCTCATGTGAAAAATGTACTAACAAAAAGATGAACCAGTGTAGCAGATTGGTTCATTCCACTGTGGAGGCTTGAAACTACCAGGATGAAAAAGCTCAGTTAATGTACTGGAAGATGTTCATTAAATAGCTTAACCCAGAGCCCAATAGGTACAACCACAGCATTCATTCCCACTAGAAATATATGATCAGAATGGGAAAGAACTGCTGATGAAACAGAGATGTTTCTCATGAGATCAAGCTTCCTGATGGATCCCATAAGAGTTTTACACTATTAATCATCACTCACGCATTGCAAGGCAATAATATGCCTCTTATTTTACAACTCAGTCTAAAATTAGACTACCCTTGGAATATTGTGTTCCATTCTGAGCACCTCATTATAGGAAAGATATGGATGGTTTAGAGAGGCTGCAGAGAAAATTTACCAGGATGTTGCCTTGATTAGGATGTTGGATCCAAGATGGTGGCGTGACGCAGCTTGCAGCGGCCACTCCGGAGCTGATTATCTCCACTTTGTGAAGTGGGGTGCCGTGCGCAATTATAATCGATTGAAAACGGATGTGGAAGCATGGAGAAACATCGGGAAATTCCAGGAAGACCTTCTTCGTTGCTGCTGCTGCTGTGAGGTCTGGGACTCTGCTGGGAAGAACAGGCCCCCAGTCCTCGGGGCCGCGTTGCCAATGGCCGTTGGCGGGGCCGTCTTAATACGCTCGGCAGAGGATGGTGCTTGGAGAAGCTGTGCCGGAGGGGATGGTCGTCAGCTTGGAGGTTCGACGGACTCGGAGTCCTTTCAACGGATTCAGGTCGCTTTCGGTGTGTGCTGCATATGCGAGGCTGGTTTCGACGGAGCTTCCACTGTGTGCTGTGTCTGCGAGGCTGAGTCGGGTGGCGCCTTGGAAGTCCATAGCGGGGGTACTCCCTTCTGCCGCCGGCATGGGATGGCGAGTCTGTCGGGACCCTGGGGACTTGTGGAAACTGTGGTGATTTCTTTTTGAACTTACAGTCCTTTAACATCTTGGACTATTTTTACTGTGCCCATAGTCTGTTTTTTTTATCAATTATGCTATTGTTTGCACTGTTGTAACTATATGTTGTAATTACGTGGTTTTGTGCAGGTCTTGTAGCTTTAGTTTTTGGTCTTGTTTTTGTCTAGTGGATTTGGAGCTCCTTTCCAGGGAACACGCTAGACGGTAGCGCAATATTAATACGCAGCAGCCTCTCCGGGCTCTGGATTGGGGATTGCCAAACGTTACGTGGATTTTCTGGTGTAGTGTTTTGTCATATGCTTTTGTGGTATCATTCTGGGGGAACATTGTCTCATTTTTTAACTGCATTGCATTTGTGGTTTCTAAATGACAATAAACTGAATCTGAACCTGAATCTGAATCTGATTAGAGAGCTTGTCTTATGAGGATAGGTTGAATGAGCTACATCTTTTCTCTTAGGATTGAAGGAGGAATAGAGGTGACTTGATAGAGGTGTACAAGGTGATAAGAGGCATTGATAGAGAAGACAGCTAGAAATTTTTTCCCAGTGCGGAAAAAGGTAAGAGGGCATTTTTTTTGGAGGAAAGTATGGGTGGGATGTCAGAGGTAGGCTTTTTAGCACAGAGAGCAGTGAGTGCATGGAACATCCTACAAAGCATAATGGTGGAGACAGATAAATTAGGGAAATTTAAGAGACTCTTAGATAAGCAGATGGGTGATAGAAAAATGGAGTGCTCTGTGTGAGGAAAGGGTTAGTTTCACCTTAGAGTAGGTTAAAAGGTCAGTATAACATCATGGGCTGAAGGGCCTGTACAGTGCTATAATGTTCTATGCTCTACTATGTTGATAATTCACAATCTATGAATATACTTCTACATTCTAAAGAACATAATTACGCCAAATTTTGTAAAACATTTTAGTGATGAATAGCCTTTAATCAACTTATTTTGAACAATTATTCAGGATCTGCATCACCTGAGTTTCTACTGAAGAGATAATTTTAGTAACAGTACTGCCATCTAGGGTAGCAAAAAGGAATTACTTTCAAAAGTAATTTACTGTAGTACTTACTCATTTAGCTGATTAATGAAACGGAAGAAAAAGAGGTGGAATGAAGAAAAGTGGAAGAATGGAGAGTTGGATAAAAAGTGGAGAGATGTGAAAAAGGTCAGAAAATGAAACAGGTATAAGTCATAGAGATATCAAAAGACACAAGACCTGTCAAGATGGCGCCAGCGAACAACTCAATCAACGGCCATGTCTTTCAGACAGTTCACGAAACTACATCTTTTACTTCTCCTTTCAAAAATGATTCTACTACTAAACTGCATGTGACTGGAACCTGTGATTTACATTTTGATGGTGTGTTTTTGGGCTGATTAAGCAAACTGGCACTTTGCTGTCTCTGAGGGAGTTCGGTGAGGCTTGGAGTAGAGCGAGCAGCCTGGAGGCCAAGAAGACTGGAGACGGGGCACAAGCCCATGATAAACTCACTTTCTCACTGATTAAAGCACCAAGCATGTTTGAAATCAGTGAGGACGACAGCGGAACGCAAGCAGATGTTGAGTGGCACCTGCCTGCATTTGACCAGTCTTCCACTCGCTGCCAGAGGAAGGTCTTGGGTCTTTGATCATGTGGTTTGTGGATTGGATTCGTTTTTAGAGGACTCATGTTATATATGCTTCTGTTTTTTGATTACTCCTTTTCTTATTGCTATTTTGTGCGATTTTGATCGGTGTGGACTGGCTCTTCACCTGCAGTCAACAAATGACACAACACTAAATTGAACAGAACTGAACTAAACTGAATGTTCCTAAACTGTTTCAAGAACTCTGTAGTTTGATGTTTAATATTCTGTGTGCTATTCGCTTGTGTTTTTTTTGCCGTTTGCACAATTTGTTCTTTTTTTTGCGCATTGATGTTTTCTGCGAACATGTTCAATGGTGTTTCTCTGTTTCAAGGCAGTCTGAGGGAAGAACAATCTCAGGGGTTGTATACTGCATACATACTTCAAAAATAAACATTTTTTGAATCTTTGAATCTATGAATGTAAGAGACTGCAATGCTAGAATGCTAAGTGCTGGAATCTGGATTTGCATGCAAGGTCCAGACCCAAAATATCGGCAATTCCCTTCTCCCTGCAGATGCCGCACAACCCACTAAGTCCTTCCAGCAGACTGTTGCTCCAGGTTCCAGTATCTGCAGTCTACTGTATATTTGTCACTGTCTGTCATCTACATCAATGATTTGGACAAGAACATACAAGGGATGGTTAGTAAGTTTTTAGATGACACTAAAATAGGAAATGTTATTAATGGTGAAGATGGTTATCAGAAATTACAGTGGCATCTTGATCAGCTGGACAAGTGGACTGAATGAGGGTAGAACTTTCAGTCAATGGTAGGACCCCGGAGAGTTTGGTAAAACAGGACTTTAGAAATACATAATTCACTAACAGTGGCATTACAGGTAGACAGGGTGGTAAAGAAAGCTCAGGACAATGCCCTCATCAATCAAAGCATGAAGCATAGAAGTTGGGATGCTATGTTGCAGCTTTACAAGATACTGGTGAGGCCCTATTTGAAGATTGTGTTCAGATCTGATTACTCCACTATAGATCTCCAGCATCTGCAGATTTTCTCTTGTCAGTTCCACCTACCAATTTTTTCCCCATAACCCTTAATTTCCCTTCTATGCAGAAATCTATAAAACTGTGTTTTAAATATACTTAATGAGGCAGCCTCTACTCTTTCCCTGGAAAGAGAATGATACAGATTTACTACGCTTAGGGAAAAGCAGCTTCCCCACATCTCCATCCTAAATCTATTCTCCCAGATCTTGAGGCAATGTCTCCCAGTTCTAGTCTCATTTACCAGTGGAACAACTTTTTTGCTTCTATCTTATCATAATTTCATAATTTTATATGTTTCTATAAAATCCCTTTTCATCCTTCTGAATTCCAGTGAGTATAGAGCCAGGCGACTCCACCTCTCTTCATAGGCTAACCCCTCTCATTTCCGGAATCAATCTAGTGAACCACCTCTGCACTACCCCCAAAGCTGGTGTATCTTTCCTTAAGTAAGGAGACCAGTATCCGGTACTCCAGGTGCAGCTGATATCCTATACAGATGCAGAATACCCTCCCTGCTCTTAAATTCAATCCCTCTAGCAAAGAAAGACAACATTCTACTTGCCTTCTTCATAACCTGTTTCACCTGCAAACCAACCTTTTTGCAATCTATGCACAAATATTCCCAAGCCCCTCTGCACAACAACATGCTGTAATCTTTCAGCATTTAAATAATACTCTAATCTATTTTCCCTTTCAAAGTACATATCACATTTACCATCCATCCTTATCTATGTATAAGTCTTTTATACAGTACCTTATCAAATACCTTCCAGAAATCCATTGTACACAACATCCACCCGTTTCCCTCTCACCATTGCACTCATTATATCCTCAAAGATCTCCACCAGGTTTATCGACAGGGCCTCCGTTCATGAATTAATGCTGCGTCTGCCTGTTGCTATGATTGCCTTCTGTCCAGATACCTTGCTCTTTCTTTCTTAATGATAGTTCAAAGCAGTTTCCTGACTACAGATGTTAAGCTAACTGGCCTATAGTAACCTGCCTTTTGACTATATCCTTTTTCAAATAGTGGCATGGCATCCACTGTCTTATAATCTGCTGGGACCTGCCCAGAGTCCAGAGAATGTTCGTAACTAATCACAAATGCATTTACTATAACTTCTGCCATTTTTTTCAGTACCTTAGGATGCATCCCATCAAGACCAGGGGACTTGTCTACTGAGAACCCATTAGTTTGCTTGTCACTACCCCTTTAGTGACAACGATTGTACTGAGCTCCTTACCTCCATTGCATCCACAGCATCTCCCTTTGGCATGTTAGACATGTCCTCCCCTTTGAAGATGGACACAAAATCGTCATTCAAGGCCTCAACCATTTTAACATCACTCAATATTCATTTCCTCTTCTCATCTTCCAAGGGACCTACATTCACTTTAGCCATCCTTTTCTGTTTTATATAATTATAAAAAAACTTTTACCATTCTGCTTTTATATTTTGTGCTAGTTTACTTTTAGGATCTATCTTCCCTTTCCTTATTGTTTGCTTAGTGCTTCTTTGTTACTTTTAAAAGATTTTCCAATCTTCCACCTTCCTGCTACTCTTGGCAACTTTGTTTGCATGTGCTTTTAGTTTTAATGTATTTTTTTATTTCCTTAGTTATCCAAATCTGGCTCTCCCAATCCTTACTGTCCTTGATTTTAACTGGAATATACTTCTGTTCAGCACCATGAAAAACCTCTTCAAAAGTCTCCGTGGTTCCAAAACTGTCCCATCATATAGCCTGTGTTTCTAGTCTACGCTAGGCAGCTCCTCCCTCGTCCCACTGTGGTCTCCCTCTTTTAAGCATACTGTACTGGTTTTAGATTGAACTACTGCATCCTCCATTTGTATGAGGAATTAATTTGTACTGTGATTACTCTTTCAAAGAGGATCCCTAAGAAGATTGTTAATTTTACCTGCCTCTAAAATAGTTTTCCCCCTTGTAGTTAATTAACACACTGTTCAAGAAAGAGAATGGACCCATTTCACCCAGAGAATGGACCTTATATGGATTCAACTGCCAGAGGAAGTGGTTGAGGTTGGGACATTAGTAATATTTAAAAGGTACTTGGACAGGAACATGGATAGGAAAGATTTAGACAGATATATGCCAAACACAGGCAAACTTGGTCAGCACAAGGAGGACTGAAGGGCCTGTTTCTGTGTTCAATCACTTTTGGCCAAACAGCATCCATAGAGGCAGAAGAATAGTCAGTGCATTGTATGCAGGGTCTCAACCCAAAACATCAACTCGACCTCTGCCTGCAAAGATGTTGCCTGACCCACTGAGTTTCTGAAGGAGTCTGCTTTGTGTCATAAGGACATACAAGCGGCTTTGAATCAATAAACCAAGTCTGGCATCCCACCTTTACCGTGTTCCAGTTGCCACACTTCAGGAAGGATAGTGATAGCAAAACAGAGAGCGTAGAAGAGAATTACCAGCATTTTGCTTGGAATGAAGGACTGCAGTTACAATCAGACAATGGATGGACTGGGTATATTCTCACTGGAACACAGGAGGCTGAAGGGTGACCTTGTAGAGGTTTATAAAGTTACAAGAGGCATAGAGGTGAGTCAGAATATTTTCATAGAGCAGTGAAGTCCAGAACCAGAAGGCACAGGTTTAAGGTGACAGAGAAGAAATTTAAAATAGATCAGAGAGTTAATGTTTTCACACAGAAGGTGATGAACATTTGGAAAGAGCTGCCAAAGGTAACGATGGAAGCAGATGCAATGACAATGTTTATAATTACAAGCGTGGATTAGATGATTACTTCCTCGAGTAATCTGTGGAATTCTCTGCCACAGGAAACAGTTGAGGCTGGTTCATTGGCTATATTTAAGAGGCAGTTAGATATGGCCCTTGTGGCTAAAGGGATCAGGGGGTATGGAGAGAAAGCAGGTACAGGGTTCTGAGTTGGATGATCAGCCATGATCATACTGAATGGCGGTGCAGGCTCGAAGGGCCAAATGGCCTACTCCTGCACCTATTTTCTATGTTTCTATGAGTAACTGTGCTCTGCCTGCAATGGCCATCTTGACATCCCGGTTACAAGCCATGTCAACTCATCTGTCCTCAGCCTCCTCCACTGCCAGGGTGAGGCCAAATGCAAACTAGAACAACATCAAATTCCACCTGGGCAGTCTACAACTCAACAACATTCACACTGAATTCTTTAGTTCAAGTACTACACCCCCTCTATTCTTTTCTCTCTCCTCCTGGTCCACCAAGGTTTATGACACAGCTTCTTGCTATAGCTTCGTTTCCCTCCCTCCCCCAAAATCAGCATTAATATCACTGGCATACGTTGTGAAATTTGTTGTTTTGCAGCAACAGTACATTGCAAAACAATTTAAAAACTATAAATTACAATGAGCAATATATATTTAAAATTTTTATAAGTGGTGCAAAAAGAGAGCAAAAAAAAGACAAAGAATAGTGAGGTAGTGTACATAGGTTCAATGTCCATTCAGAAATCTGATGGCAGAAGGGCAGGAGATGTATCCTTGTCGGTTGAGTTAAGAAACCGCAAGGGTAAAAGGACCCTGATGGCGGTTATATACAGGCCTCCCAACAGTAGCTGGGATGTGGACCACAGATTACAACAGGAAATAGAAAAAGTGTGTCAAAATGGCATTGATAAAAGCAAAAGAGAGGGCATAGAACAAAACAAAAAATAGTGGGAAGACAGGATTGGTAAGCTTTTAAAACCCTATAGAGAGCAACTAAAGGAGTCGTTACAAGGGAAAAGATGAAATATGAAATCAAGCTAGCAAACAATATCAAAGTGGATAGTAAAAGCTTTTTTGAGCATGTTAAAAAAAGATGAGAGTGGATATGGCACCGCTAGAAAATGAGGCCAGAGAAATAATAACTGGGGACAAGGAGATGGCAGATGAAATATTTTGCATCAGTCTTCACTGCATAAGACAGTAGCAGTGTGCCAGATGTTGAAGGATATAAGGGGAGAGAAGTGAGTGCAGTTACTATTACAAGGGAGAAGGTGCTCAAAAAGCTGAAAGTCCCTGTCACCCAAACCAGATGAACTGCACCCCAGGATTCTGAAAAGGGAGCAGTAGAGATTGTGGAGGCATCAGTAATCATCTTTCAAAAATCATTGGACTCTGGAATGGTGCCAGAAGACTGAAAACTTGCAAATGTCATTCCATTCTTTAAGAAAGGAGTAAGACATCAGAAAGGAAATTATAGACCAGTTAGCCTGAACTCAGTGGTTGGGAAGATGTTGGAGTCAATTGTTAAAGATGAGGTTAAGGAGTACGTGGAGACACAGGACAAGATAAGACAAAGTCAGCATGGTTTCCTTAAGGGAAAATCTTGCCTGATGAACCCGTTGCAATTCTTTGCATAGATTCAACTAGGATAGATAAAGCGGATGCAGTGAATGTTTTATATTTGGACCTTCAGAAGGCCTTTGACAAGGTGCCACACACAAGGCTGCTTACCAAGCTAAAAGCCCATGGTATTACAGTAAAGTTACTGGCATGGTTAGAGCATTGGCTGATTGGTAGGAAGCAGTAAATGGGAACAAAAGGATCCTTTTCTGGTTGGCTACCGGTGACTAGTGGTGTTCTGCAGGGGTCGGTATTGGCACCACTTCTTTTTATGCTGTATATCAATGATTTAGATGATGGAATACATGGCTTTGTTGCCAAGTTTGCAGATGACATGAAGATTAGTGGAGGATAGGTAGTGTTCAGGAAACAGAAGGCAGCAGAAGGTCTTAGATTAAGAGAATGGGCAAGAAAGGGGCAAATAAAATACAAACATGAGGAAATCTGCAGATGCTGGAAATTCAAACAACACACACAAAATGCTGGTGGAACACAGCAGGCCAGACAGCATCTATAGGGAGAAGCGTTGTCGACGTTTCGGGCCGAGATCCTTCATCAGGACTAACCGAAAGGAAAGATAGTAAGAGATTTGAAAGTAGTGGGGGGAGGGGGAAATGCAAAATGATAGGAGAAGACCGGAGCGGGTGGGATGAAGCTAAGAGCTGGAAAGGTGATTGGTGAAAGTGATACAGAGCTGGAGAAGGGAAAGGATCATGGGACGGGAGGCCTCGGGAGAAAGAAAGGTGGGGGGGACACCAGAGGGAGATGGAGAACAGGCAAACAACTAAATATGTCAGGGATGGGGTAAGAAGGGGAGGAGGGGCATTAATGGAAGTTAGAGAAGTCAATGTTCATGCCATCAGGTTGGAGGCTACCCAGCCGGTATATAAGGTGTTGTTCCTCCAACCTGAGTTTGGATTCATTTTGGAACAATCAAGAGCTTGATGGGTTCTTGATTGGACACAACATCAAAGGTTATGGGGAGAAAGCCGGGGAGTGGAGCTGAGGAGGGGGAGAAAGGATCAGCCATGATTGAATGGCAGAGCAGACTCAATGGGCCAAATGGCCTACTTCTGCTCCTATGTCTTATGGTCTAAGCTGTTCCTGAATCATTGAGTGTGTGTCTTTAAGCTCTTTTACCTCCTCCTTGATGGTAGCAATGAGAAGAGGGCATGTCCTGAGGGATCTGTCTATCCATTCACTTCCTGCATCCTGTCCCCTCCCTCCACTGTTCTATTTTTGTTCAGCATCCTTTTCTTATCTGGCTCCTTCCTTTCTTACCAGATTCCACAATCTACACCCCTTTGTAGGCTGAGTTTCATCTCCCAATCTCTATGTCAATCTGCGTTCTTCCCCTCCCCATTCTCTGGCCAGGTCCATCTGCCCATCAATCCGTCCCCAGTCTCTGTGTCAGCTCAATTTGCCCATCAACCCCTCCCCACCTGGATCCACCAGCTCCTGCCTCACTCTCTTTCCCTTACCTCTATACTAGCTATCTGCCCTTTACACACCCCATCCTGAGGCAGAGTCCCAAATCAAATCATTCCTTTCGCCTCCGTAGGAGCTGCCTGACCTGCTGGATTCCTCCAGTAAGTCATAAACACAAGAGTTTCTGCAGATGCTGGAAATCCAGAGCAACACACACAAAATGCTGGAGGAACTCAGCAAGTCAGGCAGCATCTATGGAGGGGATAAACAGTCAATGTTTCAAGTCAAGACCATTCATTCAGGACTGGAAAGGAAGGGGGAAGAAGCCAGAATAAGAAGGTGGGGAGAGGAGGAGGAGTACAAACTGAAAGGTGATAGGTGAGATCAGGTGAGGGGAAAGGTGGGTTGGTATGAGATGGAAGATGAAGCAAGAAACTAGAGTTCCTCTAGCCACTTGTTTTTTTGCTTCAGATCCTCACATCTAGAGTCTGTTCCATCTTTGGTCTACAAAGTTGCCTGAAGTATTCTCCGATTCCTTTCCCAGTATCCAGATGGGGTTGAAAAAGGATAATAAATCAGCCATGATTGAACGGCAGAGAAGACGTAATGTCCGAATGGCCTAATTCTGCTTTGATGGCTTATAGTCTCAAAGGTCCATACATCAAGCCTACCATTTCCTCCCTACCTTCTGCAGCTGCTGCTAGGTTTCCAGCACACAATTGTATAATAACACCCTGACTTATTCAACATGTTCTATCACGTATCACTGAAATGCTCATTACCTTAAATGATACAACAAACACTCCATCTGTTTCACTCCCATACTTCTGAATGGCTTCTGTATCTTCGGTAACCATAACAACTGGCATTAATCCTGCAAGATGATTATAATACCAGACCGTGGCATAATAAATGCACCTAGAACAAATAATTAGCATTTTATTAATTTTCTTTGCATGACTGGGATAACAAACACAATGTCCACATCACGGGGTGGCACAGTACCATAGCGGTTAGTGTAACACTATCACTGTGCCAAGAACCCAGGTTCAGTTTTTGCGCTGCCGTCTGTAAGAAGTTTGTACGTTTTTTCCCCACGATTATATGGGTTTCCACTGGGTGCTCAGGATCCTTCCCACATTTCAAAGACTTACTCGGGGGGGGGGGGTTAGTAAGTTAATTGGTCATAAGGGTGTAATTGGGCAGCACAGGTTTGAATTGAATTGACCTTATTACTTACATCCTTCAAATACATGAGTAAAAATCCTTATATTACGTCTCTGTCTAAATGTGTAACGTGCAATTTATAGTAATTTATAATAAATAGTATATGCAACAATATAACATAGAAATACAGTTGTGTTAGTATGAATTAATCAGTCTAATGGCCTGGTGGAAGAAGCTGTCCCAGAGCCTGTTGGTCCTGGCTTTTATGCTGCAGTACTGTTTCTGGGACAGTAGCAGCAGGAACAGTTTGTCGTTGGTGTGACTCAGGTCCCCAGTGATCCTCTGAGCCCTTTTTACACACCTGTCTTTGTAAATGTCCTGAATAATGGGAAGTTCACATCTACAGTTGCGCTGGGCTGAGGGTCCTGCAATTAAGGGAAGTACAGTTCCCATTCCAGACAGTGATGCAGCTAGTCAGAATGCTCTAATTGTGCCTCTGTAGAAAGTTCTTAGGATCTGGAAGCCCACACCAAACTTCCTCAACCATCTGAGGTGAAAGAGGTGCCTTTTTCACCACACAGTCGGTATGTACAGACCACGTGAGATTCTCGATGATGCTTAAGCCCAGGAACTTAAAGCTGTTCACCCTCTCAACCCCAGATCCATTGATGTCAATAGGGGTTTGTTGGGTGGGAAGGGTCTGTCACCGTGCTGTATCTTTAAATACAATGACAAGAGTGTAATACTAATCAGCTTCCAAACCTAGAAAACCCTTTCTTCCTAATTTCAAATTTACTTGAATATATTCCAGCAAAAACAATTTGAGTTATATTGGGCGAATGCCTCTGCCATACTTAAAGTTAAACCTATGTCATAACATTAAAACATCCACAATTCACCCATACAGCTCCACCTTTTCATGAATTATACTACCCCACGGAGCAAACAAAATTCTGCAATTCTGAATTCCTGCCACAAACTCCTTCTCACACATCACAGCTGCCATTCCGAAGTAATTTATAATTGCCCCATCAGCCTCAGGTGACATTCCACTGTAAAAATGGCAGGATCTGCCATATAGTCAATGAGCCAAAGATGTCCAAGCTCACCAGATCGTCATTGCCATAGTTCCTCCTGTCCTCAGTCACAAAATTCTCACTAGTCTTAGATTAGGTCAATCCTTGATGAGAAAAGCAGCCTAATACAATGGCTCTCGTGAAGGGGTTCCCAATCTTTTTTAGGAAATTCCCAGGCATCTGTGGAACCCCTGCTCTAATGGCTCCTGATCAACATGTTTGTTTCAATCCCAAACAATAAATGTATTTTTTTCCTGCAATATGTGAGATTAAACAGAAGTTATAATTCTGCGTGTTTTTATGTTTTTAGCTACCAGAGTGAATTAAAAACTTGAGATTAGTGTACAGTATTTTACATTAACTACAGTATTTCTTAAAAGCTAGAAAGATTAAATTGAATATCAATGACAAACCTGGTCTGCCATTTTTCTAGGGACTCTCCTTGTTCTCTTGGGACATACGAGTACAACTGAAATTCATTGAAGAACATAACACATTCATGACGAGCATCCTTCAGCAGGTTCCGCAGCTTGTTGTACTGTCTGCAATGATACAAACGATGATGTAACCACACTGGTCCAATAGTTTTTCCACAATTGCTCATTTAAAAAAAGTGGACTATTCCTTTTCTGTTCTTCTATCATTGCAACTTGAAATCTGTTCCTCAATCACTGGAAGTGAGGACAATGGACTCCAGTTTTGACTTCAACACAGAGATATTTTGTTTGCAAAATACTTATACATCTACAACACTTCTTTTATTATATTCTGGATTCTGACAAGGCAGATTCAGATTCATTTATTTATCTCATGTACATTGAAATATACAGTGATATGTGCTGTTGTGTTTGCAACCAACACAACCTAAGGATGCGCTGGGGTGACTTGCAAATATCGCCACACATTTTGGTGCCAACACAGCACCACCATATTCAGATGGCTGTAGAGGTATGACAATGTGGTAATTAAACTCCAACAACCACATCTTAATTTGCGTGAGTCCATGTACCTATCCAAAAGTCTCATAAAAGAGCCTATCATATCTGCCTCCACCACCGATGCTGACAGCCCATTCCACACACTCACCACTCTCTGCGTAAAAAACTTACCCAACATCTCCTCTGTACCTACTCCCCAGCACCTTAAACCTGTGTCCCCTTGTGGCAGCCATTTCAGCCCCGGGAAAAAGCCTCTGACTATCCACATGTTCATTAATTTTGCTTTACCCAGGCTCCTTGGTGACACTCTCAGTCAAAAACTGCCTTGAAGTCAAGAGTAGTCACTCTCACCTCACCTTTCATATTGTAGTAAGGTAAGAAAAAATGTGGAGCTGAACGATTCTGGCCAAACTCAAACTGTATGGTTTGCTAGTAATTTATTCCAGATATGGAGTCGTCAATGTACAGGATTGGAAAAAGATGCAGAGGATTGTAAACTCAGCCAGTTCCACCATGGGCACTAGCGTTCCCACCATAGAGGACATCTTCAAAATGCAATGTCTCAAGTCGGCACCCATCATGAAGGACCCTCACTATCCAGGGCATGCCCTCTTCTCATTACTACCATCAGGAATCTGAAGACACACAGTCAGCAGTTTAGGAACAGCTTCTTCTCTTCCGCCATCAAATTTCTGAACGGACCACGAACACTGCGATTACCTCACTTTTAGAACTACTGTATATATAACCCCTTCCCTCCAGTCACTCTTGGGCAAGCTGTAGCACCCCCCCCCCCCCCCACCCCAATCAGGTTCACATGAAGTCATGGGAACAGGAGGTGGATGGTGGTACGAACAGCTGATACATATCACAAGTCCTGGTTATGCGACCACTGATGCCAGGCAGACAATCTCTGAATGGCTGGGGTCACCCATCTTGTAAATATACTGTCCAGAAGAAGGCAATGGCAAACCACTTCTGTAGAAAAATTTGCCAAGAACATTAATGATCATGGAACCCATAAGGGCTCACATGATACGACAAGGCACATAACAATGATAATGCTATAGCAATTTTATGTATTGCACTGTACAACAAATTTCATGAACTATGTCAGTGACAAGAAACCCGATCCTAACTCTGAGAAAGCAGTGCTTGACGCAGTGTTAATGACACCTTCCATCATATTGCTGGTGATTGAGGGGACACTGATTTTTGGACATACAGACTGGACTTGCCCTGCAGTCTGGGAACAGGATGAACATGAACAGTTTTCTGCATCGTCAGGTAGATGCCAGTGTTGGATCTGTACTAGAACAACTTGGCTTGAGGATCAAAGATCAAGTTAAAATTAGGAATTTAATTTGGTTATGCAGCAGCACCTAACAAGAATGTTTTGATAACAAAATAAAGGAGTTGGTACAATCTAATTAGCCAAAAAGAAAAGATCTTGTTGGTGAGGATCAAACTATTAACAGAAGAAATTAATGTTTAATAGGTTTCAATTAGATTCGCCTTACACAAGCATATTTTGTCTTCTGGTGTAGTCATGTAATTTGAAGACGTGCTGAGAGTCAGCTAACAGAGATAAAACAGTATATTATGAGAATCGTGGGAAGCAAAATATTTCTATCTTCACCTGTGTCAATCAATATAAGCAGTGTAAAACTGCCCATTCCTCATTACTCTGCAGTTTGAAAATGCAATTCCATAGCAGTAAAAAAGACGTGATCAGGTCTGTGTTTATCGGCACTTTGATAAGGAAAGTGACAGAATGTAATGAGCTTTTCGATTTCAACTTGATCAACACAAATACTAAGCTCAGAATAACATATACTAGAATCTCCAGCCACTAATTACAAGTGCTTTATGTTAACTGTATACCCAAGTACCAGTCTTAAACTCTTAGCAAATGATGAATAAATGCTTCTAAAACCTTATTGATTTTCAAAAAGACAAAACAATTAAAATAGAAATAAAAATGATCATTCAATAAATTGATAGCTTCAAAATAGCAAGTCCAATGAATTTCCATCAAGATGAAAAATAATTTAATATATAAATGATTAGAATAGAATAAAATAGATTAATACGTATCAGAATCATCTTTATTATCAGCTGCATATGTTGTGAAATTTGTTACCTTAGTGGTAGTACATTGATAATAATGTAGAAAAAAATAAGTATATCAATTACAGATATATATATATCTATAGAAATAAATTTAAAATAGTACAAAAGCAGAAATATATATTTAAAAAATGCAGTAGAGTTCTTGGGTTCATTGTCCATTTCGGAATCGGCTATCAGACAGGAAGGAACTGAATCACTGAGTCTGCTCTACAGCTCTAGCTACCTGGGTTCAGTCAGTTGTTGGGTGCTGTCTGAATGGAGTTTGCACGTTCCCCTGTGTATGTTTGCCCTGGCTACTCGGGTTTCCAAAGTCTTACATTTAGCCTCTGTAAATTACTCCCAGTGTAGATAGATGGTGACAGCAATAATTACGAGAAGGCATCATAATCACAAGAGATTCTGCAGATGGAGAGAAGTAAACAGTCAATATGTCAGGATGAGACCCTTCATAAATCAACTGCTTGTTCCTCTCCACAGATGCTGCTTAACCTGCTGAGTTCCTCCAGCACTTTGTATGTGTTAATCAGGGAAGACAATGAGGACAGTTGATGGGCTGAGTGGCCTAATTCTGCTCCTATGAGAATTTACAGGGAGAAAGAATGTATTTTGAAAGTGGCAAAGGCTCTTCACTGAATTGCCTCCACCTTTGACATCAGGAAGCAAATTAAATTTTAAATAATATGCAAATTCAAAATGTTTTTGTTTCTTTTATCATAACATTTTGCTTTTCATATAATGTCTTATTTGGGTTAAGCTCAAACTTCAAAATAAAAACAAAAAAAATGAATGAGAAGTGTCCTTAAATATTCCAGTCAAAACAGCAAAGATAGAAAATTGTCCCAGGCATGGATGTCCACATAATGCACAGTGGGAATCAAGAGAATAACAGGGACAAAATGAAGAGCAATCTGTTAAACTGAACAGCTTTGATTAAAATAGCCCCAGGCTTTAAACAGACGCTCAATCCTTAACGGAAAACTTCTTAAAATGTCATTAGCAAGTTAATTTAACTAATTGTATATTTAACTATTTACACCTTCTTGAAAAAGAAAAACTATTTTCATTTAATTAAAAGCCCTCCAAAGCCAAATACATTTTGTTGATTCTGTATAAATAAATCAATTATCTTACATTTTCTCAATCATCTGTTTTCAAGTCTATTCGAGCCATTTACCCAGATAGATAAGAGAAACAAGGTCATACAGACAGAGTTTAGAGAGACAGCAAAGATTTTCAAAAGTAGGACCTCTAAAGGAGGCAAGGTCAGAACTACTCCCAGTGCCATGTGCTACTAAGTAGAAATGAGACCAGAGCAGATGAATGCGTGGCTGGAGAGATGCTGTTGGAGGGAGGTTATATACTTCTTAGGCATTAGAACTATTTTTTAGCAGCAGGTGGCACCTGTATAAAATCAAACAGATTGCACCTCAGAAACCAGAAACAATCTCCTTGCTGAGGGGTTTAATTTTGCTAATGGGAAGAATTTAAACCAGCTCTCATCAATTTCTCCAACTCTCCTCCCTCCCTCCTCTCTTTTTCCATTCCCCATTGTTTCTCCTCTCACCCCTTCTCTTCTCCTCACCTCCACTTTCACTTCCTTCACGGTCCACTATCTTCTCCCATCAGATTTCTTCTTCTTCAGCCCATTACCTCTTCCTCCCAGCTTTTACTTCATCACCCCTCTCCTCCATCCACACCCCCACCCCAGAACAATCTTCAGATTCCAGCTTCTGCCCCCTTTCCAGTCCTGGTAAGGGTCTCAGCCTAAAATGTCAACTCTTCATTCCTCTCCATAAATTCTGCCTGACTTGAGAGTTCAGCCAGCACTTTGTGTGTTGCTCTGGATTTTCAGCATCTGCAGAATCTCATACGTTTTAAAAGATTTTTAAAAAAATTTCAAGTGTAGAAAAAAAGAGGGATTTAGGGAGGAAGATCAAAGCAGGTTTCTGGCCGCCAATGGAATATAGCTATAGACAGACAATTAGAAAGCAAAATTTTGAAAGCCAAAAGCACAATTTTACATTGAATGTGCTGGAGCGCAGAGATATACAGGTCACAACAGAGTGGTCAGCAGCACTGGGGATCCACAGGGGACCGTCCTGTCTCCTTTTCTCTTCACCATCTACACCTTGGATTTAAACTACTGCACAGAGTCTTGCCATCTTCAGAAGTTTTCTGATGACTCTGCAATAGTTGGATGCATCAGCAAGGCAGATGAGGCGGAGTACAGGGCTACGGTGGGAAACTTTGTCACATGGTGCAAGCAGAATCATCTGCAGCTTAATGTGAAAAAGACTAAGGAGCTGGTGGTGGACCTGAGGAGGGCTAAGGCATCAGTGACCCCTGTTTCCATCCAAGGGGTCAGTGTGGACATGGTGGAGGATTACAAATACCTGGGGATACGAATTGACAATAATTCAGGGCAGGGGGATGGGAACAAGTGCAGAGAGACAGAGGGGTGTAAAATGAGGGTAGAAGCAAAAAGTAGAAAGGTGAAAAGTAAAAGTGGCAGGCAGGCAAATCCAGGGCAAAAAGCAAAAAGAGCCACTTTTCAACATAATTGTATAAGGGCTAAGAGTGTTGTAAAAACAAGCCTGAAGGCTTTGTGTGTCAATGCGAGGAGCATTCGTAACAAGGTGGATGAATTGAATGTGCAGATAGTTATTAATGAATATGATATAGTTGGGATCACAGAGACATGGCTCCAGGGTGACCAAGGATGGGAACTCAACATCCAGGGATATTCAATATTCAGGAAGGATAGACAGGAAAGAAAAGGAGGTGGGGTAGCATTAGAGGGGAGATTAACGCAATAGAAAGGAAGGACATTAGCCTGGAGGATGTGGAATCGATTATGGGTAGAGCTGCATAACACTAAGGGGCAGAAAACGCTGGTGGGAGTTGTGTACAGGCCACCTAACAGCAGTAGTGAGGTTGGGGATGGCATTAAACAGGAAATTAGAAATGCGTGCAATAAAGGAACAGTAGTTATAATGGGTGACTTCAATCTATATATAGATTGGGTGAACCAAAATGTCGAGGAACCAACTCGAGAGCAGGCCATTCTAGATTGGGTATTGAGGAAGGGTTAGTTAGCAATCTTGTCGTGCGAGGCCCCTTGGGTAAGAGTGACCATAATATGGTGGAATTCTTCATTAAGATGGAGAGTGACATAGTTAATTCAGAAACAAAGGTTCTGAACTTAAAGAAGGGTAACTTTGAAGGTATGAGACGTGAATTAGCTAAGGTAGGCTGGCAAATGATACTTAAAGGGTTGACGGTGGATATGCAATGGCAAGCATTTAAAGATCGCATGGATGAACTACAACAATTGTTCATCCCAGTTTGGCAAAATAATAAACCAGGAAAGGTAGTGCACCCGTGGCTGACAAGGGAAATTAGGGATAGTATCAAGTCCAAAGAAGAAACATATAAATTAGCAAAAAAAAGTGGCACACCTGAGGACTGGGAGAAAGTCAGAGACCAGCAGAGGAGGACAAAGGGCTTAATTAGGAAAGGGAAAAAAAGATTATGAGAGAAAGCTGGCAGGGAACATAAAAACTGACTATAAAAGCTTTTATAGATACATGAAAAGAAAAAGATTGGTCAAGACAAATGTAGGTCCTTTACAGTCAGAAACAGGTGAATTGATCATAGGGAACAAAGACATGGCAGACCAATTGAATAACTACTTTGGTTCAGTCTTCACTAAGGAGGACATAAATAATCTTCCGGAAATAGTAAGGGACCGAGGGTCTAGTGAGATGGAGGAACTGAGGGAAATACATGTTAGTAGGGAAGTGGTGTTAGGTAAATTGAAGGGATTAAAGGCAGATAAATCCCCAGGGCCAGATGGTCTGCATCCCAGAGTGCTAAAGGAAGTAGCCCAAGAAATAATGGATGCATTAGTGATAATTTTTCAAAACCCCTTAGATTCTGGATTAGTTCCTGAGGATTGGAGGGTGGCTAATGTAACCCCACTTTTTAAAAAAGGAGGGAGAGAGAAACCGGGGAATTATAGATCGGTTAGTCTGACATCGGTGGTGGGGAAAATGTTAGAGTCGGTTATCAAAGATGTGATAACAGCACATTTGGAGAGGTGAAATCATCGGACAAAATCAGCACGGATTTGTGAAAGGAAAATCATATCTGACGAATCTTTTAGAATTTTTTGGAAGATGTAACTAGTAGAGTGAATAGGGGAGAGCCAGTGGATGTGATATATTTAGATTTTCAAAAGGCTTTTGACAAGGTCCCACAAAGGAGATTAATGTGCAAACTTAAAGCACACGGTATTGGGGGTATGGTATTGATGTGGATAGAGAATTGGTTGGCAGACAGGAAGCAAAGAGTGGGAGTAAACGGGACCTTTTCAGAATGGCAGGCAGTGACTAGTGGGGTACTGCAAGGCTCACTGCTGGGACCCCAGTTGTTTACAATATATATTAATGATTTAGACGAGGGAATTAAATGCAGCATCTCCAAGTCTGCGGATGACACGAAGCTGGGCGGCGATATTAGCTTTGAGGAGGATGCTAAGAGGATGCAGGGTGACTTGGATAGGTTAGGTGAGTGGGCAAATTCATAGCAGATACAATTTAATGTGGATAAATGTGAGGTTATCCACTTTGGTTGCAAGAACAGGAAAACAGATTATTATCTGAACGGTGGCCGATTAGGAAAAGGGGAGATGCAACGAGACCTGGGTGTCATTGTACACCAGTCATTGAAGGTGGGCATGCAGGTACAGCAGGCGGTGAAAAAGGCAAATGGTATACTGGCATTCATAGCAAAAGGATTTGAGTACAGGAGCAGGGAGGTTCTACTGCAGTTGTACAAGGCCTTGGTGAGACCGCACCTAGAATATTGTGTGCAGTTTTGGTCCCCTAATCTGAGGAAAGACATTCTTGCCATAGAGGGAGCACAGAGAAGGTTCACCAGATTGATTCCTGGGATGGCAGGACTTTCATATGAAGAAAGACTGGATCGACTAGGCTTATACTCACTGGAATTTAGAAGATTGAGGGGGGATCTTATTGAAACGTATAAAATTCTAAAGGGATTGGACAGGCTAGATGCAGGAAGATTGTTTCCGATCCTGGGGAAGTCCAGAACGAGGGATCACAGTTTAAGGATAAAGGAGAAGCCTTTTAGGACCGAGATGAGGAAAAACTTCTTCACACAGAGAGTGGTGAATCTGTGGAATTCTCTGCCACAGGCA
The DNA here is from genome assembly GCF_048418815.1 of Hemitrygon akajei. Taxonomy (NCBI): domain Eukaryota; kingdom Metazoa; phylum Chordata; class Chondrichthyes; order Myliobatiformes; family Dasyatidae; genus Hemitrygon; species Hemitrygon akajei. The sequence goes on from NC_133153.1 coordinate 42,334,544, forward strand.
ACAGTTGAGGCCGGTTCATTGGCTATATTTAAGAGGAAGTTAGATATTGCCTTTGTGGCTAAAGGGATCAGGGGGTATGGAGAGAAAGCAGGTACAGGGTTCTGAGTTGGATGATCAGCCATGATCATACTAAATGGCGGTGCAGGCTCGAAGGGCTGAATGGCCTACTCCTGCACCTATTTTCTATGTTTCTATAAACTAGACTGGTCAAAGAACCAGTCTACAAGAAGGGTCAGAGCCGTCTCTACTTCCTGAGGAGACTGAGGTCCTTTAATTTCTGCCGGACGATGCTGAGGATGTTCTACGAGTCTGTGGTGGCCAGTGCTATCATGTTTACTGTTGTGTGCTGGGGCAGCAGCTGAGGGTAGCGGACACCAACAGAATCAACAAACTCATTCGTAAGGCCAGTGATGTTGTGGGGGTGGAACTGGACTCTCTGACGGTGGTGTCTGAAAAGAGGATGCTGTCCAAGTTGCATGCCATCTTGGACAATGTCTCCCATCCACTCCATAATGTACTGGTTAGGCACAGGAGTACGTTCAGCCAGAGACTCACTCCACCAAGATGCAACACTGAGCGTCATAGGAAGTCATTCCTGCCTGTGGCCATCAAACTATTTATACAGTATGGTATTTTCTCATAATTTTATTTCATGCAATATAAAACAATGATAATAAACCCGATTCTGAAAAGTGATACGTTCAGAGAGAAGAAGAAATATGAGCCGAACACTGTTACAGACACAAGTACAGGATGATACAGACTGCACTGACTTGTCAAAGGGTACTTGAGAGTTAAGGGGTGGGAAGCTAGGAGGAGTGGACAATGGCTCTATTAATTAATGATGATCTTGCAGGAAAAGACTTAAGCTCAGGAAACCAAGAAGTAGCAGTGGCTTGGGTGAAGACAAGTAATAATAAAGGTGAGAAGTCTTTTTGGGAGAGAGGCATTGACTCTTTAAAATGGCCAAATGATAGGACAGAGCGTTAAAGAAGAAATATTGGGATCTAATCAGATACAGTAAATATGGCTAGAATCATGAGGGATTTTTTTCTATGCATAGATCAGAAAAGTGAGATGGCAAGATGTTGCCTGGATGCAAAGCACATGAAATAATTTTGATATAGCTTCTTAGAATAGTGTGTTCTGGAGCCAACTAGAGAGCAGTCTATATTAGATGTGACATTGGCAACGAGAGAGGATTAATTAAAGATCTCAGGATATGATTGCATTTTACATTCCCTCTGAAGGAGAAGTGAATGAGCCCATGACTAGCATTTTAAACTTAAATAAGGGCAGGTTTGAGAGCATGATATCAGAGTTCGTTAAGTAAACTAGAACAGCAGTTCAAGGGATCAGTCAATCAAGACATAGTCACAAAAGATCTTTCAGAATACATACATCTCAACGAGAAAGGAATACTTCCAAGGAGAGGACCTGTGGTTGACGGAAAATTTAAAGATAGTATTGAAGTTAGCGAGAAAGAAACAGCAGAGAATAACTAAAAGATTAAAAGGAAAACTAAACTATGAGATAAGCTGGCCAGAAACATAAAAGTAATTACTGAGAGCTTCTATAGATAATTAAGAAAGAAGAAAAGCAGATAAAGTTGGTATAAAGTGAAGATGGGGAATTAATAATAGAAAACAATGAGATTCCAGAAACAATGCAAGTGACATTTTGATTGCCTTCTCTTGAGCTATATCTGGGGTGTACTCTCTATCAATCAGGAGTTAAAGGTAGGAAGCTCAGAAAAATTATGATCATCAGGGTCTTAATACTGGGGAGCTGCATTCTAACAAATCTTCATGTCTTAACTTCTTCCCAGATTCTTAAATGAAGTAGCAAGTAGGAAAGATGACATGTTGGTTTTAATTTTCCAAAATATCTTACACTAGGAAGGAAACTACAGGTCTGCTAGATAACATCTGTTATAGAAAAACATTATAAGCTGTCATTAAATACGTTACAGGAGAGTATTTAGAAAAAAAATAACAAGGTAATCAGGCAAAGCCAATGTGGCTTTGGGCAGGTTGAATCAATTCTGACCTGTATATCAAAGTTCTCTGAAGAGATTTACTGTATTTAGATTTCCAAGTCATTGAAAGGTATGGTATCAAATGGTAACACAGAAAATTAAAGCACATGGTATATTTGTGTGAACATAAGAATGAATGGCAAATGAATTAGGCAAGGTGAGTGGTGTGCTACAGGAATCAGTAAGGCCTGAATGTTTCACCATTTATATTGATGATTTCAATGAAGGTGCTGAGGTCTAATTGGTGAATTTACAGATAAGACAAATTGGGAAAGTACTTGGGGAGAGAAGAGGAGGCACAAAGGAATCTAGATGAGTGAATGGGCCAATAGGTTATGTCAGCAAAAGTGAAATTGGAATTTTTAAAAAAGTTGCCTCACTGATGCAGAGGGATCCGGGTGCATAATACAGTAAGTAATTAGGAAAGCTAACAGAGCATTATCATTTATTGAAGGGGAACTAAACAGAAGAGAGATTATCCTTCATTTATACAATGTAACAGAGGCACAAAATGTGGAGTACAATGTACAATATCGGTCTCTTTATTTAAGTTTATTAATGCATTAGCAGCTTAGAGAAGATTATCAAATTGACATCTGGATTAGGTTGTTTTAAACGGTTGAACTGGTTCAGTTTTTATCTCTCGTAGTTGAGAATAGAAAGAGGAGACAATGGGAACATACAAGATCCTAAGGAGTTTGGATAAAGGACACTATCTCTCAAAGGAGGCCCCAAGGAGTTATGTATTTAAGACAGGCAAAACAAAATCTCTTTTTTGAGGGGCATGAACTTCTTCATTAGAGAGAAGTGGAAGAAGAGCCTGAAGTATTTTTAAAATGGAGGTAGATTCTTGGTAAGAAGTGTAATTGGGTGAAAAGTTACTAATCATGGATGGGAACGGAGACTTGTGGTGCAGTAGCCAGAGGCTTCTCCAGCTTCCATTTCATACACAAACATGCCTGTTAAAGCGTCAATCCACTCCTGACTATATAGTTAACAGATATACATGATGTAGTATGGTGTTTAACCCCATTCTCTTACCTGTGTAACTCTTATTCCATCCCATCCTCACTATACCCATGCAAAATTCATATCCTTGCTTTCCTGATTGTAAGATTGAATATTTTGGCACCTCGCATTCTGCCCTCTCCAGAACCCCTCCTCACATAAACCTTCATAAGCTCCATGAAAGAAAACGGAGGGATATGCAGGAGGGAAGGGTTAGATTAATCTTAAGTGTCCTCCCACAGTCCAAAGACATACAAGTTATCACAATCAGGTTTCATATCACTGGCCTATGTCATGAAATTTGTTGTTTTGCAGTAGCAGTACAATTCATAATAAAAACTACAAATTACAATAAACATACAAAAAAAATTAAATTCAATTAAATTGAGTACTGCCGAAGGATCTCGGCCTGAAACATCGCCTGTACTCCTTTCCTAGATGCAGTCTGGCCTGCTGAGTTCCTCCAACATTTTGTGTCTGTTGCTTGAATTTCCAGCATCTGCAAATTCTCTTGTTTGTGATTAAATAAGTAGCCTAAAAAGAGAGGGGATAAAATACTGAGGTAGTGTCCATGGGTTGATTGTCCATTCAGAAATCAGATGGCAGAGGGGAAGACGCTGTTTCTGAAACGATGCGTGTGTGTTTTCAGTCTCCTTGATGGTAGCAATGAGAAGACTGCTTGCCCCAGGGATATGGGAGCCCTTAATGATGGATGCAGCCTTTTTGAGGCTTCGTCTTTTGAAGGTGTCCTGGATTCTGGGGAGGCCAGTGCTCAAGATGGAGCTGGCTGAGTTAAAAAATTTCTGCAGCTTTTTCTGATACTGTGCAGTGGCACCTCCATAACAGACAGTGATACAGCAAGTTAGAGTGCTCTTCATGGTACATCTGCAAAAATTTGCAAGTGTCTTTGTGACATACCAAATCCCCCCAAACTCCTAATGAAATATAGATGCTGTCACGTCTTCTTTGTAATAGTATCAATATGTTGGGCCCAGAATAGATCCTCAGAGATGCTGACGCCCAGGAACTTGAAACTGCCCACTCTTTCCACTTCTGATCCCTCGATGAGGACTGGTATGTTCCTTCATCTTAACTTTTCTGAAGTCTACAATCAATTCCTTGGTCTTATTGACATCGAATGCAAGGTTGCTACTACTACACCACTCAACCAGTTGATCGATCTTGCTTCTGTACACCCCCTTGTCACCATCTAAAATTCTGCCAACAATAGTTGTGTTGTTGGCAAATTTATAGCTGGTGTTTGAGCTGTGGCCAGCCACACAATCACTAGTGTAGAGTAGAGCAGAACAGAACAGAGCAGCGGGCTAAGCACGCATCCTGGAGGTATGCCAATAATGGCTGTCAACAAGGAGGAGATGTGGTTTCCTGGTGAGGAAGTCAAGGATCCAGTTGCAGAGAGAGGTACAGAGGCCCAGGTTTTGCAGCTTGTTTATTATAAAGCCCTGACTCCAGCCAACGTCTCCCTCTGGGTCACTGAGGCACGCAAGCCTCCAAACACTACAAGGTTGTGGTCCTTTGAGGGTCCTGTGATTGGTCTAGGATTAAATAACTGGGTTGTTGGTGGTGCAGTTTGTTAGGTCAGAAGGGCCTGTTCTGCACTTTATCTCTAAACAAATATATAGGTTAAAGAGTCAGCACACCATTGTGGGCTGAGGGGCCTGTACTGTACTGTTATACTGTTCTATGTTAATCCTTAACTACACTAAGTTACACCAGCCCTAATTATCTATATTAACATCTGTTGTCCCTTCTCTCATAAGACATATCAAATTTATTTCCACATGATATAGAATGCAGCCATTTGACCTGTCATGACCATGTTATGGAGCAATCCCAATCCCAGTCACTCAGTACTTTCCCAGTAAGAGGCTAAAGTACTCTAACCTCTAAGTTTGTTTTAAAATAATTCTTTATTCTTATAGTTGTTTAATGTTGTTTTTTGTCACATTACACCAATACACAAGAAATTCCTAATACAGTGGATTCCAATTAATTGGGCCATCTGCTAATCATGGCAACTTGTTTGGAAAACTATGCCACTTAATTGGGACAGGGGACTGTTGTGATGTTTCTCGCTTCAGTGCACTTGCGTGGCCGTTACGTAATACACCGTGCTTGCAGCAAACAGCTTTTAAGTAGCGTCACTTGTGTGTGCTTGTATCCAAAAAACAATGATTTTTGTCACTGGCAGCTGACAAGAAAAAAGCGGGTAACGTAACTCCTGACAATCATTTTGAATGTTACAATGAAAATGAAGATCTGGAGGATGCAATCATTGACCGCACTGTATGAAGGTAGTCCATCATCTGCACAAGGTGTCTGAGCTGATTTTGTTCATTTAATCAAAAGAACATAGCAGCATACACTGGATTAATTCCTCAATCAACAACTATTACAGACTACAGTTTTGTGGTACTGTAGTAGTGTGTTAGTGTTCTAATTTGTTCTGCATTTCCACTTAAATACATAACTTGTTACTCAGTTAAACAGTCGCTTGTCTTTTTTGTACGTTTTTAACTATTTCCATGAAACTTCAGCTATTTGGGGCAGCTGCCTAGTTGGGCCAAAATGTACTGGCCCTGATATGTCTGAATTAACCAGAGTCCACTGTACATATAAATGTATATGGCAAATAAAGTTGATCCTTCATCCTTGATAAATTATCTCCAGATTGCGTCACCCATTTACACTAGTGGCAAGTTATGGTGGCCAACTAACCTACCAACCAGCAGATCTTTAGGATGCGAGAGAAAACCCGAGCACCCTGAGGAAACCTGTAGCTACAAGGAAAATGTGCAAATTCTACATAGTCAGTGCCAGAGGTCAGGAATAAACCTGGGTGTTCAAAGCTACAAGGTACCAGCAACATTAGCTATCCTGTTCTAAAGGTTACATAACCTGTAACCTTTTTCTCAAATGACCAACTATTTCCTTGCTCCTCTTCTATCTCTGTAATTTACTTATTTAGAGATACAGCACTGAACAGGCCCTTCCAGACCAACAAGCTGCACCACCCAGCAACCCACCGATTTAACCCTCGCCTAATCACAGACCAGTAAACATACCAATCGGTTTGACTTTGGACTATGGGAGGAAACCCACACGATTACTTGTTGAACTAGATTTCATTTTTCTTCGACTCATCTCCTTTTTTCTCCTTTCATGTCACCTTTGACATTTGCTCTCACAATGCCATTTTCTCTGTATATCCTTGAATGGCCCCAATCATTTAATTTTTTAAAAAACAATTTATTTGACCAAAACTTTTACAAACCTTCCTAATCTGTCCACTTTCCTCCCACTACCAGCTCAGTAAATTTGCTATGAATTTTATATAAATACTAACAAATGAATGCAAATGAATCAAGAACTTAAACTAAAAACAGTCTGTATTATTTTGTAATGACAGTTGCGAAGAGATCAGTTAAATGAGTACTATTCTGGGGAGTTTTCTACTTAGTAACTATCCTGCATTTTATGCAATCTTTAGAACCATCAAACGACCATCTACAGAGAAATAACCAGCACTAACCTGCGTCCCTTCTGGTGCTGGACAGCCTGACAAGCTGTCTGCATGAAGATAATGCCTCTTAATTCAGGAAACTCAAGTATCTCCAGATAATCTTGCACCACTTTCCAGTCAGGTATCACATAATGTGTAGCACTTTCTGAGAGCAATTTCCCTTCTGAAATATTAAGTTAATATAGAACTAAGCAACGGCATATTAAAAAAAAATGATAACTACACTAACAGGATATTAGTTTTAGAGAAACGTTTTGATTTTTAGATGGGCATTAACCTAATTTTTGCTAGGTCCGATTAATATGGAAGATCAGACTGTACTATTTGAAACGCAAGGATATCTGTGCAAAATTCATCCATTCCTCAACCAATAACGGTAGTTTGTCAAACTATTTGTTTAAGGGCTATTGAGATTTTTGTGCGGAAAATGGCTGGCAGGTTGACTTGCATATCAACTAGACAATTCAAAAATAATTTATCAGTTGTAAGCTTTTTGAGATGCGTTGTAAAATGCAAATCGTTTCCCTATTATAAGATTCTTTAATCGTGACCATTATTTTATTTAACGATTTTTATGTAATTTTGTACCAGCCATAGCAGTCAACCCTCGAGTCGTAAGGTTGTGACACAAACCCGTGTGATTATGATCACACTCCAGTGGAGGACCGTGGGAGTGCTGACCTGCCAAATTGTGGTCTTAGACATAAAAAAATTCCACGGTGGTAATTAAAGATCAGAGAGCTCCAGAGGACAATATTCATTCCTCAAGCACCATCATCAAAACAAATTAACAGACCTCTTTGCACCGCGCTTTGCGAGATAATGCAAATTGGCTCTTGCAGCGGTAACTAAACGAGAGAGAAAAAAAACTTCCGGAGCTGCAAAACTTTTGAGGGTGAAGTGATAAACACGAGGAAAAACCGGTTACAAGGATTCGGGTGGAATAACCGCTTCTCTCTCCGCGGCTGCTGCTGTTCGGCTGAGAGATTTGTGTTTTCACTCCGCATTCCCAGCTCGAACAGCGGGGTAGTAAGCGGCGGTGTCTCCCCTCTGCCCATGTTTACCGTTGTGGCACCGGGCCTGGCACAGGCAGCTGTGGCACGGCACCGACTCCCGCAGGTAGTGCTCCCGCACCACACGCACCGACTTCCCCTTGCCGCTCCTCAGGTGCAGCACCTTCTCCGTCTTAATCATCACGCCGCCGGAGAGGAGGCATGTGCTGGCGGCTCCGCTTGCTTCCCTGTTTTCAAACTCGCCTCCCGGCCAAGGGCTGAACCAACCGCGCTTTCCGCCCCGCCGCCCATTTTCCGCCCGGAAGCACTTGCCTGTGTCACCCGGAAATACAATTTTCCTCTGCGGGGCAAAGTGATTCTAAAGCACCCAACCACGTGCAACTCAGGGCTGGGGATTTCCGAGACTTTAGATTGACAGTCATAGAAAAATGCAGCACAGAAACCGGCCCTTCGGCCCTATAGTCCACCACGAAACCATTTAAACTGCCCACTCCCATTGTCCTGCACCTGGACCATAGCTCCCAGTACGCCTACTATCCATGTACCTATGCAAACTTCGCTTAAACTTTGAAATCGAGCTGGCATGCACCACGTCGTGGCAGCTCGTTCCACACTCACCGTGCTCCGAATGAACAAAGTTCTCTTCATGTTCTCCTTAAACTCTTCACCTCTCAAGCTTAACCCATGACCTCTAGTTGTAGTCCTGATGCACCATCAATAACTCACTCTGAGACGTAAGAAGCGAGATATCGGCTTTTATTGACTGGAAGAATGAACAACACTACATCCTGGAAAATGAGGCCGGGCTCAGGCCTCAATCGCCTTTATACAGGGGTCTGTGGGAGGAGCCACAGGAGCAGTCCAGACAGGTATATGTAGTTCACCACAAGTCCCACGCAAACACGGTGGAAAAAGCCTGCTTGCATTACCCTATCTATATCCCTTATAATTTGGTATAGCTCTATCAAATCTCTTCTCAGATCCTAGCAGCACCCTTGTACGTTTTCTCTGTACTTTTTCAATCTTACTTATGTCTCCTGTAGGCAGATGACCAAACCTGCACACAATACTCCAAATTAGGCCTTGCCGATGTCTTATACAACTTCAACATAACATCCCATCTCCTGTACTCAGTACTTTGATGTATGAAGGCCAATGTGTCAAAAGTATTCTTTACGACCTTATTTACCTGTGCAGCCATTTTCAATGAATTATGGACCTGTATTCCCAGATCCCTTTGTTCTACCGCACTCCTCAATGCCCTGTGTCAAATCTTCTACCACACTCCTCAGTGCCCTACCATGTCCCTCTCTCGAGTAAACACAGATGCAAAAAATTCATTTAAGGTCTCCCCCTTCTCTTTTGGTTCCACACACGGATTACCATTCAGACCTCCCAGAGGACCAATTTTGTCCCTTGCAATCATTTTGTTCTTAACATATCTGTAGAATCCCTTAGGATTCTCCTTCACCTTGCCTGCTAGAGCGAATTAATGCCTTCTTTAGCCAGAGAATAATAAATCTGTGGAATTCTTTGCTACAGGCAGCAGTGGAGGCCAAGTCTTTATGTATATTTAAGGCAGAGGTTGATAGATTCCTGGTTGCTCAGGGCACAAAGAGATACGGGGAGAAGGCAGGAGTGGGGTTGAGTGGAAAATTCGATCAGCCATGATGAGCCAAATGGCTTAATTCTGCTTCATTATCTTATGGTTTCATGGTCTTATGGTCTTTTACCTTTCTAGATTTTTTTCTTAAGTGTTCTCTTGCATTTCTTTTACTCCATAATTACCTCATTTGTTCCTAACTGTCTATACCTGCTATGCACCTCCTTTATTTTCTAAACCAGGGTCTCAATACTGCTTGAAAACCAAGATTCCCTACACTTGTTATCTTTACCTTTTATTCTGACAGGCACATAAAGCTTTGCACCCTCAAAATTTCATTTTTGAGGGCCTCCCACTTTCCAAGTACACTTTTGCCAGAAAACAGCCCGTCCCAATCCACACTTGCCAGATCATTTCTGATACCATCAATGTTGGCCTGTCTCCAATTTAGAATCCCAACCCGCAGACCAGACCTATCTTTTTGCGTATTTACTTTGAAATTAATGGCATTGTGGTCACTAGATGCAAAGTGTTCCCCTACACAAACTCCTGTCATCTGCCCTGTCTCATTCCCTAATAGCAGATACAGTAGCACACGCTCTCTCACTGGGACTTCAATGTGCTGATGAAGGAAACTTTCCTATACACATTTGACAAACTCTATCCCATCTAGTTCTTTTACAGCATGGAAGTCCCAGACAATATGAGAACATTAAAATCTCCTCATGTTTTACTCAGCAGTCTGTGATCTCTCTGTAAATTTGTTCCTCTAAATGCCTCAGACTGTTGGGTGATCTATAACATAGCTCCATTATCATGGTCGTACCTTTCTTACTCCACCCATAATGCTTCACCAGATGAGTTCTCCAATCTGTCCTGACTGAACACTGCTGTCACAATTTCCCTGACTAGTAACATTGGTCCTTCCCCTTTAATCCCTCTCATTCTGTCATGTCTAAAACAACAGAACCCTGGAATATTGAGCTGCCGGTCCTGCCCCTCCTGCAACCAAGTCTCACTAATGTCTACAATATCATAATTCCATTTGTTGATCCATGCCTTGAGCTCACCCGACTTCTCTAGAATACTTCTTGCATTGAAATACACACAGCTCAGGGCATTAGTTGCACCATGCTCAACCTTTTGATTCCTGACTTTGTTTGATGTCTTACCAACATTTGTGTCCACAAACTCTCCACTAACCATTCTGGCACTCTGGTTCCCATCCTGCTGCAGCTCTAGTTTAACTCTTCACACCCCCCCGCATGAAGCAACCCTTCCCACTAGGATATTAGTCTGCTTCTAGTTCAGGTGCAAACCTTCTCTTCTGTATAGGTCCCACCTTACCTGGAAGAGTGTCCAATGAACCAAAAATCTGACACTCTCTCTCCTGCACCAGCTCCTTCACCACATGTTAAACTGTATGATCTTCCTGTTTCTAGCCTCACGAGCACGTGGCAGTTCTAAGATCACAACCCTGGAGGCCCTGCCCTTTAACATTACACCCATCTCCCTGAACTCTCTTTGTAGGACCTCGACAATCTTCCTACCCATGTCATGGACTGTGACCTTTGGCTGTTAAGAATGCTGAGGACTTGATCTGAGATATCCTGGACGCTGGCACCCTGGAGGCAACATAACATCTGGGAATCTCATTGACATCCACAGAACCTTCTTTATATTCCCCTAATTAATAAATCCCCTATCACTACTTCTCCCCCATTCCCATCTGAGTCTACCGCTGTGACTGTCCCCAGCTAGATCACCCCCACCAACAATATCCAAAGTGATATACCTGTTGTGGAGGGGGTTGTCAGGGATACCCTGCATGGACTGTTTAACCCCTTCCTGATTGTCACCCACTTTCCTGTGTCCTGCACCTTGGGTGTAACTACTGTCACGTACCCCGTAACCGGTTAAAGAATCAGCAGAAATGGAAAACACATTGGAGTGTGGTATTGCTATAAACTAATAGTGTTTATTAGTTACCACGCAATACAGTACTATAAATGCAAATATATTGAACAGGTTAGCAATGATATAGATATACGTAAGTGTGGAACTATGAACAAAACTAGGCTCTTTCAAACCTAGGGGTGGATGGATTTAGTCTTACGATGATGAAGAGAGTTCAGTTCAGTTCGAGGTAGTTAGTTGAGTAACATTGGACAGAGAGAGAGAGGTGAGAGATGAGCTGATGCCGTTGATCTTCCCGTTGTTTTCCGAAATCCTGTTGTAGTCACCGACTATGACCATAACATGTATGACCTTTCTTCAGTAATGGAATTATCACCCAGGCGAGGGTGGACACACAAATAATTCCCCACTGGTCGCACCTTTTCACACTGCTGGAGCCACTGATTGATTTCCCCGAATCGATCCTCCAAAACCCCACCTTCCTGTGGGTGCAACAAAGCTCGTTCAGTGTCCGAAACTGTGTGTCTGTCTGTGTAACAGCGGACCTGGGTTTTATCTCCACATGTTGGACACCAGCTGTCCATCAACCTGCTCTGCCCTCCTCTCTCTGCAAGAGTTTTACAAGCAGGCAAGTGTCCTTGTGGAAAGGTAAACAACTTGTAGAGAAACCATAACATCAATCTTTCGAGCAGTTTCTGTCTCTCCCTCTCTCACTTAATAACAGCTCAAACAGTGTCCAAAAGCCAGTCTCATTCTCCCGACATTTTAAAGTAATTGTCCACAGAAAATATGAACCCTAGGGGTACATAACACACCTATCTGTACCTATATGTATAACATACGTCCTATCTGACATTCCCTCAGCCCCCTGCATGACCCGGAGTTCATCCAGTTCCAGCTCCAACTCCTTAATGCCGATTGTTAGAAGCTGCAGCTGGATGCTCTTTTCGCAGTTGTAGTCGTCAGGGACACTGGAGGTCTCCCTGTCATAGAAACATAGAAAGTAGGTGCAGGAGTAGGCCATTCGGCCCTTCGAGCCTGCACCGCCATTCAGTATGATCATGGCTGATCATCCAACTCAGAACCCTGTACCTGCTTTCTCTCCATACCCCCGATCCCTTTAGCCACAAGGGCCATATCTCTGTCATAGAAACATAGAAACATAGAAAATAGGTGCAGGAGTAGGCCATTCGGCCCTTCGAGCCTGCACCGCCATTCAGTATGATCATGGCTGATCATCCAACTCAGAACCCTGTACCTGCTTTCTCTCCTTACCGCCTGATCCCTTTAGCCACAAGGGCCATATCTAACTTCCTCAATCTATCTTCCTCATAACTGTCTTCCCACATCCTGTAAGAGGAGCATTCAACTCTCCTGCCTGGCATCCCTACTGTTCTAACTGGGAAAATATAAAGAAGGAAAAAAACAATAAATAAACTGGTTGGGGGGGGGGAATCTACTTACAGCATTTTGCTTTCTCTCACTGAGGCCTCCCCTCGCTGAAGCCTCAAAGAACTAAAGTCTCAAAACCCCTCTAACACTACCCACTCAAACAGTGCCCCTCATATACTTCAAAACCCCCACTCTAACACTACCCACTCCAACAGTGCCCCTCATATACTTCAAAACCCCCACTCTAACACTACCCACTCAAACAGTGCCCCTCATATACTTCAAAACCCCCACTCTAACACTACCCACTCAAACAGTGCCCCTCATATACTTCAAAACCCCCACTCTAACACTACCCACTCAAACAGTGCCCCTCATATACTTCAAAACCCCCACTCTAACACAGTCCTCTCCAACAGTGCCCCTCATATACTTCAAAACCCCCACTCTAACACTACCCACTCCAACAGTGCCCCTCATATACTTCAAAACCCCCACTCTAACACTACCCACTCAAACAGTGCCCCTCATATACTTCAAAACCCCCACTCTAACACTACCCACTCAAACAGTGCCCCTCATATACTTCAAAACCCCCACTCTAACACTACCCACTCAAACAGTGCCCCTCATATACTTCAAAACCCCTCTAACACTACCCACTCAAACAGTGCCCCTCATATACTTCAAAACCCCCACTCTAACACTACCCACTCAAACAGCCCCTCATATACTTCAAAACCCCCACTCTAACACTACCCACTCAAACAGTGCCCCTCATATACTTCAAAACCCCCACTCTAACACTACCCACTCAAACAGTGCCCCTCATATACTTCAAAACCCCCACTCTAACACTACCCACTCAAACAGTGCCCCTCATATACTTCAAAACCCCCTCTAACACTACCCACTCAAACAGTGCCCCTCATATACTTCAAAACCCCCTCTAACACTACCCACTCAAACAGTGCCCCTCATATACTTCAAAACCCCCACTCTAACACAGTCCTCTCCAACAGTGCCCCTCATATACTTCAAAACCCCCACTCTGACACTACCCTCTCCAACAGTGCCCCTCATATACTTCAAAACCCCCACTCTAACACAGTCCTCTCCAACAGTGCCCCTCATATACTTCAAAACCCCCACTCTAACACAGTCCTCTCCAACAGTGCCCCTCATATACTTCAAAACCCCCACTCTAACACAGTCCTCTCCAACAGTGCCCCTCATATACTTCAAAACCCCCACTCTAACACAGTCCTCTCCAACAGTGCCCCTCATATACTTCAAAACCCCCACTCTAACACAGTCCTCTCCAACAGTGCCCCTCATATACTTCAAAACCCCCACTCTAACACAGTCCTCTCCAACAGTGCCCCTCATATACTTCAAAACCCCCACTCTAACACAGTCCTCTCCAACAGTGCCCCTCATATACTTCAAAACCCCCACTCTAACACAGTCATCTCCAACAGTGCCCCTCATATACTTCAAAAACCCCCACTCTAACACTACCCACTCCAACAGTGCCCCTCATATACTTCAAAACCCCCACTCTAACACTACCCACTCCAACAGTGCCCCTCATATACTTCAAAACCCCCTCTAACACTACCCACTCCAACAGTGCCCCTCATATACTTCAAAACCCCCTCTAACACTACCCACTCCAACAGTGCCCCTCATATACTTCAAAACCCCCACTCTAACACTACCCACTCCAACAGTGCCCCTCATATACTTCAAAACCCCCTCTAACACTACCCACTTCAACAGTGCCCCTCATATACTTCAAAACCCCCACTCTAACACAGTCCTCTCCAACAGTGCCCCTCATATACTTCAAAACCCCCACTCTAACACAGTCCTCTCCAACAGTGCCCCTCATATACTTCAAAAACCCCCACTCTAACACTACCCACTCCAACAGTGCCCCTCATATACTACAAAACCCCCTCTAACACTACCCACTCCAACAGTGCCCCTCATATACTTCAAAACCCCCACTCTAACACTACCCACTCCAACAGTGCCCCTCATATACTTCAAAACCCCCACTCTAACACTACCCACTCCAACAGTGCCCCTCATATACTTCAAAACCCCCACTCTAACACTACCCACTCCAACAGTGCCACTCATATACTTCAAAACCCCCACTCTAACACTACCCACTCCAACAGTGCCCCTCATATACTTCAAAACCCCCACTCTAACACTACCCACTCAAACAGTGCCCCTCATATACTTCAAAACCCCCACTCTAACACTACCCACTCAAACAGTGCCCCTCATATACTTCAAAACCCCCACTCTAACACTACCCACTCAAACAGTGCCCCTCATATACTTCAAAACCCCCACTCTAACACAGTCCTCTCCAACAGTGCCCCTCATATACTTCAAAACCCCCACTCTAACACTACCCACTCCAACAGTGCCCCTCATATACTTCAAAACCCCCACTCTAACACTACCCACTCAAACAGTGCCCCTCATATACTTCAAAACCCCCACTCTAACACTACCCACTCAAACAGTGCCCCTCATATACTTCAAAACCCCCACTCTAACACTACCCACTCAAACAGTGCCCCTCATATACTTCAAAACCCCTCTAACACTACCCACTCAAACAGTGCCCCTCATATACTTCAAAACCCCCACTCTAACACTACCCACTCAAACAGCCCCTCATATACTTCAAAACCCCTCTAACACTACCCACTCAAACAGTGCCCCTCATATACTTCAAAACCCCCACTCTAACACTACCCACTCAAACAGTGCCCCTCATATACTTCAAAACCCCCACTCTAACACTACCCACTCAAACAGTGCCCCTCATATACTTCAAAACCCCCTCTAACACTACCCACTCAAACAGTGCCCCTCATATACTTCAAAACCCCCTCTAACACTACCCACTCAAACAGTGCCCCTCATATACTTCAAAACCCCCACTCTAACACAGTCCTCTCCAACAGTGCCCCTCATATACTTCAAAACCCCCACTCTGACACTACCCTCTCCAACAGTGCCCCTCATATACTTCAAAACCCCCACTCTAACACAGTCCTCTCCAACAGTGCCCCTCATATACTTCAAAACCCCCACTCTAACACAGTCCTCTCCAACAGTGCCCCTCATATACTTCAAAACCCCCACTCTAACACAGTCCTCTCCAACAGTGCCCCTCATATACTTCAAAACCCCCACTCTAACACAGTCCTCTCCAACAGTGCCCCTCATATACTTCAAAACCCCCACTCTAACACAGTCCTCTCCAACAGTGCCCCTCATATACTTCAAAACCCCCACTCTAACACAGTCCTCTCCAACAGTGCCCCTCATATACTTCAAAACCCCCACTCTAACACAGTCCTCTCCAACAGTGCCCCTCATATACTTCAAAACCCCCACTCTAACACAGTCATCTCCAACAGTGCCCCTCATATACTTCAAAAACCCCCACTCTAACACTACCCACTCCAACAGTGCCCCTCATATACTTCAAAACCCCCACTCTAACACTACCCACTCCAACAGTGCCCCTCATATACTTCAAAACCCCCTCTAACACTACCCACTCCAACAGTGCCCCTCATATACTTCAAAACCCCCTCTAACACTACCCACTCCAACAGTGCCCCTCATATACTTCAAAACCCCCACTCTAACACTACCCACTCCAACAGTGCCCCTCATATACTTCAAAACCCCCTCTAACACTACCCACTTCAACAGTGCCCCTCATATACTTCAAAACCCCCACTCTAACACTACCCACTCCAACAGTGCCCCTCATATACTTCAAAACCCCCACTCTAACACAGTCCTCTCCAACAGTGCCCCTCATATACTTCAAAAACCCCCACTCTAACACTACCCACTCCAACAGTGCCCCTCATATACTACAAAACCCCCTCTAACACTACCCACTCCAACAGTGCCCCTCATATACTTCAAAACCCCCACTCTAACACTACCCACTCCAACAGTGCCCCTCATATACTTCAAAACCCCCACTCTAACACTACCCACTCCAACAGTGCCCCTCATATACTTCAAAACCCCCACTCTAACACTACCCACTCCAACAGTGCCACTCATATACTTCAAAACCCCCACTCTAACACTACCCACTCCAACAGTGCCACTCATATACTTCAAAACCCCCACTCTAACACTACCCACTCCAACAGTGCCACTCATATACTTCAAAACCCCCACTCTAACACTACCCACTCCAACAGTGCCACTCATATACTTCAAAACCCCCTCTAACACTACCCACTCCAACAGTGCCCCTCATATACTTCAAAATCAATGAAAATGGGCATTTGAGATAAAAGTTAGTGCTGGTTCATTCTTTTCACTCACAGAAATTCTCATTGTGACAACTTTTCCCCACTTTAGTGGTCCTGCTGAGCAAAGTCAACATCAAAATTGGGTTTACCGCCTCAGGCACAGGTAAACTGAGAAGCCAACTAGCAACAACATCACAGGTCAGAGCATCAGATAACCAGCATTCACACGGAAACATAATCGTACATTATACAACATTTTACAAGAAAGAACAATGTCCTTGTTTCTCTTTCCAGCACCTTTGTTTAATTTATCATTTCCTTCTGAATTTGCAATACTGCTCATAGAATATGGAACATGGAGAGTAGAGCCCAGGAACAAGCCCTTCTGTTTGACGAAGTTTAATCCCGAATTAAACCAGTTGTTTCTGCCAGCACATGATCAATATTGTTCCATTCCCTGAATATTCATGTGCCTATCAAAAATTATTTATTCACACAGTCATGCAGCATGGACACAGGCCCTTCTGCCCAAATGGTCCATACTAACCACAATTCTGATCTGAGCTCATCTAATTTGTCAGCATTTCACCCATGTAGGAATCAGGTTTAATATCATTGGCATATGTCGTGAAATTTGTTGCCTTTGTGGCAGCAGTATATTGCAATACCTAATAATAGAGAAAAAACTGTGCCTTACAGTACGTATATATGTGTGTGTATGTATACATATATATATAATAGTTAAATTAATGAAATAGTGCAAAAATAAAAGTGAAAGAAGTAGTGAGATGGAATTCCTGGGTTCATTGTCCATTCAGAAATCTGATGGCTGGGGGGTGGGGTGGGAGGAAGCTGTTCCTGAATCATTGAGTGTGTGTCTTCAGGCTCCTGTACCTCCACCCTGATGGTAGCAATGAGAAGAGGTTGTGCCCTGGGTGATGGGGTCCTTATTGATGGATGCTGTTTTCCTGAGACATCATTCTGAATCTTTCCTATTCAGGTACCTGTCCAAATGTCTTTAAAATGTATTAATGTACCTGCCTCAGCCACTTACTTCCTCAGGCATATACAGACTATCCTCTGGCTGAAAAAGTTTGCCTGTCAGGTTTCTAGTAAATATCTCCCCACACATTTTAAACACATCATCATTATCTCCATGACACTGGTAATCATGGTCTTTTGACGCTGGTTCTTCTTGGCAAATTTTTCTCAGAAGTGGTTGGCCATTGCCTTCTTCTGGGCAGTGTCTTTACAAGACGGGTGACCCCAGCCATTATCAATACTCTTCAGAGATTGTCTGTCTGGCGTCAGCAGTCGCATAACCAGGACGTGATCTGCACCAGCTGCTCGTACTACCATCCACCACCTGCTCCCATGGCTTCATGTGACCCTGCTCAGGGGCTAAACAGGTGCTACACCTTGCCCAAGGGTGACCTGCAGAGTAGCGGCGGGAAGGAGCACCTTACACCTCCTTTGGGAGAGACATATCTCCACCCCACCACCCTATTAAACCCAAGCCCTCAAGATTACCCAACCCTGGAAAAAGACTGCACATTCACCCTGCCGATGCCCCTGGTAGGCATTGTTCAATAAATAATCTGGCCACGATCGCTTTCCTTTTGCAGTGATTACTTTTTTTAGTCCATAATCGACTTCACCTTTTATGTTTCTGTTTCCCTTTTTGCCGATAGAAGATTTATTTATCGGCCGGTCTTCTCCTCATATTCTCCTTATGTCAGTTTACTCCCCTTTTCCTTCCCCTTGACAAATCAGTTCAGTTTTATTGCACCAAACGCGTCCGGATATTCGACCGTTGTTGGACAGCCCGGAACAAAGCGCAACTTGAAACAAGGGCTGCGCATTTAAAATGCCTTCGTGTTAACACCAACGTCTCATTACAAACACAATACTGTACACCTTTAGGCTCAAGGGACTCAGTTAGATACTACTTTACAAAGCGATAGAATAAAACACGGCAAAAACCGAAACGGCGGAATATTAAACATTGAGGCATATACGTCTTACAAGCACAAAAGATTCTGCAGATGCTGGAAATCCAGAGCAACACACACAAAATGCTGTAGGAACTCAGCGGGTCAGGCAGCATCTATGGGGAAGGAATAAACAGTCAACGTTTCGGGCCTAGACCCTTCTTAGTTTATTTGGACACTAGGTGGAATTTCTAGGGCAAGTCTTCGGAGCTTGGCGTAAATATTGACGTCAAAGTCCAATAGCTGGCAGCCGCGTTCTGAATACACCAAACGTAATCAATCTACAAATGCACAAATTGAAATTGTCTGAGTTATTCCATCAAAGGAGCAATAAAAACCTTGCTTCCTTAAATAAATTTCCCAGTCAGTCGTGCTTTTTCCCCTGAGACATGAGTGGGCTAAAGGCCTATTCCCGTCCACTGTGTTCCAGATGCGCGGGCAAGCGGCGTCCAACATCAGGGACCCCCACTACGCACGTCATTCTCTCTTCTCGGGTCAGGGATCCCCACCACCCAGGTCACGCTCTCATCTCGCTGCTGCCACCAGAAAGAAGGTACAGGAGCCTCAGGACTCACACCGCCAGGGTCAGGAACAGTTATTAACCCTCAACCACCAGGCCACTGAACCAGAAGGGATAACCTCACTCACCTCTACACTGAACTGTTTCCACAACCTATGGTCTCACTTTCAAGGAATCTTCACCTCGATACCGGTTGCTTGTTTGTTTGTTATTTCCTTTTTGTCTTTCTTTTTGTATTTTCACGGTTTGTGACTTTTGCACACAGGTTGTCCGTCCCGTTAGTGTGGTCTTTCTTTGATTCGATTACGGTTATTGGATTTACCGCGTATGCCCGCAAGAAAACGAATCTCTGGTTGTATGTGGTGACATATATGCATAATATTTGAACTTGGAATTTGGGATTGAGGAGAAATCGGAGCCGGGAAACAATCCTTCGGCATCATCTGGCTGCATTGTCTGTGTGTGCTCGTGAACTGTTTTATATCACGAGGTGGGAACTTCACTCCTTTCGTCCATTACACTGAATTACATTATTTAAGTGGCGCTGGCTGCGAAATTGCAGAGGGTGCTGGGAGCTTTTCAGGAATGATTCTGGGAATGCAATTGTTAACATCTGAGGAGTGTGATGGTCTTTGCTGGGGTTTAGAGGAATGGGGGCGGGGTGGTGTCACTGAAATCTATCGAATATTGAAAGGCCTAGACAGAGTGGATGTGAAGAGGATGTCCAATGGTCTAGGTCCAGAGGGCACAGCCTCAGAATTTTCCTTTAGAGCAGAGATGAGGAGGAATTTCTTTAGGCAGAGAGTGGTGAATCGGTGGAATTCTTTGCCAGAGCCGGCTGTGGAGAATGAGTCATTGGGTGAACGAAGCAGAGGTTGCAGGACGTCAAAGGTTATGGCGGGAAGGCAGGGAAATGGGGCTTAGAAGGATAATAAATCAGCAATGGTGGAATGGCGGAACTGACTCCATAGGCCGCAAGACCTAATGCTGCTCCTATGTCTAATGGCTGAAGAAATTGCTCCTCAAATTGGTTCTAAGTGAATCCAGTTCAGATTTTTAGAATGTCCCCTGGTTCTAGGCTCAGTAGGTATTGGGACCCTCACGCCCCCGCCCCAACCCCCGCCGAATCTAATCCTGGTAGAATTCCATAGGATTTTTATGAGATCCTCTTTCACTCTCACCATGAGAGGTCGCAGGTCTAATTGACTTAATCTTTCCTCGTACAGTCAGTAAATCCTCAGTGCCTACTCTGCTCCTATGTCTTGTGGTTTTATTGAATTATTACAAAATATACGGGCTGCGGGATTGCTACCACTGCATGTTAAAAAAGTACTTTAAAGCAATTCGCATCAATGTTGTTTGGCAGATATTTGGGTTTACATTTAAATATCGATGCATTGATCATTCCCGCGCGGTAAGAGAAGAAAGGTTCTTTTTTTTGACCAGCCGCGAAGATGGATCGTGGGTCCAATTTTAACCTTTCTTTCCGAAAGAAAGCTTGGTGTAATCTGATGTTTAGCCGCGTGGGGGCGCTGAGTGCCCAGAATCGCGCAGCTCTGTCTCATACTAAAGTAAATCCGTTAAATCTAACTTCTATTTTTTTTTCGGGAAAGTATTTGTTACTCAGCAACCTTAACAAAATCAGAATTGCAGGAGACTAAACGAGAACTTGGGAAAGTAAGTTCTTCGTGTTCCGCGGTGGTAGAGTTTATGCTTGTCGGATGATACATTGAAACCACGCTGTATCCGTGTTGTGGTCCTTCTATTCTTGTCCGAAGCTTCAGAACGCAGTGCACTTTTTGAAAATCTTCAAAAAAGTACATATGATTTTCTCCTCATCCAACCAGAAGCTGACTAGATGGGCAAGTGCCAAGCACCAATAGGAACTCACTGCGACCAGTTCAATGGAAAATAATTCCCCGAGGCGTTTGCAGTGTAAGGAATTACATGCAGAATGTATAAATGCATCAATGCAATGGCCGCGGCATAGCGTCCAGGGACTGACATATATCCCGGACAAGCTTACAGTGGTAATATCAGGATCCTCTTCTGATTCCATCCAGTTTAGAAAAGCTATGAAGACGTGAAGTGGAACGTGAGTACGATACTCTTAACATACTGTGTTTGTGTGTGCGCGCACCTCTCGTTCCTTCTGCTCCGCCTGGGAACTTTAAATCATATACGTCATTTCAAATAAGATAACTTTAAAGTAAAGGTAAAAGATCGATGTGTCTTTTTTTAAAGTTCAGATGTTCTTAGTGCACTATTGAACACCTCCGGGTTTATCTCGTGTTCGCCGCTGAAGATTCCTATAATTAATTCTATATTATCCTATATGAAGACGCAATAATGATCTCGAAGTGATTACAACAATTAAACTTACTACGTTTACAATTTTTGACCCGGGAACCATCGAATTATGCTAGTTATTTCTGGAATAAGTGACCAGGTACAGCGGGGCTGAACTACCTAACTCTACCTTAGAGTATGAGGTGAAGTGATAATTGTCGGTGAAAATCCCTCGAAGAAGTGACTTTTTCTGGTTCGTTTTACTGTTAATTTCCAACACAAGGTACAGACTTACTAATTATTTTACTAACCTGCGTTGCTGCATACATTGGGACATCCCGAATAGCGAAAGGCACGAGTGAAATACAAATACGTTCGCATTTTTCCCTGGCAGCGTGTTGTGGTCGTTGGTATATAAAATAAAAGGATGTTTTTATTTAGTAATATCTAAATCCATCAAAGGGTTGTGATCAAATATTGAAAATATAATCCGAAATTTTCAGCTGCAGCGTTCAACATGGTGCATTTGGCGGGGTGTTTTAAACTGGTATATTGGATTACTGTTGCCACATGCACTGTGAAAAACTTGTCTCGCCATCCCGCCTGCTCCGTCACTCACTTATTATAATAGCGCATCGAGATGGTTCACAGTATCTTACAGATTCTTCACAACTGCTCCACAAACAGACCGTGTAAAGGTTGCGCATACGGCGCCAGCGAAAGGTGCGGACGATCACTGCTCTTTACCGCTCTGTCAGGCCTCTGACTGTTCATTGTACAGCGTTGCGCTACTTACGCACCTCGTCAGCTTTCCTGACGGAGCAGTAATTCATTCTTTCCCACCAGTCACACGAATGTTCAACCTAGCGGGATGCTAGTGGCGGAGAGGGGTGTGTGGCCGATTAGAGATATAGAGGTTTAAATGAAGTTAACGGGAGATGTTAGAGGAGGGGAGGGTTGTGTGGCCGATCAGAGAGCTCTTTGGAGGTTTATATGAAGTTAACAACGAATGCTAGTGGCGAGTTAACGGGAGAAGTTAGAGGCGGGGAGGGGTGTGTGGCCGATCAGAGGCATGGTGGTTTATATGTAGACTCAGAGCGAATTGGGATGGGTTGCAAGGCGTGAGACCAACTCCTGGTTCAAACTAAAACAAGCACAGGAAAAAGCGTAAATCCTGGAAGATGGAAATTGAAGTAGATGGTGTTAAGAATGAACTTGAAAAAAGAATTGTTCATGTAACGGAGCTCAAAAATGGTATAGGCTTTGGGACAATTTTCAGTGGCACGAATATTGACAGATTGTGAATATTATAACGTTCAATATTTAACATAAAATGCAGCTGTAAGTGGGCCCAACACTAAACAACAGTTATAATTATTAGTTCTATAAAGGTGACGAATAGGTGCTGAGGAAGCGAAGGGGCCGTTCGGAAGTATTGACGGAAACTCGCTCTAACAGACGGACCGCTCTTTCCCAGCGAGCCCTGTTGGTCTCAGCGCGAACCCTCTTTCGCGGAGTTACCAGTTTACATTCTCACCCAAAGAACACTCCATTGGATATTTAAGTAAATTGTCACCGAGAAGAAGCGTGTTCCGTTCACTATACTCTCCATCCCTCACCTTCTTCAATGTAAACGGGCCAGGCCTGACGATGGGACGAAGCCGGTATTGCGGCCTCTCGTGGTCCGGTGGTCGACAGCAGCCGGAGAAAGACCCAGATCCCGGTCAAACGGCACCACTACTCCTCGATAAAGTGAAAGGCGAACTTGTAGTAATTAGTAAGCAGTCTTGAGTGTTTGTGTAAAAGTGTCTTAGCAATAAGGGGGTAAGTGTGACAAATCTGAACATTTTAGACTTTGATGTGCGGCGCATTGATACAACGCAAAAAACACTGGATTCTGTTCTTCCCCCCTCCTTTGGACCTCGACCCGAAACGTCCGCTCTTTGTTCCCCTCCACAGATGCTGCCCGATCTGATGAGTTCCTCCGGCACTTTGAGTGCGTTGCTCTAGATTTCAATACATTTCCTTGTCGAAATTCCAATTTAAAGATGCGGAATGATTAAAACTCCAAAAGTACAATTACATGCAAATTGAGATAATAATGAAATTATCAACATGCTGATAATATCAACATTATCAACTATCGTTTGTGTTAAATACTGACTCCACTATCTCCGTTTCTGCGTTTTTGCAAGTAAAACCTGACAATGAAAGAACGACGGAATGTTGTAGATGCACAAAACGAGAGTCGAACGGTCCTAGCGGAACACACAACATGCGGGAGGAATACAGCAGGTCAGACGGTATCTATGGAAATGAGCATAGTCGACGTTTCGGGCCGAGATCCTCACTCCTGAAACGTCGACTGTACTCTTTTCCAGAGATGCTGCCTGGCCTGCTGAGTTCCTCCAGCACTTTTGTGTGTGTTGCTTGGATTTCCTGCAGCTGCAGATTTTCTCTTGTTTGTGATGGGTCCTAGCGCTGAACATTTTATTTTAACTAAATCTCTCAAACCATCCGAAAAGAGAACCAACATCAATGTCTCTTATTAGGCCAACGACTTCAGCAATGTTGACTCAGTTACCGTCAGTTGGCTCGGCGTGGCAGCCAACTTGATTCGCATACTCGACATCAGACACTCCTGTCCGAGCCCTGTCACTGGAAGTGATAGCCAATTGAGGAGAGGGAATGATTTTAGAGGGAAAGAGTTTACTTAAAAGTACGCGCTCTTTGTCTTTGGATATTGTTGCATAGTGGCCATCCAACGGGGAGGAAAATTCGAGATTCTCTGAGAACCTGAAGTCTGTAGCGAGAGGGTGGCGAACTTGTGGAATTTATTACCGCAGGCAGCTGTGGAGGCCAGATCGTTGGGGGCGTTTAAGACAGAGCTTGATAGGTTCTTGATTGGACACGGCATCAAAGGTTACGGGGAGAAGGGCGGGGAGTGGGGCTGAGGAGGGGAAAAAGAACAATCAGCCACGATGGGCCAAAAGGCCTAATTCTACTCCTATGGTCTTAAGGAGTCGGGAGCAGATGCCCATTGTTCACTGGCTCGTCCGGACGGGCACCTCCTGTGGATGGGATTGCAGTTATCGGTCACTACAATTGCAGCGAAAGGCAGATCTTCTCCGTCTGGGAGAATAGAGGAGCTGAAATATATTGATAGTTACTACTATCCTTCCTACAAGTTTTCCAAAAGTGAATGATTGTGAAAGAGTTTGGCATGACTTTCGGCCGCTGAAGACGCGGTTACGCGAAGTATCCCAGCGGAACGAAGCCCCACTCTGCGGAAACTTGCCCAGCGCTGGGCTGAAGGGCGGCGGCCGGCGCATGCGCACGGGTGATGGGCGGGGGGAACTCGCGAGGTCACGAGGTATCGGGGCTCTCGCGCTGCTGCCATTGGGTGAGAGCGAACGGGGGGGAGGATGTGAACCTCCATCCTCACCATCACCCTCCTCCTTTCCCTCACCCACCATCACCCTCCTCCTCCTCCTCTCCCTACCATTCTCCTCCTTTCCCTCACCCACCTCCTCCTCCTCTCCCTACCATTCTCCTCCTTTCCCTCACCCACCATCACCCTCCTCTCCCTCACCTACACTAACCTCACCCACTCTCACTGACCTCAACTTCACCCTCTCCCACGCTCACCTCATCTTCTCCCTCACCCACACCTCCCTCACTCTCTCCCTCATCTTCACCTACCTCACACTCTCCCTCTCATTCTACCCACCCCGGCGTCACCCCCACCCGACTACCCCACTATCCCCTCAGCCGAGACCCCCTCTCACCCCAACACCCCTCTCTCATCCACCTCACCCCCACCCACCGACTCCATCTCGACTTCACCCCATTGGTTGTTCAATGAGAGCAAATGGAGAGATGTTGTGAATCTCACTCATCCCCACCCCAAGCACTCACCCACTCAACCTTCCCTCTCACCCCACTCCCATTTCCCCACCCTACCTTCCCCACTCCATCTCCCCTTCCCACCCCATCCCCACATCTTCTGACCCCACCCCTTCCCCATCTCCACCCCCAATCATCCCCACCCCATCCCAACCCTCCCCTACCTACTCAAACACGCCCTCATCTCCACTCAATCCCAACCATCCCCTCCCCACCCCATTCCAACCACCATCCCCTCATTCCCACCCTATCCCAAACCTCCCCCTCTCCGCCCCATCCCAAACCCCTCATCCCCACCCCATCCGAACCCCTCATCCCCACTCCATCCCAAACCCCTTATCCCACCCCACCCCAACCACTCCATCCTCCACCCTGTCCTGATATCCGAGGCGCCAGCAGCAGTGGATTTGCGGATGGGTCAGTGATGAACTCCCTGTTGCGGGCCCGGGGCCGCGGTGTGCTCCCCCGGCCCGTTTCCCGGTGACTGTAACCGTCTGGAATTCGCACACCGCGTGTGTTCAGATCCAGCACTTCAATCTCTAACTCACAAAGCGACCGCTACCCACACTCAGTACAGTTACCTCCCAAATGTGAGTACTAGTTAGCAATCAATGTATCGTACTGATGCTGTAATTAAAGATACAGCCAGGTGCCGACAGGCAGGACATTGCGAAATACGTTCATTTAATTTCTCTTGACATCAGATGGAGGCGTCATTTATGTTGATACTGTTTAGGTGTAGCATTGTGTAGACCAATTTCGCCGTGAAGTTTTTAAGAGAGCGTTGCAAAATAAAACAATTTTATTTTGTTCATTTATTCCATATTTTTAAAAAATAAGAATAATCCCGTTCAAGGCTGGTTGCGTTTGTGGTCTTATGGATCTATCAAATGAAATCCACTATACATCGTCACCACTATCTTTCAATATCAGTTTATGAGATATGTTTGGGGGTGAGAGTGTGGGGAAATCAAGCTATTCTGCAAATTGACTGGCTCAGGAATACGGAATTGTGAAGTATATTACTCTTGAAATATCCAGGCACCTTAATGTTGCAAGTTGGAAGGCTGCCATTCTTTACTTGAGCTCTCATTGTAGCTACCGTTTGAATTTATGGGAATGTTCAATCGAAGGTTGTTAATTCAATTTAAACTGTGAGGCAGCTTTTTCAAGGAACTGTGTTGATTGCCAAGAGCTCAGGGTTATTTTAGATGAGTCAAATACAGCAAGATGTAACTTTGTCACAAAACAAGGAAATTAGAAAGATCTACAAAGGGCCAACAGAAAGGAAATTGGGTGGGATGTGAGTGCTTTGTAACTAGTCATGTGTTATTCCCTCTTTATAGATTCATGGCATAAGCACTGTAGATAGATGCCCATGAGCTAGTTTATGTAATTTAAAATATTATAGTAAGTGCAGGAATCAAATAATAAATTGAGAAGGAGAGTTGAATATATCTGTTTTCTTGTTGTATAAGTGATGTTATTGTGTAATGAATAATCTTTATAGTGTTCTTTGAAGTCCCAAATAGACCCCTGTAATCCTGTGCTGTGCTATGCATATAGGTTCACTTTGCATTATGAAAACTTCATGATAGGAATGAAATCCCATCATATTCAATTAATTCAGAAGTAACTGTAGCTAACACTATTTGTTTGACATTGATTGGGATTTATGTGTCGAATAAACTGCAGAATAATTTGTGCAAACTGTAAAAGATACATGAAAAATGTTTAAAAAGAATCTCCAACATAAGTAAGTCGCATTTCTTAGAGGGAACTCAATTATTGTCAAATGAAGAGTATTAGGCTGAGTAAGATGTTAAAGATGTTGCATACAGTAATTTTAAGGTGCAATCCAATGCCGCATTTAAATTATGGTAAATAGTTATTGTTACCTATTTTAGAAATTTTGTACTCTTCAGATTTCCTTTAATGTGTATTCTCAAGCAAAAAGGACAGCTATTATCCCAAAAAGAACAGTAGAATGGAAACGAGAAAATCTGCAAAAGCAGGAAATCCAAATAACACACACAAAATGTAGCATCTATGGAAAAGAGTACAGTCAATATTTTGGGGGTCCTGATGAAGGGTCTCAGCCCGAAACATTGACTGTACTCTTTTCCACAGATTGTGCCTGGCCTGCTGAGTTTCTTCAGTATTTTGTGAGAGTAGAATGGAAGTCAAGACAAAATGTTGACAAGTTCAAGTTTATTGTCATTTGACTGTACATAACTACAACCAAATGAAACAATGTTCCTCCGGACCACAGTGCAACTACTAAACATATATCCACACCTAGCACATAAACCAAAATATTATCCCGAATAAGTTAATAAAATATAATTCAAAATCCATGTGAGTTGCCCACCACAGGTAAATGTAGGCAATAAACAGTAAATGGTTCACTATCTTAGAGACAAATTCTCAATGGTGGGAGGGTATACATTAGTCTCTCAGCCTGAGGGTAGAAGTTGTTACCCAGTCTGGCAGTCCTAGTCCTGATGCTTCTGTACCTCCTTCCTGATTGTAGTAGGTCAAAGAGATTGTGGGATGGGTGGTAGACAAAGATTTTGCGGATATTGGCACACATCAATTACAGAAAATGTAGGACTTCCATTAACTTAAAGGAAAATTAGCTAGAGAATGAAAAAAAAATTGCCTTTTCCTGCTGATTCCTTGTTACAGTTTGGGACAAGCTCAGAGAGGTGTTTTGGTTGATATAGGCTATTTGGCCAAATTGCCTGTTTACATGCTCTGTAACCCAGTGACTCCATGAAGCAGTACGGTGAAGCTGAATTAAATTTGTACCATCATTAGGACAAAATTATGGACTGCCCTCATGTTGTTCGCTGCTGTCTTTTGTTACAACACAGCTGAGGTCCTGCTGGTTGATACCTTTTGGTTTGTGGGTGCTTGATTTATGCACAAATTCAGCTGCTTCAAAGTTGCTGGTTCACCAACACCACATAACGCTATCTTCAATTTCTTCATCATTTGGTGTTTAAACAAGAGTACTTTCATCAAAAATATGTAAGTTTTTTGGTAGGCTTTTTTATTTTCTGAGCCAAAACATGAAAATACTGGAAGCACTCAGTAGTTCAAGCTGCATCTGTGAGAACAGTACAGAATAATTATTTTCAGATCAGGGACTCTTAATCAGAACTGGAAAAATCAGCAAACAAAGGTGCTTCAAGTTGCAGGTGGAGGGAGAGATGTGGAGAACAGAAGGCATGTCTGTCATACGGGGCAGACCAAAATGGTCCAGTAACAATTACTTTGAAGAATGCCAATCAGAGATGGAAAGGAAAAAAGTCATATATTGAAACAGAAAATTATAGCCACATGTTTAGAGGAAATAGATGGTTATCTGAAATTGATTATTTCAGTATTGGAGTTCAGAAGGTTGTAAGTTACCACAGAGAAGATCTATTTCTTGAGCTTGTTTTGGGTATTATTAGAGCTACATAGGAGGCCGAAGATATGAGTTCAGAATGAAAGTGGGATGAAGAGTTAAATGTGACAGGCGTCTGAAAGCTTAGCATTGCTCTTGTTCTAATTCTTTATTCTCTTCTTCCTTGTTTTGATAACTCTCCATGGAGCATTGTCAGTGAAGCGGATAAATTAAGTACCCGCTGTTAAGCTAATACTCTGCCACCTTCTGAACTAGTCTTCAAAAGATACAATTTTCCCATTATTTTTCTATTCTTATTGGCATGGGAAGCTCTTGATCTTTGCACATTGTGCTCCCTTAAGTGCAATGTTTAAAACTAGTAGTTCTGGATTGAAGGAGGTAATTGATGATTATAATGATACATTTCCATTTCTTTGGATTTGATTCTGAGTGATGGGATCAAATGGGCCCCTGAGATCGCTAACTGCAGTTAATTTACAGTGTACCAGTTTCAGTTACAAATTTCCCATAGTTAGCAGTGTAGTATTGTGAGATTTGTACTAGGGCAAATTTATACTGCTCCACAAGTACCATGCTTTTTATGAAATTTTGAATACAGTAAGGTATGTCATCGTCAAATTTGAATTATTATTCTGCAGCAAAATCAATTGACAATTCAGGACCAATCTACCTGAAATTAGTAAATTTATCATAAAGATGAAGAGATTTTTACTATGAAAGTGGAAATTCATGATGATGTGGGAGGAAGTGTAATAGGTCAATTGAAGGCATTCTCTGATTTTGTGTGCTCAATATGGTTACTTTGTCCTAAAAGTGGGAAAAAATATTCTTTCTCAAATTAAAAGAAAGGCTAATTGTGGGATTCACTGTTTATTTAGAAAATGGAACGTAAAACAGTACAGTACTGTATGGGGCTTTTGGCCTGCAAATTTGTGCGGACCTATTCCACAATCAATCTAGCCCTTCCATCCTACACAGCCCATAACTCTTAATTTTTCTTTTATTCTTGTGCCTATCTAAATGTCTCTATTGTATCAGCCTTTACCACCACACCCCAGCAGTGCAATCCAGTGTTACGATACGGCAACAAGGAATATAGAATTGAGACAGATTTTTTATAAACAAAGAAAACATTTTTTTAAACACTGCTCAATAAAAATGAAAAGTAAACAAATGACTAAGTTAACCAGAAGTTAACTGCTATACATCAACTCAAACAGTTCTTAAAGCGATAAATGCGAATACAGTCTTAAATCATATGGACTTTTGCATTTATTGCTTTATACAGTCAATTAGGAGAGACTTTCCTGAAGTAACAAATTCCTCGATGACGTGATGTTATTGCTGATCCCAGCTGAAATATGGCTTGCCCGAAGGATTTATGACAAAGGAAGTAAAAACGGCTTAAAGGAAATGACTTTTTCCTTGGCGAATGAACATGGCAAACCCTTTCTGCTCTCACAAAGCGGGGTTATCTCAGATGCAGGTCACTACCTTCTGAACAAGGATTCAATAAGGTCGATACTGTATTACCGATGATGACACCAATTTTACTCGATCCTTTGGGTCTCCATACTTCGATAAATTCTTCACTCTCCGACTGGACTAAGACTGGCAGTGTTGTGGCGAAACTGCCGGCGATAACTTTTGAGACTTAAGATAGAAATTAAAACTCCACTTTAAAACAAAACTGTGTCATGAGATGAATACGCAGCATAACGGAGTAACTGATGAATTAAATAACGAATTGACCTGCGTCACAACAAGGCTTTCCCGTTTTATACCTGTTGGAACAGGCCATCACATGATCTCCCACTGGTGGGAAAATTACATCATGTGACCTCACACTGACAGGAAATTACATCACCCCATCATCACAAGACCATTACATCATGCTCACCAGATACTCAATTACATCATGGTCGTAAGATACCCACAGGGTATGTAACACCAGGCATATACCTTCCTCAGACATCTCCCCTAAACTTACTTCCACTCACCTTAAATACATGTCCTCTCATAATGGACATCACCACTTTAGGAAAAAGGCACTGGTTGTCCTTTGTGCCTCTCATGATCTTATACACCTCTATCAAGACACCTCTCATTCACTATCGTTCCAAAGAAAGAAGGCCCTACCTCACTCAATTTATCCTTGTAAGACATGATCTGTAATCTAGTGAGCATTTATTTACATAGAAAAGTTACTTCACAGAAGAAATGCATTCTTCCTGTTGACTGAATACCAGTACCATATGTGAGTAGTCTAGCTAGACCATCACAGAGGCTCTGGACTTGGTCCATGGATGGTGGGTTGGCAGTATGATGAGAGAGTGGGTAAACTGTGACTGTATTCTAAAATCGAATCAACTCTTCTTGGACTTGTATTGTTCTGAAGATTGAGAAACAATTTCAGTGAAATGGACAAAATTCTTAAAAGGTTTTAACAGGCTGATGCAGGGAAGGAGGTTTCTCCTTGTGGTGGTTTAACATCAACATGCACCATTTCAGAAGTTAATTTTTTTGAGTGCGGTGTATCTTAGGAATTCTCCACCCCAAAAGGCTCAAATATTATTTTCATTTAAAACATGGATGAGTAAATTAGATCAGAAAGGGGTTTTCAGGAGAATGAGAAGCATTCTTTAGCATTGAACATGGTGTCATTGTGCATTGTTATCTTAAGTATATTTCTCCACCACTTAGGATAATGAAGTTCCTATAAAGGCATCATCTGTGATGTCTGTGGAGACACCTAGCAAACATTACACGATTTTGTCTAATGTATGTATGTATTTATTTATTTATTTTTACTTATTGAAATACATCATGGAGTAGTAGGTCCTTTTGGCCCTCCAGGCCGTGCCACCTAGCAAACCCTGATTTAACCCTAGCCTATTTACAGGGCAATTTATAATAACCAATTAACCTACTAACCAGTATTTCTTTGAACTGTGGGAGTTGTGGTGAGGCTTATACTTTGGTCATGAAAAGTAATCAATATTCTCTCTAATAAACTCTGTAGAATGAGAATATAGAATTCTAGTAAAATGATTTCATATACCCAAATCTTAAATTTAGCTCCATTCTGATAATGGAAATAGTTCATTTAAAATATTTTCTTTTACATTTAATTGCAGTTTCACACAGGAATCCATATTTTTTTTGTTTTACCTGACAAGAATGTATTATCAAACTACAATACGAGAAGAGGATAGATTTTGCCTGAGGTGAGAACTGGAGGGTTAGATATTCTGGATTAAAAAGACCCATTCCCTAATGCCATCATTTGACACATGGGACATTTTTGATGGACACAATATAAAATTTTCATGCATTTCACTTATGCAGCATTCATAAAATATTTAAATTCACCAGATGTAATAATTAAGATTTGACAAAAATGATGATAGTGTATAATTTAATGTAATCTTCTATTTAGATAGTGCAAGAGATTTTATGTTTCCCCTGTATATTTGGAGCATGTTTGCTTTTTTGTTCAATTCTGATAGTTCCCTGAGAATGAGCTGCAAATTATTAAGTTGTACTACTTATTTCATAATTATTAGTCCTCAGCAAGGTTATTGTATCCTTTCCAATATTTGTTGCACATTTTATAAATTAACCTGTGGTTATTCTGTTTTAATTTTCATGTTCATGTTCTGTAGTGCTGTGAATGAGGATGCATAGTCTGTACGTACAGCCTGGTGGGCCAGATTTATGGTGGTGGGGTGGGGGATGGAATTAGAAGGTAAAGGGAAAGGTTAGAAGAAAGGTTTATACATTTTATTTGTTAAAGTGCATGTTTGAAATTAGTTTTAAAAGTGTTTTTAATTTTTATTGACAATTTCTTTTTTACTTCAACTTTATTTTTTTTTGAAGTATAGCTAGGCATTAGATCTATGACAGGAGATAAAACCCGTTTAGGGATGAAGCTTTTGAACTATGTTGCCCAGGACCTAATTGCTGTTTGGATTTGGCATTGGACTTGAGGATGCTCAGAGCCAGGAAATAAAGTCTTCTGCATCTTCTTCAAATAGTTATGACTGTGTTGATAATTCTGGAAAACTGGCCCAATCAATGTTTGCAGACCTATGAAATCGAGCCACTGATACCAGATGAAAGAATATCCCAGGCATGGGACGAAATGCACTGCATGGAAATAGTGAAAAGCTAGATGTCAGAGCTATTGATATGCAGAAAAAATGACTTTCTGTTGACAGATTTGGGAGGAAGTTGAAAAGAGAGCTTCCAAAGTTAGCAATCCCTTGATTACTCCCAATGTCACGCATCATTGACAGTAGAAATACAATGTGGTGAGTTGATGTATAGCTGGAAATGTGAATCAGCGACTTTACATTTCTGGTATATTGAGACCAGGCTTGTGCCAAGAGGGACCTGTTCATGATGGATGTGTTGCACCTGAATAGGGATTGATATTTTTGCAGCAGGTTTATTTGGTTCTATAATATCATTGAGGAGGAAGATTGTGCACCAGGATATTGTGGTAATAGCCTTACAGCAGATGTGGAGAGACAAAAGTTAGAAATGATATGGAATTCAGGGGTTCTAGAAAATACAAAGAGGTCCAACAATGTTTAGGATGTTGGATAAATAACTGGAGATTTAAAAAAAAAATACTGAGCAATGCGGAATAAGGTTAGGCCTTGGAATGTGTTTAAGTATATTGCCCAGTGGAAGAATTGCTTCAGACATGATGTACTTATGGCCTCCTGAGCTGTATTCTGTTGTTTGATAATTTTAAGGGTATTTCACATAGTATTCTGAACTTTACAAAAGTAATACAGAATAGCTTTAGTAGCAACATTTCTTATATGAATACATATTGCTAGACTGATCTGCTTATTTTTTATAAGTTGGCCTGTAGTTAAAAACTAGTTTGCTAATGTTGACCATTCCTGGATGGAAATAGAAGAATAAAAATTTCTATGATAAATATTGCAGTATTACTTTATCCCCATTGGAAAATTACCTTCTGGCATTTATACATGTTTTAGTTGTTTATGTCAATGGCTGGATGCCACTTATGTCAGAATGCTATTTCTGGATTTCAGTTTGGCATTCAATACTATTGTCCCACAGACCTTGGTGAACAGACTCATAGTTTAAATACACCACTGTGCAACAGGATGTTAGACTTCCTAATGAACAAACCTCAGGTAGTCAGGATGCACAACTGTTCCTCCCTCCCCATCATCCTCAACACGAGTGCCCTCCAGGGCTGTGAGCTGAGCCCATTGCTGTACACTCTGCTCACGCATGCTGCATGGCCAAGCACCCAAACAGTCACATCGTCAGTGTTCACTGATAACATGACAGTGGTTGGGTTCATCACCAACAATGATGAGACAGCCTCCAGAGAGGAGGTGGAAGAGCTCGAGGCCTGGCTCTAGACAAATAATCTTTTCCTTAACGTTAACAAGACAAAGGAGATGGTTGTCGACTTCAGGAGAATTGGTACCACTTTCCCCCCTTTACATGGGTGGCACAGCAGTGGAAACTGCAAGCAGTTTCAAACTCCTGGAAGTGCACATCACACACAACCTCTCATGGCCCCAAAACACATCCTACCCAGTCAAGAAAGCTCAACAATGCCTCTACTTTCTGAGGTGGCCGAAGAGAGCTGCACATCCATACTCGCATCATTCTGCAGATGTGCAGTAGAGAGCATCCTGACAAGCTGCACGGTACGGAGACTGCACTGGGGCAGACAGGAAGGTTCTATAGTGGGTAGTTAAAAACTGCCAAATGCATCACTGGCACCAGCCTACCCGCCATCAAGAATGTATATACAGAAAAGGGCCAGTAACATCATGAACAATCCCACCCACCCTCATCATGGACTGGGAGCGTCAGGGAGGAGGCTGTGTGGCACCCTGGCCAGGACCACCAGACTGAGAAACAGTTTCTTTCTCTAAGCAATAAGACTGATTAACACTTCCACCCACTAACTCCACCATTACTTTATTATTTCCCATCATGTCACCTTATGTACAGCCTAGTGTCACTTTATGGGCATACAATCAATCTACAGTATGTCTATAATCTTTCATATATTTATATTTGTTGTATTTTATTATATGTTTATTATCTTTTGTGTTTTTGTTTACACTGCATTGGATCCAGAGTAACAATTATTTCATTATCTTTACATCTGCTTGTAGGAAATTACATTAAACAATTTTGAATTCTTCCTAACAATTTAACCTAAATATGTTTCACAAAGTAATCTTTTTCAAGTCCTTACTTATAGTTTTCATACTAGCCAGTCGGTGCATTAGATATTTTCTTTGTAAGAATACATTGTAAGAGTTCATAGAAAGTTACAGTGTATTTGTGAGAAAGCATCATTGTTATCACCTCTGTTATAACAGGGCAAAAACTGGGAAATTTATTATGTGATTTCAACTCTTCAATTAGATCGTTGCTTTGAAATAATTCCCTTGGTTTTTATATACTAAGTACAATATTTTATGTGGGTGTACCTAATTCCATTTGCTTTCGTTTTTGCCTGTTGCAGCTGTCATTGCTGACACTAGCTGGCAATATAGTATATGTTAGCTCTTGGTTCACTGCAAGGATTAATGACTGTGATATGATTACTCTAGTTTATCAAGAAATAACTTGCATCTAATTACCAGGAAATGGACGTTAGATATGATATAATGGAAGTAAACTATGAACAAAAAGATTGTG
The DNA here is from genome assembly GCF_048418815.1 of Hemitrygon akajei. Taxonomy (NCBI): domain Eukaryota; kingdom Metazoa; phylum Chordata; class Chondrichthyes; order Myliobatiformes; family Dasyatidae; genus Hemitrygon; species Hemitrygon akajei. Next base: position 42,370,210 of record NC_133153.1, read on the forward strand.
ATTTTATCCAGTGTACTGGTTGATAGAATATATTATGTTGAAACTGCACTTGGGGGTGGGGTGCAGTAGAAGCTGAGAAACCTGAAGGTAGAGTCTTGTTTTAATTCAGTGGAATTGAGACAAAAAAGCCTCTAGCTCAGCAAAACACTGATCTGTTTTTAGATTCTTATCTCTGAATAACCTTGTTGGTAAAAGTTATGGAAAGTTATTATTTCAACATTCAACAGACACCATGACTGACCTGAAGAATCACAAACATCACTGGTCATTTGACAATCCTGATTTATCTATTGCAAAATTGTATTATCTTGATCTTGTGTAAAATCTCAGTCTTGCGTGTTATTGAGACCATTGTGCACATTAGAACGACACCTTGTTTTACCTGTTCATCTGAGCAGACCTTTCTCATTGATTAGCACTGTCTGTGTCATTACTGGGCTTGAAGAGAATGTGGCAGAATGAGTACAGGAACCTGTATCTGATGCTATTGTCGTGTGAGTTTAGAAAAGTTAACTAATTGTAGAATCTACTAGGAAACTGCATTAACCTAGTCCTTTCATACATCCTAGGATCTAAGATAGCATTTTTAAAAAGTGAACCGGGAAGCATAACATCTATAGTGTAATATAATGTAGAAATGGGAAGTTTTGTCCATTTCACTAGTGCTACGTCATTGAGTCAATTCATTTCATGTTTCTGAAGTTTATTTGAGCCACTGCCACCCCCACCCACAACTCTTCCCCCTTTATAAACATGTACAGTGAGTGGTTTCAGTTAATTGGGACACATCATCAATTGCACATTTTGGCCCAATTAAGCAACTGCCCAAATTAGCCAAAGTTAATGGAAATAGTTGAAAAAAGAATTAAAAAAAGACAAATTGATTAACAAATTAATTATCTAAGAAAAATATTAGAACTACAAATTGTACTACAGTAGTATAAATCTGTGTATCAGTTCCTAATAGAGTCATCTAGTGTACGCAAGGAACAAAATCAGCGCAGGAATCTAGTGCAGATAGTGGACTATTTTCATATAATGCTATCGATGATTTCATCCTCCAAATCTTCATTTTCATAGTGACATTCTAGATGATGTTGATATCTTCAAATTCTTCATAGTTTCTAAATTGCTGAAGTTGTGAAATCAGTTCATTTTCACTCCAGGCCATTTCTGGGATCTCCAAGCCTGAATGCTGAAATCACAGTGAGCAAAATAGTTCTGAATTGTCTGACTGCTTATTTCTCACCAACTATCTGTGACAAAAATCACTGCTCTTTCAACACAAATGCTGACTATGGCCTATTTTATTTGCCAGAACCATTCCAGAATTGAGTGATATTTAAAAGATCATTATTAATGCCTCCATGATCTCTTCACCTCTTTCAGAAACCTGGGATGTCCACCATCTGGTCCAGGTGAGTTATTGACCTTCAGGCCTTTCAGTTTCCCAAGAACCTTCTCCCTAGTTATGGTAACTTCACACACTTCATGCCCTCAGACACCTGGAATTTCCACCATATTGCTAGTGTCTTCCACAGTGAAGACTGATGCAAAATACTTAGTTCATCTGCCATTTCATTGTCCCCCCATTACTACCTCTCCAGCATCATTTTCCAGCAGTTTGAGATCCATTCTCCCCTCTTATACTTTATGTATCTGAAGAAACTTTTGGAATCCTCCTTAACATTATTAGCTAGCTTACCTTTGTATTCCATCTTTACCCTCTTAATGACTCTTTTAGTTGCCTTCTGTTGATTTTAATACATTTCCAGCCCTCTAACATCACACTAATTTTGCTGTATTATATGCCCTCTCTTTAGCTTTTATATTGGCTTTGACTTATTTTGTTAGCCATGGTTGTGCCCTTTTTCCTTTAGACTACTTCTTCCTCTTAGAGATGTATATATCCTGTGCTTCTGAATAGCTTCCAGAAATTCCAGCCATTGTAACTCTGTCGTCAGCCAGTGTTCTTTTCCATTGAATTCTGGCCAACTCCTCTCTCATGCCTCTCTCAACCCTTTACTCCACTGAAGTATTGATAGATCTGACTTTAGCTTCTCCTTCTCAAATTTCAGGGTGAATTCAATCATATTATGATCACTTGCTCCTAAGGGGTTTTTTTAACCTTAAGTTATCTAATCAATTCTGGTTCATTGCACAACACCCAATCCAAAATAGCTAATCCTTTTGGCTCAACCATGAGCTGCTCTAAAAGACCTTCTTGTAGGCACTCTAGAAATTCCCCCTCTTGTAATCCAGCACCAACCTCATTTTCCCAATCTACCCATATATTGCAGTCCTACATGACTATTGTAACATTTCCCTTTTGGCATGCATTTTCTATCTCCCATTGTAATTTGTAGGCCACATCCTTACTATTGTTTGGGGTCTGTATACAACTCCCATCAGGGGCTTTTTACCCTTGCAGTTCCTTAGCTCTACCCACAATGATAACACCTTCCGACCCTATGTCACCACTTTTTAATGATTTAATTATATTTTTTACCAATAGAGCCTTCCAGCCTATCTTTTCGATACAATCTGTATCCTTGGACATTTAGCTCCCAGCTATAATTTTTTAGCCATGATTCAGTGATGCCTACAATATTATACGTGCCAATCTGTAACTGTGCTGCAAGTTCATCTACCTTATCCCGTATACTGTGTGCGTTCAAATGCAACACCTTCAGTCCTGTATTTACCCTTTTCAGTGTTGTCCTCCTTTTACGTTGCAGCTCATCCTGTGGACTGCAATTTTGCCCTGTCAACAGCCTCTCCTTACAACACTTTGCCTCTGTTTGTAAACTAGCTACCTGATCTTCAGAACTATTATCATAGTTCCTGTGATACTTCTTGCATTGAAATAAAGGCAGCTCTTACTATAATATTTATAAGGCTAGTTTGGTTTCTAGTCTGTGGTGACCCTAAAATATTGATGATATGGCAATAATGGCAATGCCATTGAATTTTAAGACTGGATAGTTTATGCACACTCTTATTGGAAATTCCTAGCACTAGTGCTGTGCAAGTATCACTGGTGATTTATCCTTCAATGCCTGAATGTTGGCTAATTTGGTTCATGCCAGTGAGGACTGCTTTATTCTGACATTATGATTGTTGAGAAGTGTTGATGAAGAGTGGAAGACTCTTGGGTCTAGGACACTTCCTGAGGTGCTGTAGTTCAGGCTTTCCCAACCTTTTTTTTGCCATGGACTCCTATCACTAACTGAAGGGCCCATGGACCCCAGGTTGAGAATCCCTGCTGTACTTGGTTACAAGATTGGGATGACTGGCATCCAACAGATACAAATATCTTGTGTGAAAGGCAGGATTCCAACTATTGAAGTATTTTCCTTTAAGTCCATTGACTTAATTTTTACTGGAGTTGATGCCACAACTGATTGAACCCTGCTGGAAGTAAAGGGTACTCACTCGCAGCTTACACTTGGACCAACACTGTAACGATGGCTCTAAATGTTCCTCATGAAATGTTCCACAGTGGTGTAGAGATTGTTGTTGTGCCTCTTGATAGCATTATAGACAACACTTTCTATCACTTTCCTTCTCATTGAAGAGCAACATAATGGGCACTGATTAACTAGATTAGATTTTTTCTGATTTACATGAACAGGATGTACCTGGACTATTGCCCATGTTAATGGGAAATGTGAGTTTTGCAACTCTACACCAACTTGGTTAGAAATGTGCCATTTGGAGTGTGGGCCATCAGTGCTGCCTCTGGAATGTTGTCAGATTCCACAGCCTTTGCTGTATCTAGTGCTTCACCCATTCATTTTAATCAGTTGTAGTCAGTTGAGTTGGCTGAAGACTGACTTGTGAGAAAATGAAGACTTGAGGAGGAGGGCAAAAATTACTCATCCACTTTTTATTGCAGCTCTAGTTGATGGCAAGTGCTATTTTGCCCTTTTTTTGAGATTCATATGTTAAGCCTCATAATCAGTGACGATGAGAATTTTTTGCACACTATTCCTTTTCAATATTTAATTGTATGTTTAGTACTGACCTATAGGGCCAAATAGCCTCACTGCTTGCAATTATATGAATTTCACCCAGGAAGGGAGAGAAATTTATGTCAGCAAGTGTCATGCAGCCTACTTGCTGATGTACTTGTCTTGTTGGAACATGCTGTCATCATGTGATAGAATAGTAGTCTTCATATCCTCATTCCAATTGCTTTTTCCCTGGTATGGCACCTTAGTTATCCTGCAATAATTTGGATGGCAGGTTGCTGGGTATTATGACTTCCTACAAGCTGTGTTTCAGTTCTGGCTACTCTTCAGTAAAATGTGGATATTGCTAAAGAACCTAGCTTTTTTTTAACTGAACAGTATTGCCTTTGAAGTGAATTATAACTTGGAAGTCTTATGAACTGTTGCATTCCATGTGTTTAAAAACACACTCAGAGTGTGTAGTTCTGAAAGGCGTTTGAGTATCTTGGTCCAATAACGATGGAGTATGGTGAACATTGAACTGTTGGAGTGCTACTATTGCCCAGTTGCACTCCCATCTACTGTGATAAAGTACTTTGAGAGGTTGGCCATGTTTAGATTTAACTCATGCCTGAGCAAGGAGCAAACAGCTATAGTTTGCCTATTGGCAGAACAGGTCTACGGTGGAAGCAATCTTACTGGCTCTCAACTCATCTTTGAGCCCCTGGACAACAGCAATGCATATGTAAGGCTGCTGTTTATTGATTATAGCTCAGTGTTAAGCACCATCATGCAATTAGTACTAATCGACAAGTTTCAAAACCTGGTCCTCTGTAGCTCCTTCTGCAATGGATTCTTGACTTTCTCATTGGGAGACCACAGTCAGTGTGGATTGGTAAAACATCATGCTGACAGTCAACACTGGCGCACCTCAAGGATGTGTGCTTAGCCCACTGCTCTACTCTCTCTACACTCATGAGCTTATGATTAGGTACAGCTCAACAACAACTATAAATTCACAAATGACACCACTATTGTTGGTAGAATCTCAGATAGCGATAAAGAGATGTATAGGAGCGACATAGATTGGCTGGTTGACTGGTGTTGCAACAGCAACCTTGCACTCAATGTCAATGAGACCAAGGAATTGATTGTTGAGTTCAGGAAGGGGAAGTTGGGAGAACACACATCAGTTCTCATTGAAGGACCAGCAGTGGAGAGGGTGAGCAGTTTCAAGTTCCTGAGCATAAACATTTCAGAGGATCTATCTTAGGCCCAACAACTTGATGCAGTCACGAAGAAGGCACGCCAGGACTTTGAGGAAATTTGGTATGTCACCAAAATCTCTAGCAAGTTTCTATAGATATAAGTGGAATGCAATCTGACTGGTTGCATCACCACCTGGTATGAAGCTGCCAATGCACAGATTTAAAGAGCCTACAGAGGATTACAGACTTAGCCAGCTCCATCATGGGCACAACCCTCTCTACTATTGAGGACATCTGCTAAAGGCAGTATCCATCATTAAGGACCCTTACCAACTGGGACATGCCCCCTTCTCATTACTACCATTGGGAAGGAAGGTCAGGAGCCTGAAGATCCTCACTCAGTGTTTTAAGAACAGCTTCTTCCTGTCTGCCATCAGGTTTCTGAATGGTTCAAAAAGATTACATTACCATTCCTCTTTTGCACTATTTATTTGTTTTTCATTGGAATTTACAGTGACTTTTTACACTTTGCACTGTACTGTTGCCACAAAACAACAAATTTCACGTATCATGTTGGTACGTTAGAAATATAAGGTTACGTTATCTTTAACGACTGCCTTACGGTGGCACTGACATCTAGCATCATGAGATGCTTCCAAGAGGCTGGATATGACACACATCATCTTTAACATCCCAGACAAAATAAACCTTCTGCAATTCTACTGCCAAAACAAGTCCATAGTGGACATCATCTGGCTGGCCCTACACTATCTCTGGGCATTTGGACAGTAAAGGCATCTAATTTAGACTGTTTATTGACTACAGCTCCATTTTCAATAGTATAATGCCAAGCAAACTCATCTCTAATTTCTTAGACCTGAGGTTCAACACCTTCCTCTGCAACTGGATCCTTAACTTCTTGACCAACAGACCACACTTTGTAAGGATATGTAGTAACACTTCTACCACAATTATTGTCAATACTGTTGCCCACAAGGCTGTGTCCTTAGCTCCTTGGTTACTCTCTATACACTTGCAACTGTGTGGCCAGATTCTGCTCTAACTGCATCTACAACTTTGCAGATGATACCTTTGTAGTGGGCCAAATCTCAAATAATGATGGGGTGGAGTACAGGAAAGATAGAGAATATAGTTGCAATACAAACAAGAGAAAACCTGCTGATGCTGGAAATCCACGCAACACACAAAATGCTGGAGGAACTCAGTAGGCTAGGTAGCATCTATGGAAAAAAGTACAGTTGACGTTTCAGCCAAAACTCTTCAACAGGACTGGAAAAAGAAGCCAAGGAGTAGGTATAAAAGATGGGGGTGGGGAGCGGAGAGAGGACCACCAACTGATAGGTGAAACCTGGAGGGGGAGGGATGAATTACAGAGATGGGAAGTTGATTGGTGAGATGAGGTGAGATAGGGAAAAGGGGATGGAAAATGGAGGGGGGCTTCAGGGTACATTACTGGAAGTTTGAGAAATCAATGTTCATGCCATCAAGTTGGAAGCTACCCAAATGGAATATAAGGTGTTGTTCCTCCAACTTAAGTGTGGCCTCGTCACGACAGTGGATGAGGCCATGGATAGACATGTCAGAATGGGAATGGGAAGTGCAATTAAAATGGATGGCCACTCCATTGATCCTGCTTGTTCTGGCAGACAAAGCATAGGTGCTCAGTGAAACGGTCTCCCAGTCTACGTCAGGTCTCACCGATGTACAGGAGGCCACACCGGGGGCACTGAACACAGTAAATGACCCCAACAGATTCAAAGGTGAAGTATCTCCTCACCTGGAAGGACTGTTTAGGGCCCTGAATGGTAGTGAGGGAGGAGGTGTAGGGGCAGTTTTAGCATTTGTTCCACTTGCAAGGAGAAGTGCTGGGGGGAGATCAGTGGGGAGGGACAAATCAGATTGGAGGAACAACACCTTATATTCGTTTGGGTCGCCTCCATCCTGCTGGCATGGACATCGATTTCTTAAACTTACGATAATGCCCCCCCCCCTTCATTTCCCTCTCTCACCTCATCTCACCAATCAACTTCCCAGCACTGTAATTCATCCCTCCCCCTCCAGGTTTCACCTATCAGCTGGTGGCCCTCTCTCTCCTCCCCCCACCTTTTAAATCTACTCCTCAGCTTATTTTCTCCAGTCCTGCTGAAGGGTTTCGGCTCAAAATGTCAACTGTATTTTTTTCAATAGATGCTGTCTGGCCTGCTGAGTTCCTCCAGCATTTTGTATGTGTTGAACATAGTTGCATGGTGTCATGACAACAACCTTTACCTCAATGTCGGCAGAACACACACTCCTGTTTACATCAAATTTTCAACCTTACTGAGGTTGAGAGGGTTGAATGCTTCAATTTCTGAGGAGTGAATATCACCAATAGTCTGTCCAAGTCCAACTGTGTAGGCACAGTGGTTAGCAAAGTGCACCAGTACCTCTTTTTTCAAATCAAATCAAATCAAATCAAGTTTAATTATCACTCAAACCATATGTAACCCTGAGGTTTGGCCAGCATGCATTTGTCTAGGGTAAGACAGCCTCTGGCCCAGCCAAACTGAGAAATCTCGTTTGTGTGGATGCTGCGTGATGTGTTGCCCAGTTACAAATCTGAACCGCAAAATATCAGACAGTACACCGTATGCAATTTAATGATTGAACTTTATAAATCTTAATCTGACTGTAGGGTTAGGAAAGAAAATAAAAACAAAAAAGGCCCATTTTAATGAAACAGTCTAAAGTGCACGTTGGAGCTCACGGAACCGTCCATTCGACCCCCATCGTTGACTGTCGGACCCTCGCTCCAAGCCCACTTTGTCCGGCGGTCTACCAACTCTTTCCATTCACGTCTTCTCTCTTCATCTCTCGCCTCGCAAAATCCTTGCTCCCAGACCCACAAGAAAGAACAACGTGCCTCTCATTGGCTAGCATACATTCCAAAGCCACCGTTACGTCTAGTCATAACCCAAACACTGCTGCTACAGTTATCTTAGCAGTGAAACATTACAGAGAGGCCATTACATTAGCAGTGAAACCTTACAACGTGTTACACATATATAGATACAGCTGAACAAGACAGCATTCCTCTGGGGCCAAGGTACAAAACATACAAAATAGCAAGCAAACATTCAAAAATAGCGAGTAATGTAATTCAAAATATCAATCAAAGAAGTATATTCACTTGAAAAAAAATATAGTCTTAAGACCCTGAGTGCCACTGTCCAGCAATCGATGGTACAGTCTTCCGGCAGTGTACAGATGCACAAAATCCAGCCTGCCATTCCACCGCTCGAACACGGGAGGGCAGCACCGACAGGAGAGCCCAGGCCCCAGCTGAGCTCAACCACAATGTAACACTTCTGCTCTCACCTGGTCTGCAGTAGCAGGTAAACCCACAGCTTGAGGCCTAGTTCTTGCTACAACTGAGGCTACACAGCTCCCATATAGACTGTCCCTCCACCAGGCAAGGGTAACAGGCCTGCAGTACCTTACATTATCACTGTCCAACAGAGTCTTGTGATGGCAAGTGAAATGTCTGGGACTATCTCCCATGGTTATACTACTGCAATTCTGCTGCTTCCAAGAAACGAGCAGCAACACGGTCTGCAGTCAGTTCAGCTTCTCTGAACACAAACCGGCTCCACCTACACATTGGCGGACTCCTCCAGTATCCCAATGGACTTCTCTGATATTCTGATGAGCTCCGACACCTCAGCCAGCTCCACCCCTGACACCATTCCAGCTACTCTGATCAATGAGAAGTTCACTGATGGAGGAGCCCTGCACTACCTGATGTTCTTGGAGTAGAATTGTCTTTGGATCATAAAAAAACAAATTTCACAGGAAAAATAGCACCTTTGGTTGGCTACTGAGAGGCCTCTGCAGTTGCAAGTGTTGCAAACTTTCCTCAAGAGGCTAAAGAAATTTGGCATGTCCCCTTTGACCCTCTTCAATTGCTGCAGGTATTTCCTTTAAAGGGAAAAAATATTGCTTCGTGAATGCTGAACCATTAAAATCTCCCTTTTGTGAAAAAGAGAAAAGCAGACTAACCCAAGCATCACCAGAGGCTTTCCAATTCAAATGTGAATGCTGACTTATATTTGCAGCTTCTTTTATTATCCAGCATTAAAACTCTTTTTGGTGGCCACAGGCACTCTGGATTTGTAAAGCAGAAAAATAGACATAATAAGATGAATATTCTTTATTGATCTTAATGGAGTAAGGCTCACAAAAGTACAGGAAATCAATGGTCCTTTGACTTGGATTCCAGAGCCCTTTGAAGTTGAATAGGGTTTAAGTTAAACCAATGAATATCTTTTCCTTTTGGAAACCTCGAGGATTGGTACTTTTATAATGAAAGAAGAACATCATGAAAAACTCAAAATTATTACCTCTAAAGAATACAAACTGCAGGAATTTTTCATGCCCTTATAGTATGCTGGCAGGTGTACAAGTTTGACTCGATAGTCTTAATAAGGATTATCTGTCAAACTGTATTAGTGATAGAGGTTGGAAAATTCTGCAGGAAATAGAAACCAAGTCTTCAGATTTTGATTTTAACCTTGCCACTCATGACAAATTGACCCTGACTAAGGAGGCCTCCTGCAAAATTACGAGCTGGAGGAAAGACTTTGGTAGTAATTTTTTTCGAAAAGATTTTTCTCTTTGCTTCTCAGTGTAAAATTACTTAACAGTACTTGAGGGAGTCCCAGGAAGTGGCACTCATCAGTATGAGATAAATGTCAGGTTGCTTGTTTGCTTGGCAACATGCAAAATGCTGGACAAACTCAACAGGTCAGGGGCCGAAACACTTCAATAGGTCTAATGAAGGGTCTTGGCTCAGAAAGGCGACTGTTTATTCCCCTCAACTGATGCTGCCTGACCTATTGAGTTCTTCCAGCATTTTGTGTGGTGCTCTATATTTGCAGCATTTGTATCGTCTCTTGTGCTCTTGATTGCTTGTATATGGTTCCCAAATTAAGCACTTGGTTGTGGTGAGCTTGAGAACTCCCGCACTTGAGTTGTCAATCTTCTTTTGAGTCAGGAAAAGGAAACAAAAAGTTAATGCTTCAGAAGTGAGGAAAAAAAAGAAAACTAGTTTGATTTATTTTGCAGGCATAAAGTATGGATAGGACTAAGGGAATCTCTAATAGAATGTGGATGTGACCTAGATTGACCTGGTCACACACCCAAAATGCTGGAGGACTCAGCAGTTTGGGTAGCTCTATGGGGAAAAAAGTACAGTTGACGTTTCGGGCCAAGACCCTTCATCAGGACTGGAGGAAAGAAGATGGATGGTGAAAGAAATACAGGACTGGAGAAGGGGAAATCTAATAGCAGAGGACAGAAGGCC